>NW_025336010.1:1767660-1892143 GCF_004798865.1 Varanus komodoensis
GCTTCTCGTTGCAAAATTTAGGCTTAAATTTTGCAACGAGAAGCTCATGATCTGAGCCACAGTCAGCTCCTGGTCTAGTTTTTACTGACTGTATAGAGCTTCTCCATCTTTGGCTGCAGAGCACATAGTCAGTCTGATTTCTGTGTTGACCGTCTGGTGATGTCCATGTGTAGAGTCGTCTCTTGGGTTGTTGGAAAAGAGTGTTTGCTATTACCAGCATGTTCTCTAGACAAAATTCTGCCAGCCTGTGCCCTGCTTCATTTTGTACTCCAAGGCCAAATTTGCCTGTTATTCCAGTTATCTTTTGGCTTCCTACTTTAGCATTGCAATCCCCCATGAAGGTAAGGACATCATTTTTTGGTGTTATTTCTAGAAGGTGTTGTAGGCCTTCATGGAACTGGTCAACTTCAGCCTCTTCAGCACCAGTGGTTGGGGCATAGACTTGGACTATCGTGATGTTGAATGGTTTTCCTTGGATTCGAACTGAGATCATTCTGTCATTTTGGAGATTGTATGCCAGTACTGCTTTTCCTACTCTTTCATTGACTATAAAGGCTACTCCATTTCTTCGGAGGGATTCTTGCCCGCAGTAGTATACCTGATGGTCATCTGAATTAAATTCACCCATTCCTGTCCACTTTAGTTCACTGATTCCTAAGATGTCGATATTCAATCTTGTCATCTCATGTTTGACCACATCCAGCTTGCCTTGATTCATGGATCTTACATTCCAGGTTCCTATGGAGTATAGATCTTTACAGCATCAGACTCTCCTTTCACCACCAGATACATCTGCAACTGAGTGTCCTTTCGGCTTTGACCCAGTCGCTTCATTCTTTCTGGCACAACTAGTACTAGCCCTCCGCTCTTCCCCAGTAGCATATTGGACACCTTCCGAGCTGAGGGGCTCATCTTCTGGAGTTGTATCTTTTTGCCTTTTGGTGCTGTCCATGGGGTTTTCATGGCAAAGATACTGGAGTGGGTTGCCATTTCCTTCTCCAGTGGCTCACGTTTTGTCAGAGCTCTCTGCTATGACCTGTCCGTCTTGGGTGGCCCTGCATGGCACAGCTCATAGCTTCATTGAGCTACGCAAGCCCCTTCTCCAGGGCAAGGCAGTGATCCAAGAAGAGGATGTCCTTTTAAAAAGGTGTATAAAGTGTGGAAGCCAAGGGATTCACCTAATGCTACCTCACTCCTAGTCCCCTAAAACGATTTTTAAGAACTTAATTCCTCCAACTTAAGGAAGAGAGGCAGGATAGAAAGAAATAGGTTATGTCCAGAAATGTAAAACTTCTGGACATTTTGGAGTTGTTACACCAACAAGTCCATTCCCTCCATACGATTCATGTGTGCTTGTTTCTTCCTTTGCTTATTCGGGTCATCAATCAAATGTGCCACATGCTCACTGGCGTGCAGGGATGCTCCGGAGCACATGGCAGCACGCGACCAGCATCGCCATGACAGGACATGAAAAGAATATGTTCAGGCTTCATGCTGCTGAGTCCCATCTTTCTGGACTTGCTCTGGGGGCCCATGGCAGCAGTAGTGGGTGGGATCGCATGCCATACTAAAACCCTCAGGATTTAATTTTATCACACAGTGCAAGTGAATTCCTCAGTGCCCCACCGGAGGCCAGCTGCTCCTGGTCTTCCTCCCCTTTGACCCCCCCCCCGGCCCCCACTGGGTGGCAGCACGCAGAGCCCAACTGCTCTGGCAGCCTGCTCGCCCCACTGGCCCATTGCCATGGCCTCAGCACCATTCCCCATCGACCGCTTCAGTGCGGCGGCGTAGCTCTCTTTCCCAAGAATGCTTACTAGGAGGACAGCTCCCGAATCCTGCGAGGTGTGGATTTCCCTGTTTGGCATGAACTGGTTCCAGTCCTGAGCATCGTGTCCACTTCTGGGCTCTGCGGTTCAAGAAAGATGCAGACAAACGGGAAAAGGTGCAGAGGAGTGCCATGAAGGTGAGCCAAGGCGTGGAAGCCAAGCCTTGGGACGGGAGGTGGCTGTGGAGCCCGGAAAGGAGAAGACTGGCAGGGAGGGAGGGTTGTGCCTTTCCCAGACTGGAAGGGCTGCCTTGCAAAGGAGGGCCAGGGACACAGGAAGCCCAATTCCGGCTGGGCACCAGGAAACAGAACCTGCACAAGCTGCACGAGTGGCCGGACAACTTTTCTCCCTCTCCCCGATCCCCAGCTTACGGCCCTGTTCTCTCAGCAGCCGAGCCAGGGTGGCATCCACGCCCCTCCCTGCGCCAGAGGTGTGCCCTCCAGCCCAGCACGCCCTTCACACGCTGGCCGGCCAGCCAGCCAGCCAGCCGTGCACCGGGCCCTCCGCAGGACAGCTGCCGGGCCTGCTGTGCGTGGGACCAGGGGGCGCACATGGCCGGCGAGGCCGTGCCCCCCCATGCCATTGCCCGCTGCTGCAGCCTGGCGAGGCGCCCTCCTCCGCCCCCGAGCCCCCAGCCCCGTCCTCCGCCGCCGCCGCCTGCCTGCGCCCCTCCTGCAAGTGCCCCGCCCTGGTGCTCCCCGGGCAGAGGCCAGAGCATTCCCTTGCGGCCGGCCAGCCAGCAGCGCCTTCCCACCCTTCCAGGAGCGCCGGGCCGCACTGTGGCGAGGAGGGCACAGGCATCTCACGCAAAGGGGGCTGTGAGGGGGGCGGGGCAGGGGAGGGGGAGCGCCTGTGAGACGAACACTGGGCTCCTGGGGGGGGTGCGTGATGCTGCTCAGCTGAGGGAAGCCCCCCCCCCCCCCAGTCTCGCCTGGCCCTTGGGCCTCCACATGCCTGGATCGTGGCTCCAAGTCTGGTCCAGCGGTGCAGCCAGGATCCACCGCGCCTCCTCCGCCGCGGGGGCTGCCGGGTGGGCTGGAGCAACGGGGTGGGGGCTGCTGGGCAGGCGTCAGCAGAGAAAGCCCCGCTCTCCCACCACAGACCCTGGGTAGCCCTGAAGGAGCACCCGCCCATTGTGGTGGGATGCAGGGACCGCCACCAGCGGGCAGGGAGCCCTGCGGAGCCCGCGGCCGGCCCAAGGCGCCCCCCACCCTGGGAACCACCACGGGGCGAAGGAGCGGGCGCCCTCCTGCTTCCCTGCCTGGCAGCACCTCAGCCAAGACTGGAGGGAGGCGCCCGGCCTCCAAAGGTCGGGGGATGGCAGGCCGCTCTTTGGAGGTGGGTCCCCGAACATGGCGCCACCCCGACGCCGCCCTGGCGCCGCGGCATGAATGTCCCGGAGCGGCCCCTGCCGCCCACAGGTGCCTGGGTGGCCGCTCCTTGGAAGCTCTCCTGGCTCGACTGCACTGGGCTGCAGAGCCGGGGGGGGGGGGGGCACTGCGGGTAGGATGCACGTGGCCTGGGGCCCTGGGCACCCACTGCAGGAGGAGCCCTTCAAGCTCTTCTTGCTCCCACCTGTTTGCCTTTCACGCAGTCTCCTGAAAGGAGGACAGCCCCCCTGGAAATGAAGGGCAGTTCCTGCGAGTGCCTTGCCCCACGCCCGAATGCGCCAGGATGGAGTCTGTGGCTGGCAGGTCGTGGGGGCGCCTCGCCGCCGCTTCCAGGTCCTCGCTTGCACCAGTGTGGGGCTTCAGGGCGGCCTCAAGCACGGGGACAACAGCTGGCGGGGAGACGCGGCTGCCCTTTGTCTGCTGGACCCCCGGAGGCGGGTGGAGGACGCTCGGCCTGTCTGCAGGCGACGGGGTGAGGAAGCAGGCCCTGCGAGTGGAGTGCCGGAAGCAGCGGGGGCAGCACTCTGCACGCAGCCAGGTGGCACTGTTGCTCAGGCAGTTACCGGGGGCGGGGGGGGGCAGGGGCAAGCTGCTTGCAGGGGATGCAGGTGCCGGTGGCGGGTTGCCTGCCCCCTGAAAACGGGCCGCTCGGCAGGCTGCTTGCCGAAGACCCGGGTCCCGTGCACGCGCGGCACTTGCAGGAGGCGCTTCCCCTCCAGAAGAGCTGATGGCAGGGGGTGTGTGAGGATTCGGGGGGGGGCGCTGGGGAAGCAGGGAGGGAGAGCATGAGCAGAGCGAGGGGAGCAAGCCGTGGGAACTGGCCTTCTGCCCACAAGCCCCCCACCCTGGCCAGCCTCCGTGGGCCACGGGAGGCGCAAGTGCTCCTCTCCGTTCGAGGGGGGGCGGCCCATGCAGGGCAGAGTGAGGAGGCAGCCCATGCAGGTCACTCCCGCCCTCTCTGAGGGGGACGTGGATGCGGAGAGAGACCAGTCGGGGGGGGGGGGGCAGAATGGCGCTCACCACCTTCCTGTCCGGGGCTGCGGTGCGGGCACCCGCCGCCCACGCAGAGGTGCCGCCGGGCCTTGGCCGCCAGAGCCGCCCACTGCATGTGCGGACTCTCTGGGGGCGCGTGCAGCCTGCAGTGGCCCTGGAAGGCCAGGCGGCCCGGAGGCCCCAGCCCACTCCTCCGCTTCCCCGGAAAGGCCACGGCCACCCGGCCTGCTGCCTCCACTCAGTTGTCCGTGAGGCACGCAGGTGAGCCATGCTCTGGCCTTGGGAAGGGCTCCCCCCGCCCTGCAGCACACGCCTCTGCTGGCACCCCAAGAGCCCGGTCTGCAGTCCTTCTGGGCAAAGCTGCTGGGCTCTGCAGGGAGGCGGTCCAGACGCACCAGGAGCGCGCAGGGGCCCCACCCTGCGGCAGGTCTAGTAGCCCGGTGACCCCCCCGTGGTCGGCCCAGGCCACGCGCTTGGGAGCTGGTGGGCTCATTGGTTGGGCCAGCCTGGGGCACCGGAGCGCAGCGAGCCAGCGCCGCCTCTCCATGGGCTGCTGCAGGTCCGAATGTCAGCATTTGGGAGCTGCCCTGAAGCCAGTCAGGATGAAGGCCAGCTTTGCATAGAAGGACCCAGTGTGAGGTTCTGCCCCGCTGAGCTTTCTGCACATTGCAGCCCCTTCTTCGGGGTGTGGTGGGGGCTCTTTTCCACGCAGGGGTGCCACGGAGAGCCTGCAGCTGCTGTGGAAACTCAAGAAGTGGAGGTTGTCCCAGGTGGTGCACCGAATGTCCTGCACTCCAGATCAGAAGACCCAGGGAGCAATGAATGTGCCCAGCCCACGCCCCTCCATGGTGCACCCATGGTCGAATTCGTGCCCCTGGCCCAAGCCATTTCCCTGCAAACAGACCAGAGCAGGTTGGGTGCTTGTGGCGGCAGGCTTCTGCCGGGAAAGAAGGCGGGGGGACTCATCTGTAGGACTGAAGCTTGACTCTGCCCCAAGTAGCTTTGGCGTGCAAATCGCCCCCTCCCCAGGCGGGAGGAGCGGAGAGCAAGGAGGCAGTGAGCAGGAAGCCTGTGGTGGCGTCGGTGGCCTCAAGCGGGGCAGCTCCGTGCACCTGGCTTCCCTGTCCCTGGTGCGATGGGAGCTGGGGGGAAGAAAGGGCTGCCGGTGAAGCCGAAGCCGAAGCCGAAGCCAAAGGCTGACTGAGCAGAGCAGCACATGTCCCGGCCAAAGGTGCATTAAGCAGGTGAGCAGCTCCCTCGCGGAAGGTGTGCTGGATGGAACCAGCTCAAGGCGCCACCTGGCGAGGCCAGCGGCAGGCGGGGGGGGGGGGGGGGGGGCCAGCCAAGGGGGGGGCCTTTCGGCGGGGGGGGAAGGCGGGGCAGGGGGGGGGGCTCCCGGGAGCAGGTCTGCGCCGCTGCTTTCCCTGTGCAAACGAGGGGCATATGCCGGAAGGGGGGGGGTGGCAGCCCTGCCTCTGAGGGAGGGCAGGCGCGCATGGCAGAGGCGCGCCTGCAGCACTGCTTAGCTGGGCAGCTCACAACTGGGCCGCATGTGTGCCACACGATGCAGCTGCTCCGGAGGCTCCAGGAGGGACCGCGAAGGACCCGGCCCTTCTCAGCAATGCTGCAGGTGCGGCACAGAAGCGCCCGCCCCGCAGGGCCCCCAGGGCTTGGCTTGGCTCGGCCCGGCCAGCCCCTGCGCAAGGCATCCCGGGAGCTCCCTGGGCTCAGTGGCTCCAGTGCCCTGGGAGCCGCGTGAGGCTCAGCGCGCCCCAGCCTTCGCCGAATGGCACAGGCGTTCCCGCAGCAGCCAGGGACCGGTCGGGTGGGCCACATGCCGCCGTCCTGAGGCTGCTGTGGGGGGGGGGGGGCACCATGAGGCCCCGAGGCTGCAGCCCAGCCCCAGGAGGGAGCACGCGGCAGGCAGGCAAAGCGCAGCAGGCAGCTGCCAGTCAGAGCACTGCCGGCTCGCACGCAGCGGTTGCTGGGCAGAACCCGGCAGCGGCAACGGAGGCTGCTGCGGCCACGGCCACCCTTGCCTCCGCCTCTGTGCCAGCAGCCCCACGGGGCCATCGGACCAGGTCCCGACTGCAAAGCAGGCCAAGGTGGGGCAGGGGAGCCGTTTCATGGAAACCAAACACCCTGCCGGGAATGAAGGTGGCCCTAGCCCTCAATCTCGCCGCACACCCCAGGCCAGGCCGGTCTGGCCTCTGAGCCCAGGGGTGAAGCGGAGGGCGGGGGTGGGGTGCCCTGGGGAGGCGGCGCTCCAGGCGCCCAGGCGAGAGAGGCAGGCCCACACTGCCCCAGGGCGCAGGCAGTCGCCGAGAGCAGCCAAGGCACGCAGCTGGTGCGGGAGGAGCTCTGGGCGGGACTCTGGACCCCATGATGCGGTGCTGGGAGAGGGGAACGGGCCAGCTAGCAGGTTAGCATGCAGAGAAAAGAAGCGCACTCGCTTCCAAATGGAATCAGGCCTGGACATACTCCAAGGGAGGGTTCCCAGCAGTGGCTGTTTAGACCGGGTTCAACGAACCGCTTTGTGCATGCTCAGAGATGCATTTTGTAGTGACTGGGTTTATTGGGCGTAATTCGGTGAATCAAGAGCTTTTAGCAGATGGGTGGTCTGTTGCTCTGGACGTGTGCAGGGAGGAAAATGGCGGCTTGTGACACGGACCGTGCTTCCCCGCCGTTGCTGGGGTTCAGACATAACGACAAGCCCTGCCTTTGCCATTTCCACCAGGCTTGTGGCTACATGCGCACCTCTCCCAGGCAAGGTGCCAAACAGAAGAGATGGGCGAATGTTGTCCCCATCTTCAGAAAGGGGAAGAAGCAGGGCTGGAAATTATAAGTTGCCTGCCTGATGTTTATACAGGGCCAAACTCTCAGACAGATGATTAAACAGTCGGTACATGAGCATCTAGAAGATAATGCATTGATCACTGGGAATCACCGCGGATTTGTCCTTAATACATCGTGCCAGATCAACCTGAATGCTCATTTTGATTATTTGGGAATGCCATGAACATTGGTTATTTTGATTTCAGCAAAGCAGTGGACAAGGCTTCAGTGCAGGATAAGCTGCTAAAATGCGCATGAGTTGCTACTACTGTTAGTAGTACGCCACTGCTTAAGCACCCACACGGTTGACTGGATGGCTCCTTCGTGCCCATTAAGGGCTTGGCCTCACTCTGGAGGGAGCGCTCGCTCGTGGGAAATGCGGTGGGGAGGCCCGAGGCCCTGTGGGGGGGGGGGGCGGTGTGAGTGGTCGAGCATGCCTGGGCTGCTTCTCAGGCGGGCAGAGGGCGAGGAGCGGGGGAGTGGAGCAGCAGGATCCCACAGGATACGCGAAGGCTTGCGGCTGGGTTCAAGGAGAGACGAGGAATATCAACAGAGGGAGCTGCGCAGACTTGTAGCTAAGTATGAAAGGCACACACACGGGTGGCAGGGGGACAGGGGGGTTAGCCTGACGTCCGTTCTTGGAAAGTCATTGGAAAGGCTCATAATAGCAAGAGATCTAGTGACTCTAGATAGGGAAGGGAGGCTGGCAGCCACACAGCACGGCTTCTGCAAGAACAGGTCCTGCCAGGCAAACCTTGTGGAATTCTATGACAAGGTTTCGAGATGGCTGGATGGAGGGGATGCAGTGGATGTGGTATGCCTGGATTTCAGCAAGGCCTTTGACAAAGTGCCCCATGATATCCTGGTGGAGAAACTGAGGAGTTTTGGGATAGACCAAAGCACTGTCCGGTGCATTAGGGCATGGTTGACTGACCGAAAGCACAGGGTAACCATTAGCGGGGAATCATCGGGATGGCGACCAGTGACAAGCGGGGTCCCCCAGGGCTCTGTCCTGGGGCCGATCCTGTTTAATCTTTTCATAAATGACATGGAAGAAGGGGTGAACAGTCTGCTGATCAAATTTGCAGATGATACTAAAACTGGATCAGTGGCCACGACTTAGGAGCAGGTACTCCAGATCCAAAAGGATCTGGACAGACTATGGAAGTGGGCAGGAGACAACAGGATGGCGTTCAATGTGGATAAGTGCAAGGTCTTGCACTTGGGGCATAGGAATGGGTGTCATAAGTGCAGGTTAGGGGACAAGTGGCTGGAGAGCAGCACTTGTGAAAGGGACCTCGGGGTGCTGGTTGACTGCAGGCTGAACATGAGCCAGCCGTGTGACACGGTGGTCAAGAGGGCAAACGCCACCCTTGGTTGCATAGCCAGAAGTGTGGCTTCTGGAACAAGAGAGGTATTACTGCCACTCTATACAACTCTGGTGCGCCCGCAACTGGAGTATTGTGCTCAGTTTTGGGCCCCTGATTACAGAAAGGATATAGCCAGGTTGGAGTCAATGCAGCGCAGGGCCACAAGGTTGGTGGCCGGTTTGCAGGGGATGGGGTATGAGGCAACACTGAGGGAACTGGGTCTCTTCAGCCTGGAGAAGAGGAGACTCAGAGGGGATCTGTTGGCGACATACACGTATGTGAGGGGATGTCACATGGAGGTGGGTAGAGGCCTGTTCTCCCCTGCAGAGGAAGGCAGGATGCGCTCCAACAGAGCAAAGCTCAGGGAGCCAAGGTTCCATTTAGAGGCCAGGAAGCACTTCCTGACAGTCAGGACCCTGAGGGCGTGGAATGGACTTCCACGAGAGGTCGTTGAGGCCCCATCGGTGCGGGTGTTCAAGGACAGGCTAGTCATGCACATGGTAGGCATGTCATGAGTGGAGCCAGCTGAAGCTGGGGGTCAGACTAGATGGCCCAGGAGGCCCCTTCTGACTCGCTCTGTTTCTGTGTTTCTAAGGCCCAGCCTGGCAGCAGGAGAAGCACAGAAAGGCCCAAGTGTCCCAGTGGAGCCCCAGCTGAGCATGAGCCAGCAACACAGTGAGCGCCATCCATGAACGCCATTGACCTCTTGGGCTGCTTTCACAGAAGCTTCATTTCCAGATGGTGGGGAATCGCAGCTCTGTGGCATTTTTGAACTGTCACATCCACTTCTGAGAACCTTCACATTTTTGGAAGGACTTTAACACATTGGAGCGCATCCAGAGAACAACCAGCATGAAAAAAGTATCTCGAAACCAAGTCTGATGAGGAATGGTTGAAAGAGATGGTCCTGCTCCCATGGAGGAAGGAAAGATTCAGGGACCACATGATGGTGGGCTTCCCATGATGGAAAGTCTGTCCTGCAGAAGGTGGAGCCAACTCTGTTGCTGCAGAGGGCAGAGCCGAGGACGCCGATGGCCGCAGCCAGGCATTAGAGAGCCTTCCTAAAAGCAAGGGCTGCAGAGCGGAAGAACAGGTTGCTTGGGGCAGGAGCGGCTCTCACTGCTGGACGCAGAGGCTGGGTGGCCACCCGTCGGAGATGCTCCGGCGGTATCCTGCGTGCCAGAGCCTGCGTGGGGCGGGGCTGGGCTGGGCTGCAGCAGAGATGCCCCCGGCCCCCGGGGCTCCATGAGGGCTTCTCGTGCTGCGCCGACGCCTGGGTTAGCTGGGGCCAATGGGAGTCAGTCCAGCGACCTGGAGCAGGGATGTGTGAGCAACCTGACGGGGCGAGAATCTGTCGGGCTCCCCGAGCTCGGCTCCCTGGCCCCTTGCTCATGTCATTGAGACCCTAGATCCGCGTTCCGGCCGGGGCACCTGGCATTCGTGTGGCGCTCACCAGGATCTGAGCAGAGCTTCCCTCTTCTGTGCCGCGAGAGGAGCCTTTGTTTCTGCGGCTGCAGATGGCATGGAAGGAGGCTGCCAGCCGCAGCGCTGCTCTGCCAGCAACTGCAGGCTCCTCTCCAATCGACTCACCTTCCAAGACAGGGCTGAGCGCAAGGGCACACCCAGGAACGGCATGAGCCAAGCTGGCCGGAGCCGGGGGTCAGGCTAGATGGTCCGGGAGACCCCTTCCGACTTGCTGTTTCTGTGTTTCTGTGACTGCTAAAGGGATGGATGCTGCCGAGTTTCACCCCAGCACTCGTCTGGAAGGCCACGTGTGGGCTCCTCAACCTTGGGCTCAGTGATCCAAGGCCCAATTTGTGATTTTTGGGGGGATGTGGAATTGCGGGTTTGCAAACAACGCCCGCCAGGAGAGTTGTATTTGCTGCTGGTATTTTCATGGGTGTGCATTATTGTATATTATCAATAATTATCCTACATATCTGTGGGAACCTACAACTCTTTAACCCTGCCTAAAAAGTGTTTTAAAGTATTATTTAGCCCACGCGAGAGCCTGGAAGACATTTCACCCTTGCATGTTTGCTCTTGGCGCTCTTCCGCTCTCCTCCTGCAGGCACGGCTGCATCGCGGAAGCTGCGTGTCTAGGAGAGGCCGTGCGCCGCCGTCCGCATGCAGCGGCTTCGGCTGGCTGGAGGAGCCCACCAACCAGGCCCACGGAGGAAAGCACATCCCCAACCGCTGGCTGCAGCTGCTGCCCCTCGGGAGAATGTGGATTATTCGCCATCTGGCTATACAGAACCATCAAGACACTTGATGTCTTACATAATACGCTTATTCACTGCTTCCCAAGGTGGAACAAATCTTTCGCTGCATAACGCGGTTCAGAGCCAGAGGCAAGGTTCCCCCCAACAGTGCCACACCGGCGGTGCAGCAGAGCCAGCCTGGCCCCGTGCCAGTGCAGCAGTCCAGGGCAGAGCAGCCGCCGGGGCTGCTTCAACTGTGCAGGTACCTTCCCCCACCGCCCCAGCACATCAGCACAAGGCAAAAGTACAAGAATATTTTCCTGTGCAAACCCCACTGAAAAAAAATGCAAGGACAGGAATTGAAAGTAAAATTATTAAGATCATGCTCCCTTTATGCAAATCTTTGGTGCAACTACAGCTAGAATATTGCATACAGTTCTGGTCACCACACCTGACAAAGGGCACCTTGAGCTGGCACAGGTGCAGGGAAGGGCAACCAACCTGGTCAGGGGCTTGAGAAGCCCCCCATGGAGGAGGGGCCACAATGGCTGGAGTGCTCTAGCTGAGGAGAAAGGTGAAGCAGGAGAGGCGTGACAGAGGAGCCTAAAAAGATGCATGGTGAGGGTTTCCCATATTTTTCCTCTTGCATCATACTGGAACCTGGTGCTGTCCCAGGAAGCTGATTGGTGGGATTCTCTGGACAGATCAAAGGAAGGATTTATTTTCATGGTGCCAAACCAAAATGCAGTTCCCAAACCAACATTCAAACTAAAATTCAGTTCTTGTTCTATGTGATGGGGCTGCAAAAAGGTCAAATGCTATTTTAGGTTGCTTTAATAGAAGTTTCACTTCCAAATCCCATGAAGTACCAGTTCCCCTTTACTCAGCACTGGTTATGCCTCATTTGGAGCCCTGCATCCAGTTTTGGGCACCCCAGTGTAAGAGAGATGCAGACAAGCTGGAAAGGGCTCAGAGGAGGGCAGCAAAGATGACCTGGGGACTGGAGACAAACCCCCGAGAGGAAATACAACAGATTTTCCTGCAAATCTTTTCAAAAAAATCTCAAAGTTTGAGACCAACTGAATGTAAAATTCTCTAAGTTTGAGATGGCCTCCACTTAAGATTGGAAAAAATGAGAAAATGAGTGGAATTGACAAGTCTGTCCATCCCTCTTAGGTTTTCCTACAGCTTGAAGAAACAGAAAAATACCCCAAGAGCATTACAAAACCAGGGTAGCTGCTCCGCCTCGACTCCCAGCGCATGAATGACCGCTGGTGCACACGCAGCACCGGGCTTGGGAGCCTGCGAGCTGCAAGTGCAGCCTGGGCTGACCAGGCCAGCAGCCAGGAGGCAGTTCCATGAGCAAGGAGAGCCGCCGGTCCCGCGTGCGCTTCGGAGCGTTCCTGGGCAGTGGGCAGAGCCTGTCCTGGGGCAGAATGGGAGAAAGACATCTGACAAACTGGCCTTTCTAAATGGTTTTCAGAAGAATGCACTTCTTGAAAGGTTAAAATAAAATACGTTTTACGAAGTCTACTATTGACATGCAGTGCCACAAATCAGCAAGGAAGAGATTGGACAAAGACAGGTGCTGTTCGCAGGGTGAAGTAGCAACGCAGGGCAGGTTGGTGGGATGCAACACTCTCCAGAAACCTGTCAAAAGATGGAGAAAAACGTTACATCCAGCAGAGAAGGCAGAGGAGGTGAAGGTACACCATCTTGCAGGACATCTTCCACTTCCGAGAAGAGCCTGGAAGGGGCCGTCAGACATGAGTGAGTGTGGGGGGCGGGTGGGGGTGTTTCCGCCAGCAGTGGAGCCAGTTGGTCCTCCCAGACGAGGGGGCCCTGCGGATCATCCTGCTCAGTGTGTCCAAAGTGCTGCGCTGGCGCCCTTGCCTGGTCAGCTGGGTAAGCGAGTGACATGCTTCTCATGGCCCTCTGCGAGACCAAAGCAGCCATGCCAGATCGGACCAAAGGCCCCTTCAGCCCAGGCTTTGCAGAAGACTCTTGCAGAGCAGAACCGCCCGGTCCGTTTTGCTCCGCCTGCGTCTGCGCTCTTGCTGTGCCGTGGATCGGTCCCTTGCTGCTTGCACCACTGGGCAGGCCCCCGCGGCCGTCTGGGTCCAAGCCTGCCGAGCGGGGGTCGGGGGAGCTCATCCCTGTGCAGTCCTGCCGGCCGGGCTGGGCTGGCAGGGGGCCGGGCAGAATTGCTCCCTGTGGGAGAGCGGTGGCTTCAGCAGGGGGACTGTTCCAGCGGAGCGCATTGAGACTCCTGGCTCGGATCATGCCCGCTCCCCATTCACATGGCTCGGGCACTGGATGCACCAGGAGCTTCTGCCCAGACTTGCTGCTGCCTTTGTCCCTGGAGTCCCCAGAGTGGTTTTATGGGAGACCGGCACCCTGCGCTCCCCTGACCCTCACAGCAGGACCCTCCCCCTCCTCCCAGGCTCCCCTGCCAGTGGTGGGGGACCGGCCCCTCTCGGCACGGCCAGCTGGCGCTGTGCGCTCTCACTGTGCCCCGCAGGCCGTGCCGCCACAGACACCCGGTGGGAAGGGCAACTGGTGCCGTGGCTGCAAGCGGTGCTTCTGCAGCGGTGCGGTACATCCCCCCCATGACTTTGGTGCCAGCGCTGGGCGGGCGGAGGTGCCAGCCACTTGCTCAGGGGCCGTGGCGGGGCACGTGGCCTGCTGGGGCTGGGCAGCCTCCCAAACCTTCTGGAGTACAGAAAGTGAGCACCCTTTCGCAGGAAGTCTGTCGTGCCCCCGGGCTGAGCGCCCGCCCAGCCCTGCTGCGCTCCCACTCGCTGCCTGCAGGTCTCCAGCACTCCCGTCCCCTTGTCCGGCCAGCCAAGAGCAACAGGGAAGCCTCCTGGCCGCCTCTGCACGCTGCCCAGTGGGCAGTTGCCTCCAGGGAAAGGAAAGCTGCAGCTGAGGCAGGTCGGAGAGGGAGGGCAGAGCCGCCTCCACTCTGGCACCGAGGGGGCCTCTCTGCTGGGAGGAGGCCCCCTGCCAGCACGAGCCTGTGCACATGCTGGGGCGTCTGCCCCAAGAAGACCTCGCCCGGGAGGCGCACGCCGCGTTCCTGTGGGGAGGAGAGACCGAGCGAGCGGAGGTCAGAGGTGCTTCCGCTGCATAAGGCTGCGGGTGTCTTGCGTAGGTCGAGGCTAGCGGAGTTTGGGGGCCGGAGGGGGGGCAGGAGTCAGCTGCTCCGTTTAAAACATGCAAACTGAAGTCATGCCAAGGCGCTGGACCAGGATGGTGTTGTGAGTGGCAATTCTCCCCCGCACACATCCAGGCAACCAGCCACCCGTCTGCAAAAAGCTCTTGATTCACCAAATGACGCCCAATAAACCCAGTCACCACGGAGCGTATCTCTGAGCATGCACAGAGCGGTTCGTTGAACCCAGTCTAACCAGCCACTGCTGGGAACCCTCCCTTGGAGTATGCCCGGGCCCGATCCCTCCGGGAAGGCCGCTGGGAGGCGAGCGCGGCTCTTTGTGCGCCAGCCCTGCAGCTGGCGGGCCCTCCTCTCCCAGGGCCACGTCCGCCTGCCTCCAAGAGCCCCTCTCCCGTGCAGCCGCACAGCCTGGCGATCCCCAGAGCTTGCTTCAGGACCTCGAGAGAAGCAGCTCTGCTGCTCTCCTCCCGCAAGCCCCAGCTGCCCGACCCCTGCCTCTTCCTCTTCCTCTTCCTCTTCCTCTTCCCGCTCTGCCTCAGAGTCCAGATCAGGCTGACCCAGTCGTGTGCACCAAGCACAGCAGCCAGCCTCACGCCAGCAGACGCGACACGGGGGGGGGGGGGGGGGGACGGCAGAGCCTGCCCCTTGGCAGACCCCCCTCCTCAGCCCCAGGGCTTCTGCACTGCAGCACTGAGGACAAGGCTGAGGTGGGTTCCTGGCAGCCTCTTCCTTACTTTTAGGGCAAGGGTCCTCAAACTACGGCCGGCGGGCCGGATCCCACCCGCCATGCCCATTCATCCAGCCTGCCCCAGAGGGTTTGGACTCACTCGAGGAAGGTGATCTCTGCGCGAGCAAGTTGCCGCCATGCGCGCGCCTGTCCTCGCCTTGCCTCACTGCCAGCACGCTGCGCGCGCGCCTGCCCACGCCTCCCCTGCCCTGCGCCCGCCTGGAGGGGAGCCTGCCGTCCTTGCCACCTTTAGGCCACGCCAGAGCAGAGACGTGCCCATCAGGAGAACAGCGCTTGCAGAGGCTCCTGCCCGTCTGGGGGTCCACGTGATTTTATTTAATTGTTTAAAACATTTTTATGCTGCCCCCTTGCAACAAACCTCATGGCGGCTTACAAAACAAGTAAAATAAATAAATATTGAATAAAGTTTAAAAGCCGGATACATCTCGGCAGGTGTATAATAAATAAAAAATTACAACACTTAACAATTAAAATATTGTTTGAATAAAAAGGTCTTGGCCTGGCGCCGAAAAGCAAATAGTGATGCAGTCCTGGGGGTGGAATCCCCTGTTTGCTTTCGCAGTGCTGGGGTTTTGCAGCATTTCTGGAAAGATGGAAGCATAACGTCCCACAGAGGTGGAAACCAGCCTTATTACTATTAGTGAAAAGCCAGCGTGGTGTCGTGGTTAAGAGCGCAGGGCTGGGACGCAGGCGACCCGGGTTCTCGTCCCCGCCTGGCCACGGGGCTCACTGGGGGACTTTGGCCGGTCACAGACTTTCAGCCCAACCTACCTCACAGGGCCGTTGTTGTGGGAATAAGCCTGCGAGCAGGAGATTTATGTAAGCAGCCTTGCGTTCCTTGGAAGAGAAAAAGGCAGGACATAGATATGAGTAAGCAAATAAACACTGTTTCTTTAAGTCCCTCTGTTTTAACTCTTGAAGGCCAGCCCGCTGCTGCTGCTGCTGCAGGACACCGGGCTGCACCGTCCCACTCAGATGGCTGTCAAGCGTCTTCCTGAATGTCTCCGGTGTGGTCCCTTCCGTCCCTGAATGCAGCACGGGCCGAAACAAGCACGAAACGGGGAGCCAGCCCTGGGGCTGCAGTGGCAACATGCCAGCCCCGACCCTGTGGCCCCAGGGTGCCGTGCGGCCTGCTCCTCGGGGGGGGGGGGCTGCAACTGCCCCGAATCTGCCAGAAGGGCTCGTGTGTGGCAGCAGCGGGGCTGCCGGGGGCATCACACGGGCCCTGCGTGCCGACGGTCGGGGCCATGGCAGGGAGGCATGGTGAGCCTCCCTCCACCCAGGCCCGGGGCTTCCAGCCAAGGCCCGAGAGCAGAAGTGGAGCCGCCGGAGCACACAAAGGCCTCTTGGCTCCAAGCCCCTTCTTCTGGTGGCTTTTGGACAAATGGAAAACAAAAAGCAGAACCCGAGGCAGGACAAGCGCATTCACCCCCCGGACGGTTCCCTCCCATGGGCCCGGAGTCCTGCCAGCACTGCCTTTGACTTCCCTGCGGCATGGAAGGTGCTGCTGCTCGGTGAGCGGCTATCGCATTTGGAATGCAAACGAGACAGCCAGAGCTGGATCGTGCATCAGAAGAAGGGCTCGCATCTACCTTAAAAAGGCTTAAACATCCACGCGCATTTTCATTGGCTTAATGCACAGGCGCTGAGGGCAGGCCGGGATGCGGAGCACAGAAAGACGGGAGGACGGGAGCTATTCTGGGCGCTGCAGAGCTGGTGAGCCAAGTGTGGCTAAGGAGGTTACATAAGGGGGCTTTTGCATATCACGGAACCTGTCACAATTAAGACAGAATATTAATAAACGACTTGAGCATGAAAACCCTTGGGCTAAGAGATGGATTAAGCTCCTGCATCAGTGTCAGGCGCAAGTGGAGAGGGCGCGGTGCCTCGGCGACGGATCCGCCTCCTCTCTGCAGCTGGAGGAAGACTCCTGGTGGCACCTGGGCAGATTCCTTGGTCTCTGCTGGATGGGGGGGGGTCTCCTTGGGCCCAGTGCCAGCACATGGGGTAGGGCAGAAACTCGAGGCCCAGCCAGAGAGTGCATCAGCCTGAGGGGCAGCTTTTCCTGCTCGATTCCCATGTCTCGGACTGATTTCTAGGAGCCGCCCAGCTTCCGGAGACAACAAACCGACAGCCTGGGAACCCTCAGAATGCGGCACTTTGGGCGACTTTCCGTGTGGGCAGCGTTGTCTGGGGTTCGCCTTCTGTGCGCGACTGTCTTGGCAGGAGAGGGCCCGGGATGTGGTCCCCTCCGGCTGGGGGAGCTTTGCTGCTTCGTTGCGTCGATAGCAGGTCTGCCGGTACCTGCTGCTCGAGCAGGCCGGGATGAGGCCGCCGGTGTGCTCTGGGCGCTCTTGGGCAAAACCAGGGGGCGGCCTGGAAGGGCAGTGAGCCAGCAAAGCAGAATCCCAAGGTGGGCCTGAGGGGTGTGCAGAATCCCAGTGGGTTTTAGAGGCCCCACTAGTGCAGGGAGAGATCTGCTCCCGGCAGCTGGCATCGTTCAAGGGCACCTGTTCCTCACCACAGCCGCCATTTGCCCCCCTCCCCCCCACACACAGAAGCCTCCAAAATGGCAGGCAGCAAGGCAAGGCAAAGGGCGGTGCTGCTGGGAAATCCATGCCCACAATCCCCGGCAGTGCTGCCGTGCCCGCGGAGGCAGGACGGAAGGCCCGTGCGCAGAGGGGGCCGCTGCTGCAGAGGCCTGGGGGCGCCACGTGCCCGCTGGGGCTGGGCCACGCTCTCGCTCAGGCCCCGCAGGGCAGCTGCGAAGGCCACCCGGCTCGAGGGCCACCTGCCCGGCCCCCTCGTGGCCCGCCACAGGGAGGGAGCTGCGGTATCGTGGCCTGCGCTCCCCGGCGGCACCCTCCGAGCAGAGTGCGCGCGGGCCCCGCATCTGTGAGGGAGTGGCGCCTCTGCCGCCGGGGCTGTCGCGGAGCACGCCTCCCAAGCGTGGCTGGTGGAGGGCACGGCCTGTGGGGGATTATCCCGGGGGCCCCCCCGCCCCTCTCTCGCAAAGCTGCAAGAACACAAATGATTTAGTCTGAATCTGTGGAGCATTAAAGCCCCTTCCCTGGGAGACTGGAGTGGAAAATGAGCGGAAATTAGAAGCGCTCCCTGCACTGCCAGCGGGATTTTCCCTGGCCAGAGAACAAGCGGGGCTGGAATTGCAGGGAGCCGGCCCCTCCTGGGCCTCCTCTGCTCTCCTCAGTGGCCCTGCTGGCGCTGGTGCTGGGACCAGACAGGGGCGCCAAGGGCCTTGCAGCGGGCAGCGCGCAGTGCTGCTGCTGCTGGGTGCCAGGCAAGAGGGCGCTGCTCAGAAGGACCCCACAGGCCGGCCCCCTTCCCGGAAAGCCTGGCCTCGCAGTGCTGGGCGAGCAGAGTGAGGGTGCAGTGGCCTGGGCGAGGGCAAAGAGCCGGCGGCCTCCCAGGCCGGTGCTTCAGTCAGAGCTGTGCGGCTCCAGAAGGTGCGGGTGAGGGCGCGGCGGCGGCCCCTCCTTCTTCGTGGTAGATGAGTCTTTGCAGCAGGACTCCCCCTGCGTGGGACTCACTTCGAGAAGCAGCAGGGGACCGACTGTCCATGCGCTGGGGTGCTCTAGACATCTCTGACGGGGGGGGGGGGGCAGAAACCTCCACCGGGGGGTTCGAGCTGTGGATCCCCTTTGTAGGCTTGCCCCAAAAGGAGGCCGCCCATCGGCATCCTCAGCGGTTGCCCCACCCACAGGCCCCTCCAGTGACCGGGGCCTGCAGTGCCCATAATCCCCAGCCAGAGTCTGGTCCATGTGCTTGTGAATGGGGCGGAAGTATGTGTGGGGATGGGGGATGCCAGGAGTGCGCACGCTGCCCATGCTGCTCCGCTCCGCTCCGGACATGGCCTCCGACGATGCTCCTGGGGCCACGCAGGCAGGGAAGCTGGTCCGGAGGGGAGGCGGAGGCGAGCCGAGGGGCACTTGGCTTAGCGAGGCCGCCTCGCAGCAGCAGGCTTGGGGTGCTCTGCACCAGCTCCCGGGAGGGGCACTCGCAGAAGGGAGGCAGGAGCACACAGCCGGACCTTCACACAGGGACCTGGCAGGAGACTACGACCCCCCTGGGAGGCCCCAGGCTGCCCCTCCTGAACGCCCCCCTCCCCCCGCCTGCAAGGGGAAGGTCGCTTCCTCTGCTGGGCTTGGGCTGGCTGCTTCTGCACAGATTCTCTCTGCAGCTCTCAGAGGAGCCGGTGGAACGGCAAGGGGCCGTCTCCTGGCTCTGCTGGGTTCCCGGTGCCCAAAGCCACCGGGACGGCAAGGGGGCTGCGACTCGAGTCTTTCTCCCGCGGAGGGAACTGGATCACCGAGGCAGGAAGAGGCTTCCCACGCGGAGCTGCACAAAGCCTGGCTCTCCGCGCTGCTCCTCGTCCTCCTGGGCTGTGCCGTAGGTGCTCCTAAAAGGGGGTGAAATTCCTGGAGGGTGCGGCCCCCGTCCGGATGGTGAGCTGACCGAGTCCTGATGCCCTCAGTGGTGAAGGCAAAGGATGAGCTGCTGTGGCGCGGGTTCTCCCCATGCCCAGCCTGAGGGCTTTCTGCAGGCAGCGGTGGGCCACGGGGGCTCCGAGCGCTGGGCTAGATGCATCCCCAGCCTGGCCCTGGAGCGCATTTCTCGCAAGACGTGCACATGGCGGGCATGTCGTGAGCGGAGCCGGCTGGTGCCGGGGGTCAGACTGGATGGCCCGGGAGACCCCTTCGGACTCGCTCTGTTTCTATGGCTCTGTGTGTCAAGTTAGCCCGAACAGTGCAAGAGAGGCTTCCCGCACTGGGTGCACAAGAACGCAGAGCTGAGTCGAATGCAAAAATGGTTCTGAACTGAAAGGGGCACTTCAAGTTTTGTATGTTGAGGAATTATTTCTAACCTTCCTTTCAGGATAGACATTCTTCCAAGGCAAGGCAATCTACCAGTAAGGCACATAAAAGCATTACATACCATCGGTAAATAAATAAATAAATAAATAAATACGATGCATATACTAAGAGCCAGTGTGGAGCAGTGGTTAAGATCACGGGACTTAACGGGACTCAGGCATGGGCTGACTGGGTCACAGCCTCTCAGCCCACCCTCCCTCACAAGGGTGCTGGTGTGGGGATAAGCTTGAGAGCAGCAGCAGGAGGAGGAGGATGCAAGCTGCCTTGAGGTTTGAAAGGAAAAAAGCGGGCTATAAATCTAATAAATAACCACACTGTTTGTAAAGAAACAACTCAGGAAGATCCTTCCTACAGGGCAGCTGGTGGCATGAGAGGCTGAGCAGGTTTGCACATCATCTTAGTGACTAGGTCATGGTGGGCAGACAGCCTGCTGAAGAGCCAGCCATGGATGGCTGACCCCCCCCCCCACTTTCCCTTCCCTCCTCCAATGGGCTTCCCAGTGTCCTTCCTAGCAGAATCTCCCTTCCCTTCCCTTCCCTTCCCTTCCCTTCCCTTCCCTTCCCTTCCCTTCCCTTCCCTTCCCCATTCAGATCACTACCCCTTTGTATTTGCTGCAGTAAAAAAGAAAGAAAAACAAAACAAAACAAAACAAAACAAATGAAAGCCTCAAAAAGGGAGTTTTTTTTTTAACTTGCCCCTTGAAAATTGTGCACTTAACTTTATTTGGTTAGGTCCTCAAGGCAGTCCAAAGCTAGGCGAAACTGCACACAGGTTTTCACTCGCAGGGCTGTCAATTGAAAAGCAGCAGCAAGTGATGAAAAAGCAGAGAAAGTGCCCGCCCCCACCTCGAGACTCATTCCTGCCCTGCATTCATCTCCTCTCCATTTATTTCCAAGCCATTAATGCAGCGTGTATGTTGGAGTTTCAGAAATGGTGCATGTTTCAGAACTGTCAGGAAACTACGGGAAGTGCTCCAAAAGGGAAAGTCCAAAAGGTGGGGGACAGGGAAGCCCTTCCCTTTCTGGAAGAGCTGCAGTCCCGGGCAGGGGCAGAGAAGGTGGAGCTCAGCACTTCAGGTCAGAGGATGACATTTCTAAGGGGGTGACGCTGCTGCCACCCTCTTTGGTGCACCTGCTTTCCCCCCACTTTTCAATTGAAAACCAGGCCAATGCCCGCTTGCACTGCCTATGTGCAGTTGTAACCCCATATTCTGCAATTCTGTATGCTGTTTTGCCGTACACCTGCGCACACCCCCAATTCTCAGGGACCCAAAATAAAACGGAAAAAAGGGACTTCTGCTGTGCTTTCTTGAGAAGCAAAAAGAAACATTTGAGGGTCAAGTGATGCTGCTGAGGCCTTCGTGGGAGGTCAATGCCTGGCAAGAGCATGAAAGCAGCCCCCCTCAAAGGGGGCAGCCCGTTGGCGGAGCGGCTCCGGGGCTGCTCCAGGCAGCCCATGATAAAGTCTCTGGTGGATCTGGGTGACACAAGGAGCCTGGGGCCTGTGTGAGCAGGTTCTCATCCATTCGAGGTCTTCCTCGTCGCTTGATCGGAGCTGTCTGTCGGGCTGGATTCCGTCTCCAGAACGGTTTCTCCACCTCGGAGCAGCCAGCAATACACTTTCTGGTGCTGCTGTTGTTACGTGCTGTCCAGTCTTCTCCAACTTAGGAAGCTTCCAAAATGCCCTGTCCCACTCAGCTCTTCTGGCTTCCTTCGTGGAATCGATCCATCTCAAAGCTGGTCTTTCTCTTCTTCTTCTGCCTCCAACTCTCCCAGCATGATGGTCTTCTCAGTAAGCCTTGCCCTCCCGTGACCTTGAGCATCTCCTCCCCTTTGGAATCCAGCCTGGAGGTCCGGTGCGGGGTTCAGTTCTTCACTGCAACACCTCGAGTGTCACTGATTGCCTGGGAGATCAGTGCCGTGGCCATGTTCCTTGGAGGACTGGAACATGGACTGAACGCCTCAGCCTGGGCGCCACTGCTCTGCTTTCCTTGTTGGCTTGACGTATTCTTGTTAGGGGTTGACCGCTTCAGTCCCTGCGGCTTGGAGCAGACCCGCTGCTTCCACCTCTGCTTTGGGCCCTTTCCTCCTCCCCAGGTGCTTTCACTTCACTTGCTGATATTGCAGACTCTTCCTCACAGGGCTGTTCTCCAAAAGAGCAAGCAATAGTCGTCTCTCTTTCGCGCAGTTCATCTGCATATTGTTTCCACCTTCTCTTTTTTTCTCCTGGTCAGATAGTATGTCCCCTTGTTTGTCTTTCAGCATTCCTAATTTAGGTTTGAATTTCCCTTTGATTTCCTGGATCTTCTGAAAGAGGCCTCCTGTTTTTCCTCTTTTGTCGCTCTTCTATTTATTTGCATTGGTCATTGTAATAGTCCTTTTTGCCTCCGTGCAGCAGTCTTTGAAAAACTGCATTCAGAATTCTGACTCTGTTTCTTGTTGCCTCGCTGTTGCTCCTCACCTGTCCTTGGCCACTGTGAGTGCTTCTTCTTTCATCCATCCAGACTTTTTCTTTCTTTTGCTACAAGAATTGTCTTCTGGCATTCTTCCCCAGAAATGCCTCTCATGTCGGTCCACAGCTTTTCTGGCTCCTGGTGAGTAAAACCGACTAATGCCAATTTTGTAGAGCGGCACGGCAATGGAGCCAGTTCCCCGGGAGGTGGTGGGCTTGCCCGCACGAGAGGCGTTCAGGGGGCCACTGGAGAGCCGCTGCCCTGGGGGCTTTACCCGGAGGCCGGCACTGCAGCTGCCGTGGGTTGGAGCCGATGGCCGGCTGGGACCCTTCTGACCCTGCTGCTCCATTATTCTAAATCTATTCTTTATGTGGACTATTGGTTCCTCAGGAATGTGGTTTAAGTTCTTTCTTGGCAGTGTGCTTCTGTCAGCAATCTTCTGCAGCGTGACTCTGTTTTGTGACAAGAAGCATTCATGATCGCTACCACAATGGGCTCCCCTCTTGACTGGCAGCACGAACGCCCTTCTCCACCTTCCGCATCCAGTTATGTAGTCCCCCAGTGATGTCACGTGTACAGCCTCCCGACTGGTTGCCTGAAGTCTGTATTTATGGCAAACAGGTGTTTGGCTTCAGAGAATTCTACAAGTTATTCCAACCTGCTCCATTTCTTCAGGGTTCCTCATTCGAAGGATAGGGCATTTTGGGGGACATGCGTTCATTGGGTCACCATAAGCTGGGGATGATGTGACGGTACATAACAACAACATGGAAACAGAGAAACAGCGAGTCAGAAGGGGGCCCACGGGCCATCTAGTCTGACCCCCCGCTCTAGCTGGCTCCGCTCACGACATGCCCACCATGTGCATGTCCGGCCTATCCTTGAACACCCGCACCGATGGGGCCTCACCCACCTCCCGTGGAAGCCCATCCCATGCCCAAAACTAAACACTGTCACTGGATCTGGCTTTGCTGTGTGATCTCGGGCCAAATTAAAGGGCCTTGTGGCATTCCCACTCCAATTCTGCCCCCAGGTTTTTGGGAAAGCAAAGCTTCAGCAGCCGCAAGGGACTCCAGCAGGCGGTCAGTCAGACGCAGCCTTGGGGAGCCAAAGGACTGTGCACTGGAGTGAGGTGCAATTGCCCAGAGTAGGCCTGGGAGCTACCCAGCTGCGGGGTGAGGCGATCATCCCACTATTCGCTCTCATCCAGACCTACACCTATGACTTTCAATTGGGGTGGGTGGGTTCTGCTCCCATGGTTTGTAGGCAAACCTTCCTGGACCCCCCCCCCCCCCCCGTGGTGTCCTTGAGCAGGAACAATGAGCCCAGAGGAAGAGCAGCCGAGCGACGCAGAAGCCGGCTCACACCGTTAGGAACCACCCGCAGTACTGCAGCCATTTGCCTCGCTTGCCGCCTTCCCCTGCCAGCCCCGAAGCGTCCATGCTGCTGCCGCCTCATGCTCAGGCACGTGAGCAGAAGCGAGCACCAGGGCCTCTGCTGCGCCCGGGGAAGCAGCCGGACAGGTGGCGCGTGTGCCTCCTCCCGGCGGGAAGAATCGGCCAGCTCTTAGCACACCCATTCCCTCCACTTTGCAAGACTGTCACTCACCCGGCAGGCAGGCAGGCAGGCTGGCTTCTGGGCCCTTTCTCCGACCCTCAACTTGCCTGAAGAAGTGCTCCCCACTCCCCGTCCCCCGCAGCATCAGGGAAGCAGGTTTGGGCTTCCCAGCTTTCCAGACGTTGGCCACATTTGCTGCTTTCAGTCGAATGCCACTGGAAGGGCCTGTTCTGTCACTCGGGCGAGCAAGGAGACAGGCAAAGCCTTCCTGGCCAGAGGAAGCGCTCAGTGCACTCGCGGACCTTTCTGGGGATTCACCCAGAGCAGCTCCTGCTGCCCAGTTGTCCTGCTTCATTTGTGGACTGCTGACAGAATCTGCCTCCGGCCCACGCTGACTGCCACTCGCCAGCACAAGACCGTGGGAGAGAAGCTGGTGGGCCACCTCCAACCGGCGGCCCCAGGGGCTCCCCCGCACCGCGAGAAGGCTCTCGGAGAGCTGCGGCCGGCCCTGAACCAGGCCTGGCTCGGCCTTAGGCAGTGGCTGATGCTCCAGACCCAAAGCGCATCAGCACCCCCCTGCCGCTGCAGCTGCGCCTTCTCGCTCCCCTTGCCGCCCCTCCTTCCCCCAAACCTGCTTGCCTTCTCCCCCTTGGGAATGAAAAGCAATGCCATGAACTCGGAGGGATGATGGATGGATGGATGGGTGTGGTGGCAAATTCTGATCCTGTTACATGAAGTTAATGAACTTTGCAAGAGTGAAATGTTCCTGTCCGTCATTCACTTGCTGGATTCTTTGCTTGTTTATTAAGGGACTGAGATTCTGTTCTGACCATTTTTTCAAATAATATAAAAACACAGCCCATTCTTTACAACACAACGTATCAGCATTAACGCAGCGAGCAAGCATGCAAACCCCCATTTCATTTAAATGAGCTCGGAGAAGCATCAGCGAGCAGAGTAGGAAGGGGGCCACAGGGCCGCCCCCTGCTGGTGCAGCACACCAGTCACCACCCAGTTTCCTCTGGCCCCAGAAAGACAGCAGGGCGGGCACAGCCAGGCCTTCTGGGGATACCACCCCGCAGCAGGGGTGCCACGCAGAGACACCCCCTCTCCTGCCCACTGCCTTTCCTTAGGTGGAGCAGGGGCTGGGGGAGGGTCCAAGTGCGCGGGCAGGGCTTCCAAGGAGAGCACCAGCAGGGTGGATTTGCCTGGGGAGTGGCCAGGTGCCGGAGGTGCACGGTGAGGACTGCTCCTGCATGACCAGACCCAGCGGGTGGTTCGTGTAGCCCTCCCTGCACCCTGGCAGCCGACCAGTGGCAGCTCCAGGACCATCTGCAGAGGCAGCTATGTGGACAGCAAGAAGCTCCTTTATTGGGGGTGGGGACTGTCCACTGCCAGCCAAAATTGTCCTGCTTGCTCCTGTCCCACCCCATCGCGCTCCTGCCAGGCCTGCAGGGCACGGGGTGCAAGGCAGAAGCAACCCACAGCCCCGAGGCCTCGCGTGTGCCCGGACCAGAGAGAGGGTTCTCCCACCTGCTCCCCCAGACTCGAGACGCAGCTGCTGCTCTGCTGGAAAGATCCGGGGAGGCTGAAGGAAAGGCTTCCTGCTCAGCCCCTACGCCCAGCTTGCTCGCCTGGCTCCTGCTGCTCCCGGGAAGGAAAGAGCAGCCCGACGCGCCGCGCCTGCACACATGCGCATGTACCCCCTTGCACCTGCCTCAAAATGCCAGGGAGTGGCCGACTCCCTGGCCAGCCCTGCAAGCCGGGCCTCGGTGCCACTCGCCTGCCCTGGGGGCACTGCATGGTGCAGGTCAGGAGGGCCACATTTCTGTGCGCTTCCCCCCTGCGGGGAACTGCGTGCAACCCTCCCACGGGTGCCCCAGGGCTCATGCGCCCAGCCGCGGGGGTGATCGATCCCCTCTGGGGCCTGAGCCCCCTTCCTCTGTGCCAGGTGGGTGCTTGGGATGAGGATGCTCCACCAAGAAAGAAAAGCGGCACACGGATGGGGCACGCACAGCCCAGAGAGGCCACAGCTTATATAATGCTCTTATTGCCTATTAATGATCTGGAGAAACAAATCTGCTCTGCATTGTGGGAATTATGCAAAGCGAGACGGACGGCTCTTTTGTGGATTCTTCTGCAGGCCCTTTCATGTGTGAGGATTACTGTGCCCTGACAGGCACAGAGGCTCTGCTCCGCGGAGGGATGGCTCCACATCCCTGAGCTGGAGGATATGACAGACGGGGGCCCGTCTTGGGGGTAATTAGCCTCAAGTGCTTTGGGAGACCAAAGAGCTCAAAGCAAAAATTATTCTGACTACTTAGGAAGTGCAATAATCCGCCAACCAGAAGAACACACAGCAGCTCTTAAGAGTGCTCTTACAGAGAGGTGCTGATGAGTCATAGGAAAGACACACCGTCCGGGGGATTGGGAGTCATGGCGAACTCATACCATCTACCGGGGAAAGATGGAGCTTTGGCCTGAAGGGTTTATTCCAAGATCAGCTGCCTTTCGTGGACTGCCCAAAGGGCTTTGGCTTCAGGGCTGCGCAGACATCTGGGGGCCTGCTAGCCAGAGACCGGGCTGCTGAGCGAAGGCTCATTGTTCTGCTGGGTGGTGTGAAGCAGGGCCCAGGTGGCCCTCTCTCGCCCAGCCGTCGCTCCAGTCCTCCTTCCTCAGGGCAGTGCTGCGCAGTACTCCATGGAGGGAATGGCAGCCACCCGTCCGCATGGATTTCCGTGGGGGACCCTGGCTCAGTCTGTCTCTAGCGCAGCGGAGAGAGGAGCCGAGGACGTCCCCCTCTGTGGACACCTACCTGTGCCAGCCTTCCCGATGCTACGCCCCTCAGAGGTTTTGGACTTTGATTCCTATCAGTTCCAGCCAGCATGACCAATGGTCTGGAGCACTGGGAATGGCAGTCCAAGTCATCGGGGAGGCATCAGGGTAGAGGAGACTGGCTTGCCCCAAGCAATTCAGGATGACAAAATCCCAGACAGACCACAAAGAGCCCCAAAAGGGACCCTCCAAACTGGGCAAGTGGTGAATGCTATTCTGTGTGTGTTAGTATAAAGTCAGCATAATGCAAACCCCCCCATGTTCACATCCACCCCAGGGGTATCACCTGGGCAATGACTCACCAAAAAAGAGGGCCTTGTGGATATCAGTGTGGAAAAGGTGAATTCTGGGGCAGGGATGGGGAGCAGAGGGAAGGAAAGCCCACCTTCCTTTAGCAAACATGGCTCTGCAGCCACATTTGGCATCCTCCGTTCAACTCAGGCCAGCAGGTCGCAGGAAGAATGTCACAGAGCAAGAAAAGCTGCAGGCTGGAACAGGCGAGGAGCAGCACCCTGGAGAGCTCCCTGTGCCTGGCTCTGGAAGCAGGCAGGTCGGCCGGCCGGCCTGCCGCCTCCTCCTCTGCAAGGTGCAGACCAGCTCATGGACCACCCAGCCGAATTGGGAGCGCCGAGAAACTGGCCCCTTCTGTTAGGGGCCTGGCATCTAACAGGCAAGGGTGAAATGTGGTGGGAAGGTGAATGACGTGTAGATGGACAGCCTGTGCGTGAGGCAGAAAAGGGATCTGGCGCTACAGGCAGCCTCGAAGGAGCCAGGACCCTGCAGGGACAAAACCCTCCCTGCTGAAGTCACTCAAGAGCCAGCACGGCTCTTGCATCAGGCATCCTGGATCAGGCCCTCTGTGGCATCGCACCAACTGCCTGAACGAACGCCTGCTGCCTTCGGAGCTCGGTGGGTCGGGGGCTCAAGGCAGCTGCCTCAGTCAGAATTTGCGGCATTAGCATGAGGAAGGATGCCCAGCTCTACCAGGGGCTGCCAAGTCCAGCGTGTGAGCTGCCCGTAGCAGGCAAGGCAAGCGGCCGCCCCTGTCCCCGCAAGGCCGCTGGGGGAGTCCACCAGCCAGAGGCCCCAGGCGGGGCTTCCCGGGAGGCTGCCTTCCGTATGCCAAGCCACCTGCAAGGCTTGGAAAGCGAAGGCTCTTTCCAGCTCCTTGACACAAGCGCAAACATGCCTTGAAAGGACTGAAAATGCAAAACAGGTTCTTAAAAGCTCCCCGGGGTCTGTAAAGCCCACCATCGTCTTTGGTCAGATTTGTGCAAACCCAAGAAATAGGAGGAGCCTTGCTAGACCGGATCAGGTCCCTCTAGTTCAGCCTTCTCCACAGACCGCCCACGGGAGCCCCGAAAACCAGCCAGGAGTGCCGCAGCCCCCTCCCACCCACGGCCCCACGACTGACATGCATACGCAAAGGGAGGCGCCACACAGCCATCAGGACTAGCGCCATGCACAGCCTTCTCTCCATGGACACATTCCGGAATTTGCTGCTTCCTAGAGAACAAGAAGAGCTTCTGGTTGGAGCCTAAATCGTGGGTGCAAGATCTTGCTCCAATCCAGCCCAGACTTCCCCTTCTGTGTTGGACTACAATTCCAACCATCCCCATCCTGCTGAGTGGGGGTTGCGGAGGGTGTAGTTCAGCGCATCAGGAGGGCACAGGCCAGGGAAGGCCACCCACAGGTCCCTCTGCACCGCTCTGCATCGGTGGCGTGCAGGAGTCGGAGCTTGATCGAGGCTGGAAGAGACAGGCTGATCGCTTTTCGTCGGGACTGGTTAGCTGCCCGTTCCAGACGTGTGTCCCCAGCTTGTCAGTGATTGGCACCTCGTAGGCATCGAGCAGACACCAGCACAAGCGGGAGCCTCCCGGCCACCAATCAGGCCCTCAGCCCGACACGCTGCCCATCCCTGCTGCTCCGCTCCGTTCCCGCAAAGGTCACTTCTGCCCTGCCGCGAGTGTGTGCGGGAGGCACGGATTACGTGAGGCCGTCACAGGCTGCCCGTCCTCAGACAGGCCGGTGCCTTTCACGGGAAGGATCAACACGCTGCGGAGAAGGCATCTTCCCTCTTGCGGCACACTTGGCATTGGCCTGGTTCCACTTCCGGCAGCTCTGGGGGCTTTGCTGTTTTATAGAGGGATCCCTGGAAAAGAAAACAGAACATCCCCTGGCCTTCCACTGTCGGTGGCACTCAGGGCAGCCTGCAATATGGAGCCAGAGGTTCCGCAGCGCCACCAAGGAAACCAGCGCAGGAGCCGAGGCAGCTTCTCGGCAGTCCATTAGGCCTGCGGCGCATGTGCAGCCAACCCACCAGTCTCGCCAGAACGGGCAAATGGACACCCCAAACCTACCCAGGGGCTCAACAGTTTTGCCTCAGAGGTACGGAGAGCAGGGGCAGACGGGTGCAGCCACCCTGGTGGCTGAGGGAGGAGGCAGTCTGGCCCTTTCGGGACAGGCATCCAGTTCGTAAGTGCTTGCAGACCGGTCTGGAGCTGCAGGAGGCTGCGTAAAACCCTTCCCAGACCTGGTCAGCTGTGCTGCAACAGAGCAACGGCCAGATTCACACATAATGCTAAACCACGGCAGAGACCTCCATGGCATGGTCACCATCCTGTGTGAAGCCAGGCGGGATGTCAGGTTTCCATTTAACCACAGGGAGAAACAGCCGTTTCTTCTATGGTTTCGACATTCGCCATAGACCCTGGCAGCCACCCAGGGAGGAGACACCCCCCCCTGCAGGCCCCACTGCCCAGAGCCGCCTGGCAACCAATGGGTCAGTGCCCGCTGCACTCCCCCCCCACCTCTGCTTTTCGCCGCCCTCAGGATGGATGCCCGCGAGTCCGGCGTGCCACTAGGAGTGGCCTTGGAGGTGGCCGGGCCTGACACGCTGGTCGGGCTGCCGCGGCTCACGCAGCACTGCCTGGGAGCTGCTCTGCCTCCACTGTCCTGGCGGAAGCGTGGCTCCCTCTTAGCCAAGCTGCCCTTCATGAAAGCGGCGCATGGGCCGTGCAGGGCACTTCCCACAGGGTGCTCACCCTGGAAGGTCTGCGTCACATGCTCAGCCTCCTCCCCTCCCCCCCCCCACTTCCATCTAGTCTCTGAGCTCCTCGGGTCTGCCGGCTGCCCCACAAACCAGGATGCCCACACTGCCCTTTCCGGCGGATCTGGGAGGACTCACCGCAGGGGTTCCCGGGGAGCCTGCTGCAGGCCTGCTCCCCAGCTGTAGCACCTGGAAGGCCCTGCGGGGCTTCCCACCTGCCCCACAGGGAGACGGGAGGTGGAGGGGGCCATGGTGCAGATGCCCCCGGAGCAGCCCTCCACGCCCCCGCTCAGCCCGGCAAGCTGGCCAAGATTCAGGGTGGATGCCAGGAAGCACTTCCTGATGGTCAGGACCCCGAGGGTATGGCATGGGCTTCCTCAGGAGGTGGGTGAGGCCCCACCGGTGAGGGTGTTTAAGGATAGGCTGGACATGCACATGGTGGGCATGTCATGAGTGGAGCCGGCTGGAGTCGGGGGTCAGACTAGATGGCCCAGGAGACCCCTCCTGACTCGCGCTGTTTCTATGTTTCTATCTCCTTGCCTTTGCAATTTTGCTACTCTCAGAGGAGCGCTGAAGGCAGGGGATGGGCTGCCCTCATCAAGCTGAGGCTCAGCCTGACTGCCCAGGCACAAGAGGGAATGCGCGGGCGGGCACGGATGGCTCAGCTCGTCGCCTGAACCCAGAGCACTGGGCTGTGACAGGCCGCATCAGCTCAGCAGTCTATGAGACTGCAAGCAGCGCGAGTCGCGGGTCATTATCTCCGGTACGTGTAAAATGCCCCGCTGGCCGTTTCATCCTGGGATGCTGGGCCATGTGAGCTGGGCCAGTGTGCAGACCCACTCTTTCCGCAGGATATCTCCCTTCTGGGCAGCCCCCGTCTCTGCCTGCAAACCCCTTGCCCGCCCCCAGCATTTCCCATAAACTCCCTCCCTCTTGCCATGGGTCCTAACTACACATTGGGCCCCCCGACCCCGGGGGAGAGGGAGGGAGCTGCTCTGCGTGCAACCTGTGCCGGCCCCAGCGCACGAGAGAGAAGAGGTGCCCAGATGGCTCAGGACTGGGAACTGCTCCAGCGGGAACTCCCTGCTTGGACCTCCGTCTCAGGCACTTGGGGGACCTCCTTCCCGGAGGCCTGCGTTCAAGACACCTGCTCACCTGGGCGTCAGTGCTGGGCCAGCCCTGCTGCCCGCCAGGGGTGCAGGCGGATGGGTGGGCCTCCTCTCCCTCCCTGCCAGCAGCGTTCTTCGCTCTGAGGAGCCTGAACTGGCTGCCTGGGTAGGTCACTGGGGCCTCTTTCGAGGGCTTCTTTGGACAAGTTTGTGACCTTCCAGCTTTACTTTCCAGTTTTTTCCTCCAGTTTTTTTAAGGGCATGTGGTTGTTGCTGTTGTTTTAGAGCAGGACAAATGAATCATTACTTCAGAAGCCAAGAGAAACGGTATTGTCCTACTTGCTTAATTGCAATATTCTCCTATAGCAGCGCCCCCTGCTCCTCCCGGCCCCCCACCGTCCTGTAGCAGAAAAGCAGTCGAGGAAAGGGCTCTGGGAAGAACTCCTACCTCCCACCCGAGTCAAAGCAGATGTTTTTCAGTGGCTACATGAAAAGATTCCTGGCTGATGGTTTGAACCGCAGGTTTTAACTGGGTATTTTGAAATGTTTTCAAGGTTTTCAGTGGGATTGGTTGCAATTTGCAATGTTTATGTAGGACAACTTGGTTAGATAATAATTATTAATACTGATTCTATTAATACTATGAAAGCATGCACTGCCCTTCCATTTCCCCCAGTGTCTCCTGGGATTGTCTTTATGTTGCTATATTAGCAGTGGCATGAAAAAAGACCCCTGAGCAACGCAGATGCGGATGGAGCACAAGCTGTGTGCGTGCGCCTCAACCGACTCAGCCCGCTCAGCACGGAGAGCCAAGTCTGAGCCAGAGGCAGCAGATTGCACTCATGCGGCTGGAAGCACTGGGGAGCGGCAGCCGCGTCTGCGGCAGGCGCTCGAGCAGATGGAACGGCAAGTTTTGGAGGGGGCTCACACACACAGTGGCAGCTGCTGCTGCTGCTGCTGCTGCTGCAGAACGTGGGGGCAGAGGGCCGCGGAGAAGGAGGGGTCACAAAGCCACTTTCTGAAGATGTCGGATTCTTTTAATCTAATTAACACCTGGCCTGGAAAGGCAGTGGCAATTGGATAAGAGAGCTAGAAAGGGCATTTGACTCTTAGCTGCACCATTCTGAACGGGCTTTTGATCAAGCTCTGGGACCACAAGGGGCTAGAGCTGGAGGAGCTCACGCAGTGTCCCCCCCCTCACCGCGCAGGCAGCCCTGGGCCAATGTGCCCAACGAGCATTTGCTTCTGTCTCAGCACCCCGGCCAAATGAGAAAGGGGCAGTGAGAAGGGCAGCCCGAAGCCTCGGGCAACGGCAGACGGAGGCTTCCAATGGGGCTGTTTTAATTTTAGCCAGATTGTTTTGCCTGCTCCATTGAGGAGGTTATTTTAGGTTGAAAATGTGCTTTTGGTGGAACAGCAGTGCAGGAAGGAGGCTGCGGTGTGGTGAGATGAGCGAGCCTTGTGCAAACAGTGGCAATGACAGCAGCCCCTCCAGCCACCGCCTTGCAAAGTGACCAGCCGGTACGTGCCGGTGGTGCAGCAGAATCCCCCTCCTCTGGCGCCCAGGCAGCCTCCCCAGTGCGCCTGTGCAGGCTCTTCCAGGCCTTTTCGCAGGGCGATGCATGCTGTCTGTGCCCACCTTGCTCCTGCCTGAGAGCTGCTGGAAAGGGGCAGTTTGGATTTGGGCATTCACACAGGCACTTGCTTCTGTCAAAGAAACAGAGGGCATAACACATGGTTTGGCTTCTCTTGCAGAACTGGGTCTCTTCAGCCTGGAGGAGACTCAGAGGGGATCTGTTGGTGACATACAGGTATGTGAGGGGGTGTCACATGGAGGTGGGGAGAGACCAGTTCTCCCCTGCAGAGGAAGGCAGGACACAGTCCAATGGAGCAAAGCTCAGGGAACCAAGGTTCCATTTGGATGCCAGGAAGCACTTCCTGACGGTTAGGACCCCGAAAGTGTGGAATGGGCTTCCACAGGAGGTGGGTGAGGCTCCATCAGTGAGGGTGTTCAAAGATGGGCTAGACATGCACATGGTGGGCATGTCGTGAGAGGAGCCGGCTGGAGCTGGGGGTCAGACTGGATGGCCCAGGAGGCCCCTTTTGACTTGCTCTGTTTCTATGTTAATTTGGGTCTTTGGGCCTTTGGTGGGTATAATCTGCAACATAACAAAACACAAACACAGTGGCTGACATCAGTTTGCACACCTGTCTTTCCAGAGCCCTGGGAAATCTGGGAAAAAACCAACCCAAATAAAGAAGAAAAGAAGGAAAAGGAAAGAAAAGTGGAAGGAACCCTAAAATCGACACAGGTAGTACTTAAGCATTTGCCAAACTCAAATGGCAACTCTGATGTTCAGAAGTGAGCGCCCTGGAGTCGCATGGGCCTTTGTCCCAAGCAAGGCTGCACAGGGCTGCACCGGAACCTTTGAAATCTGCACGGACACCTTGACATTCCACCTTGGTGTTTACATGCTGGTAATACATCAAATATGTTGGGTTGGAAATGGCACCACACAACCAAGTCCTCCACCTGGGAAAAAGAAACCAAATGCATCAATACAAGATGGGAAATACGTGGCTCAATGAAACAGAAAAGGAAAAAGACCTTGGAGATATTGTGGACAACAGGTTATAAATGAGACAACAATGCAATGCAGCTGCCAAAAGGGCTATTTTGGGATATATTAATAGAAGTATGACTTCCAAATCACAAGTAGTAGTAGTTACTCTATTCTCCTCACTGGCCACATCTGGAATACTGTGTCCAGTTCTGGGAACTGAGATTTAAGAAAGATGCAGAAAAATTAGGAAAAGTCCAGAGGAGGGGAACAGAAGTGATCCGGGGTTTGGAAACACTGCCTTGGAGGAGAGACTGGGAGAACTGGGCATGTTCAGCCTTGAGAAGAGAAGACTGAGAGGGGGACATGGGATCCCTCTGTAAGTCCCTCAAAGGCTGTCACAAAGAGGAAGGTCAAGATCTCTTCTTGCTGATGCCGGAGTGGAGGGCACGGAAGAATCAATTCAAGCTGCAGCAACCCAGATTCAGGCTGGACATCAGGAAAAGCTTCCTCACAGCCAGAGCAATACAACAGTGGAACCAGCTGCCTAGATTGGTGGTGGGCGCTCCCACACTAGAGACATTCAGGAAGAAACTGGACAGCCATCTGAGAGGGATGGTGCAAAAGCAGGGGGTTGGACCTGATGGCCTTCATGGCCCCTTCCAACTCTATCGTTCTCGGAGTCTGTGATGGCTGCCAGCCCCTGCCCAGCGCCCGTGCCCTCACAGATCAACCACACAGATCACTAAGGCCCACTGTGGATGTCCTGAGGACAGAGGTGATGCAGCTGCAGACACTTCCAGAAGACAGTTCCCTGAACCCCTCCAGGCCCACACGCATCCTGGACGGGGAGCAGTGCTGATCCTCCAGACGAGACCTGCTATCCTCGCGCAGCCTCTTGGCAGTCCGTGATGCCGTGCAGTCTGGGGGTGTGGGCACCGTCGGGGAACAGTTTGACAGCAGCGCAACTGCTCTGCTCTGCAGGGCAGGCGTCACAGAGGATTGGGGGGTACCTCCCAAAGCAGGCTCCACAAAGCAGGCTCCCGTGTGCCCACAGGAGAGAAGAGGCACGGGCCATGTGGAGCAAGGCGAGCAGGAGAGCACAGGGCTGTCCAGCTTCCTGGCCCTTGGTGCCCGTGCTGGACCCCACGGCCCTTGCTTGCTCGCTCGCTCGCTCGCCTCTTGCTTCTTTTCGAGCACTTTTTCTCTGTAGACCTGACTGGTCCTTTGAAGGCCGGGGAGGCGAGGGGGCAATGCTCCATCCCAGCATGGTTCAGACAGAGGGTGCCATGATGATGGTGATGGAAGGGCCTCTGAAGCTGAAGGTGGGGGCGTGCCGTTACCTACTCCCCCCGCCCGGAGCAAGCTTGCCGGACCCCCCGAAGGGCAGCGTGGCCTTCCTTGTGCCCGGGCGCAGGTTGCAAGCGCTGCTTTCAGGCTGGGCATCTACAAACCAACCACGCCACGGGCCGAGGAGGAGACTTGCCAGGGCAGCCCCGCTTCCCGGGCACAGCCTTGGTCCGTTCCTTCGGTCACCGGCCAGGCGTGTGCTGTGCTGCCCCATTCTCAACAGTGCTGCCGGGCCTCTGAAGACCCAGAGTGTCGTGTGGGCAATGGGACCTGGGGTGCCTCCTGTGTGAAAAGGCCGCATCTTGTGGAGATGAGGCCTATGCTGCCCCAGAGAGGGAGGCCCGGCAGAATTTGTTTTCACTGGATCTGCAGACGGCCAGGGCCCTGGAGGGTTTGGAAGGGGATGAGCCAAACCCACGGGGAGGACACAGCGGCTGCGCCCTCTGGGCAGACAGTCAAGCAGGGATGCAGCCCTAATCAGGCTTGGGTACCTTCAGGGCCTTGAGCCGGACACAAAGATGGCTTTGTGAAAGGGAATGTGCAAATGTGTGGAAGAAGAAAATGTAATAAAAATAGCTGAGCCTCTGGAGTCTGGCCAACACAATGATGTTCTGAAGACCTGTCTTCATTTCAAAGCAGGAAAGTAGCCTCTGAGTGATCGCCCTACCCTCATGTCCCCTCCGACTGGGAAAATGCCACCGTGGCAGGTATTGCCTAAATGTGTTCTTCATTTTTCAGCTTCTGAAATTCAGTTCTAGAATCACAGAAGAGTTGGAAGGAGCCAGAGGTCATCAGTCAAAACCTCCTGCTCAGTGCGGGACTCCAGGTTAAACCGTCCCTCAGAGATGGCTGCCCAGTTGCATCTTGAATGCCTCTAGTGTGGGAGAGCCCACCACCTCCCTGGGTCATTGGTTCCGTTGCTGCTCTGCTCTCACAGTTAAGTTCTTCCAGATACCTAGCTGGAGCCCGGCTTCCTGTAGCTTGAGCCCATTATTTCGTGTCCTGCACTCTGGGTTGAGCAAGAAGAGATCCCGGCCTTCCTCTCTGTGACAACTTTTGTGGTGTTTGGAGAGTGCCATCATATCTCCCCTCAGTCTACTCTTCTGGAGGCTGAACAGGCCCAGTGCTTTCCGTCTCTCCCCACAGGGCTTTGTCTCAGTCCCAGGATCATCCTTGCTGCTCCCCTCTGAACACTCCCCAGCCTGTCTGGGTCTCTCTTAGACTGGGGTGCCCAGATCTGGGCACAATACTCCGGATGAAGCCTGGCCATTTCTGAGAAAAGGGGAACTAGGACTTCACATGATCCGGAAGTGATACTTGTATTGATGCAGCACAAAATAACATTTGCCCTTTTTGCAGCCACATCACGTTGTGGACTCATATTCAACTTGTGATCCACAACAATTCCAAGGTCCTTCTCACTGGCAGTATTGTTGGGCCAAGGATTCCCCATCTTGTAGCAACGCATTTGATTTCTTTTCCTGGATGCAGAACTTAGTGTTTTTCCCTACTGAATTTCATTCTGTTGTTTTCAGCCCAGAGCTCCAACCTGTCAAGATCACCTTGAATCTTCTTTCTGTCTCCCAGCTATCCCACCCAGTTTTGTGCCCTGCAGATTTGATAACTGTTCTGTGCACTTCCTCATCCAAGTCATAAATAGCGATGCTGAAGAGCGCCGGGCCAGGACTGAGCCCTGCGGTGCCCCACGTGTCACCGCTCCCCATCGGAGAAGGCGCCGTCGCTGAGCACTCACTCTCTGAGTTGACTCTGGGCAGCTGTGGATGCACCTGGCGGTCGCTCCATCCAGCCCACTTTGAGCTGGTTCACTGATCCATGGGGCACTTTGTCAAGGGCTTTGCTGAAGTCGAGATGGATTATGTCCACAGCATTCCCAGGGTCCATCAGGGAGGTGACCCAACCAGAAGACGGAACCAGATTGGCCCAGCAGGATTTGTCCTTGAGGAATACATGCTGCCTTCTAGTAACCACTGCACCGTTTCCAAGGTGTTTGCAGACCGACTGCTTTATAATCTGCTCCAGAACTTTTCCAGGGATTGAGGTCAGACTGAGTGGTCTGTAGTTCACAGCTTCTTTTCCTTTCTTGAAGATGGGAGCAGCATTAGCTCTTCTCCAGTCATCTGGGACTTCCCCTGTCCTCCCCAGTTTCTCAACAATAGACGGTGGTTCTGAGAGTTCTTCCATCAGCCCCTTCATGACTCCAGGACGGAGCTCATCAGGCCCTGGAGATTCGGACTCATTCAGCCCAACTGCACGGTCCTTGACCATTCGCCTGTCTGTCTTGAGCTGCCATCCTGTGCCTTCCGCTTGTGCTTCCCCTTCGTCATGAAGGTCATAGATCTTTTTTTTTTTTTTTTTGGGGGGGGGGGGAGACTGAGCCAAGGTAGGAATTGAACAGTTCTGCCTTTTCCTTGTCATGATTTTGCCATCCACTCTGAAACACAGAAACAAAGCGAGCTAGAAGGGGCCTCCCGGGCCATCTGGTCTGACCCCCGGCTCCAGCCGGCTCCAGTCATGCAATCTTCATTGAGTAGCCGAACCCACAGTTCTTTCCTCTGTTTCTTACTTTGGACATACCTGAAGAAGGCTTTTTGTTGCTTTCAGCAGCCCTCACTGGCCTCTGTCCATTCCTTCCTTCAGCCGCCCGAGGCTTTCCCTGCGATTCCTTGCCGCCTGCCTGCATTTATTCTCCCTTGGTAGCCTGCCCTTCCTTCTGCCATGCTTGCTGGCAGGCCTGGTGCCCTGCCCCACCGTCTGCGTGACTGGGAGTCCGCTGGCCACCGCCCTTCTGCCATCCCAGTGTGGAATGAGGCCAGGTGCCTGGGAAGTTTGGCATGCTTCGTATCCTCCTGAGCAGGGCCGGGGTGATGGGCAAACACTTCACTGAAAGATTCCACATCCCTTCACAGCCCCTTTCTCCTCCCAAGGAAATCTGTGCGTTATTAAAGGTAGTTGGGAGCTGAGAGGATATTCAGAGGAGACCCCAGCCCCCTGCTGTCCCATCCAGAGGCAGCTTGTTGGCCTGCCCCAGCCGACCCAGTGCAGCAGCTGCAAAGCCCTTTGGTCTAGATGGCGAAACCTGCACGGCTGCCATTGCCAGTTCTAGGGCAACTCAGCTTTCCTTTAATTGTGTTTTGTTTTGTTTTTCTACCACATTTTTTACTATAACATTGCCGTCTGGGATAGTAAATTTAAGCATACACCCTTCACTCACCTCGGGGGTCACACTGCTGAAGGCGACACTTTCCTCCATTAAAAGTAGGATCTTCCGCACAGATGCGAACAGTTTCTAATTCTTGGGGCCCTGCTCAGGTGTTGTTGTTTTCAACTTTCAGATGACTTTATCTGTGGATGGCCTGACAGACCACCGAGTTGTTGAAGTGTTTTTGCATCCTGAGAGGAGACGGTGTGGAGCACATTCCATCTCGGGCCTCAAGTGTCCACCACTGGGAGATAGTTCCTCATGATGGCTAAATATAATCAGGGCCATGATGGCTAAATATAATCTTCCGGTGGGGAGAAAGGGTGCCACTAAACTCTGGACACAGGAAACGCCGGGGCAGGCCTGTTCCTGCCATGGGGACTTCTCAGGGCCCAACTCTAGATGTGACTAGTCATGTCACTGGCCCTCAAGCAACTGCATTTTTCAAAACAGGCAACAGTGAAAGGAGAGGGGAGGACTAGATCAGGCTCATGGAATGGGGGACTGTTAAACCTTCCCCAGCCGTGGTTTCAGCCTGAACCCAGAACACCTGGCATCTCCCCTGAAAGAAAGGCTTCTGTTGGCCCCAGTGGACCTTCCCCAGGACAAGCGGTAGACATGGGCCTCTGTGAGAATCAGTCTTCTCGGGCCTGCTGTTTACCTGCAGATCCCACCGAGGGCCATGGAAGGACTCGGGACGCGGCTGACCTCAGGCTGAGCTTGCGCCGAGAGGCAGCTGGGCAGAGGCTTTTGGCAACCCAGAGCGGGAGCCACAGTCAACGCAGCCACCTCTCTATGGCCAGGTGGAACCCACTGAGCTCAGAGCCCAGTCAAGCGGCACAGCCAGCACACACCTGGCAGTCCTGTAGGAAAAGGGGGCGCCCGAAAGGTTGTGTGTGTGCTCTCGCTTACGTTCACAGCGCAAGTGCAGGCCAGGGCAAAGTGCTGCAACCTCCAGAGAAAGTGGGGGCTTGCTTTTTAAAACCAAGCCCAGGAACTACATGCGCACCTTTGCGAGATTGCAGATTTTAAATAATTCTGAGGTTATGCACAGTTCTGTTGGTGTGCAGTGAAAAACAGCCTTCAAAATCCAGAGTTCCTGCCCACAAATTCCATTGAAATTCATATAAAGAAAGGAGGAAGGTTGCAAAGCCCACCCTCTGGCTTCAAAGGTACTCCTGTCAGTAAGAGTTCAAAGATTACAAGTGGGGAGGGGGCAGAGAACCCCCCCCAGGCATTTTTAGCAGCCTAGCAGTACCTCTGACTCACTGCAGGATCACCCGGTGCTCCCCCAGCCCACTCCTTTCCTGCCACGGCTGCCCCCATAGCCCCCCCCCCCAGTATTTCTTCAGAGCATGCGCTAAACATGAGGGGCAGTTCTGGGTAGGGGGCGCGCCAGGAGCCTGGTGCAGAGGAGAGGCCAAGCAGCAGCAGGGCATTCGGCCGCTTCCCGCCAGCTCGTCTTCCCAGATCCCTCTGGCTTGGCCCCCCGACGGAAAGGGGAGTGCTTGCAATGCCTCTTCCAGTCTTCCAGATTGTTTCCTTGTCTTCTTGCTGAAGAACAGACTAGCTGAAAGGCATGTCTCCTCACAAGTAAATCACATGGACTCCAAGGGCACTTGCGTGTGGCAAAGTCAGCCCAGAAGAAGGGCTGCCCTTCCCTCCGTTCTGGTGGGGGGAATGGGGCAGAAGCCTGCCTGCTTCCGCTGGAGGAGGGCAGCAAACGGCTCCACAGCCCCCTCACTCCCCCCCCCCCATTTTTGCAAGGGCATCAGAAGGAGCTGTCGTTTCTTTTTTTAAAAAGCCTCCACTTGTGCCAAGCTGACAGCTTCGGTCTTGTGAAACTCCCTGCACATTCCCTTCCGACTCCTCCGCCTTCCCCCACGACTGCCTCGGCGACACACGCACGTGTCTTCCGTGCCACCAAGGGCACTCGCATGTGTCCCAACCGTGCGTTCCGCGCCAGTGCCCGGGAGGGGCCCCTCGGGGAGGGAGGGGCCTCAGCGTCGCTCCCCAGAAGCTGCAGGACGTGGAGGCGCCCAAGAAGCCCCCGCGACGTCCGCATGAGCGTGTTCTGGGAGGAGGAGGGGAAATGCCACGGGGTGGGTGTGTTGGCTGCCGCTTGGAGGAGCCAAGTCCTCCGGTGCCAGGAAGGCTCAGTAGCGCAGCTTGAAACACAGAAACAGAGCGAGTCAGAAGGGGTCTCCTGGGCCATCTAGTCTGACCCCCGGCTCCAGCCGGCTCCCCTCATGACATGCCTTGAGCTGGCGGCTACCTGGCTGGTCGGCTTTGCTCCCGTCGAGAGCCTGCGAGCAAAGCAGCCAGCCCCTCTCCCACCGCTTCTCCCTGGGCAGCCTGCTCTGGCGCAGCATGACAACGGAAGAGACGGTCAGCCTCTTCTGGCCCACGGCCAAGCACCCTCTCTCCCCAGAGCCTTGCCCCCCCCGCTGCCAGCCCCCCCCCCCCCACGACCGCTCTTCTGCGTGCGACTGGCTCCTGTCCAGCACGAACCCAAGTCGAGGAGGGGCTGCGGCGCACCGGCATGGGCGATCGCCGTCTCCCGGCAAGCCCCGGAAAGGCCGGCAGGGCTCCCGGTGAGCAGGGCTCGCCCTTGCTCTGCCTCTCAGGATTCCTCTGCTCCGGCTCCCAGTGTCGCCCCTAATCAGACTCCCAGGCTGAAAATAGCAGCCCAGCTCGACGCCACGCGCGGTGCACACGTCTCATCAGATTACGGGCCGAGCGCCCTCACACACCGGCGCCCCAGCGGCGCCTCTGCCTCGTGGGAGAGGGGCTGGGCAGGGCAGGGCAGAGCGGCCGCCCGCAGCCGGGCCCTGGGCCCGCCGGTGCGGAGGCTTCGGGCCTGGAGCCCGGCTGGACGGGCAGGTGCGTCGCAGCGCGAGGCCTCTGGAGGGAGCCCACGCCCTCGCTCCGTGCGGGGAGGACCTGCTCCCCCGGCCGCGGCGGAGAGCCACCCGGAGGCGGGAGGGCGCAGCCCCGGCGCTTGCTCCTCTGGGCCTTGGGCTGGGCGGAGTGGACGGCCCAGGACTGCGCAAGCTTCAGCACCAGCATCTTGGCTGTGTGCTTCTGAAGCAGGGGGGTGGTTTTGAACGCCTCAGTAGAGAAATATGCATTTCAACAGAAACAAGCAAATGTCCGGTGTGCAGCGACCGTGCGCTTGCTGGAATGGGGAAGGCGCCGCCAGGCGGGTGTTGGCACAGCCTTTTCCTTCCAGTCAGTGACTAACAGGAAGTGCTTTTCTATAAACGGACCCCCTTCCGAATCGCGGCACTGGCTGATCGAGACAGGGCACGTGCCAGGTGCGGTCGGGGGGGCCACAGGGATGGGCCCAGCAGGGACTCCAGCTGTGGAGCTCCGTCCCTCCCTGTTCCCTCACAGTGCCCCCCCCCCCCTTACCATGCCAGCTACGCCCCTGAGAACAGACCAAGCTCACAGCCAGTGTGGGGCTCTGACAGGACACGGTGTGTTCTGGTGCAGCACCATCCTCTCCTCCGCATGAGTAGGGACAAGACAGACTGCCAGGCCTGGCAACATGTTTTCTGGGGTGGGAGAAGCACAGAGATGATCTGCAATCATGAAATGACGACATGGAGGCAGGAACCATTCCTCAGCGAAGCCATAAAAGCGGCAGCTGGAGCATGCCTGAGATGCCCATCAACAGTGTCTGCCAAGCAGAGCAAATGCATCGAGGTTGGTGCCACGGAGCCGCTCTGGGAAGGCCAGCCTGGAGGAGCTGGAGGCCTGTGTGGCTTGGCAGCTTCCCATTGCAGAGGGTGGCTTTGGGATACACCAACGCAGCGTCTGGTGGATGAGGGCATGGTTGACTGACCGAAAGCAGAGGGTAACCATTAGTGGGGAATCATCGGGAGGGCAGACGGTGACAAGCGGGGTCCCCCAGGATTAACTTGTTCATCTTCCATTCTCCTATCCAAAAGAAAATTATAGAGTCATTTAATCATTTTTTCATTTGATTTTAAAATCACATGGTCAAATGTTGTTAATGCCTTATAAAACCCCCACATTTTATAGTCTTTAACATATCTCAATTGCATTTGAACCTTATGCCACCAAGAGATATTAATTCCTTGCTCATGTATTTCTTGATTCAGTTTCAATCCTCCATCATTATCCAAAATATCATCACATCTCACAATCATATCAAAATTCAATGCATTTGGGTATACAAGAGCTTTCATAGGCGAAAGCCATCTTGGTAATTTATTATACAGTTTTGTCTTTAACTTTTCCCACACCGACATTAATGATTTCCTAATATACTGATTTAAAAAGCAACCATGTACCTTTCACTTCTCATACCACATATATTGCAAATCATGCCCTTCAAGATACAGAATTCTCCTATTTCTTAAAGTTATCCATTCTTTTAGCCATGTTAAGACAGAAGCTCAATAATACAGCATCCAATCAGGAAGACCAAAACCCCCATCCCCTTTGGCCTCCTGAAGCATTTTTAATTTAATTTTTGGTTTCTTCTTTTTCCATACAAATCTCGAGATTTGGGTATTTCAATAAAAAAAATCAATTTTTATGGGAATTGTTTGGAATAAAAATAAAAACGTTGGTAATATGTTCATTTTAACTATTGCTACTCTTCCCAACAAAGATAATTGCAAATTAGTCCATTTTTCCAGGTCACTCTTAATTTCCTTAAATAATTATCATAGTTATCTTCTTTCAATGTAGTGCATTTAGCTGTAGGAGAAATTCCCAAATGTTTAACCTTTTTAACAATCTGAACGTCTACTGGTTCCATCAGAGTTTTTCTCTGCTCCAATGTGAGATTTTTCACTAACAGTATTGTCTTCTCTCTGCTTATTTTCATCCCAGTAACATCGCTATATTCTTCAATCTTTTGTAAAAGTTTGGACATGGTTACCAAGGGTTCCTCAAGAACAGCCTTTCAGGTACTTGTACAGTGCTATCACATCTCCTCTCAGCCTACTTTTCTGGAGGCTGAACGTGCCCAGTTCTTTCTGTCTCACCTCACAGGGCTTTGCCTCCAGCCCTCGGATCATCCTTGCTGCCCTCATTTGGATCCTTTCCAGTTTGCTTGCATCTTCCTCAAACTGTGGTGCCCTGAACTGGACGCAGGACTCCAGGTGAGGCCTGGCCAGTGCTGAGTCGAGGGGAACTGGGACTTCACGTGATTTGCAAGTGCTGCTTCTATTAATGCAGCCCAAAAGGGCACCTGCCCTTTGTGCAGGCACATCGCATCATTGTTTCATGTTCATTTCTGACCTACAACTGCTCCAAGATCCTTCCCACTTGCACAATTGTGAGCCAAGGATTCCCCATCTTGTAACTGCCTTTGGTTTCTTTTGCCCACATGCAGGACTCGGCCATTTGTCCCTGTTAAATTTTATTCAGAAGGGAGCAGTAGGGGAGGAAGCCTCTGAGGACAAAAGCCGGCCGGTCGAGGGAGCTCGGGTACAGCACAGACCCTCCGAGGCCTCCTAGGGATTTGGGAGTCCAGCCCAAGTGCTCCTCCCCTTGCGGTGCCTTAAAGATTAACAGGGTCCTTGCGGTACAGCAGAGCCAGCCTTCTTGCAGCCTGGGGCCCTGCAAATATGTAGATCTACAGTTCCTATCATCCCCAGCCAAGAGGGCTAAATCCTTGGGAGAGCACCAGACTAGGGGGAAGGTTGACCTAATGCAGTCTTCTCCAACCTGGTGACCTCCAGATATTTTGGGCTGGAACTCCCAGGGTTCCTGACTGGGAAACAGCAAAGTGCATCTTCTCAGAGCTGAGGAGGGACTGGTGGACTTCAGCCTGCATATTTGTCATTTGTATATAAACTAAGCATCGGCCGGTGCCACTACGGCTGCAGTGAGAACTTTCTGAAGCAGCCAGATCTGAAGAGGGGCCACACCTTGGCAACTTCTTGCCCCCAGAAAAGCAGGGTGCAAGCCGCAAGCTCTGCACTGGCAGGCTTGCTGGTGTGGCGTTGGTGTTCTTGCTGGCATTTCAAAATGAAACAAAGGGTTCTTTGGCTGCAGACTTGGCCCACTTGCAATTTATTCGAATGGTTCTAACACTGTTCCCCGAGAAATGTGAGGGGAATATTTTTGCCTCTTGCTTCGCTTGTGGGAGGGTTGTGTGCACTGCCCGCCACCTGATGAGATTTGCTGTTTACAGCTTCCCAAAGAAAACTGGTGGCCTTAGAGGAATGGAAAAGAGAGTGGCGCCCCAGGGCTAGGACGGTGCTTCCTGCCAGGAACCTCATTTACCCGTCCACCCTCAGCTCGCCTGTGCTTGCTGCAGACATGGATGATGGCAGTCACCCCGTCCTTCTGCAGCTGCAGGTGGGGGAGGGGAGGTGCTACATAAATGCTTGGAAATTTTGCAAAACACTCTGTGGAATATTGGCAGGTCCACTTTTGACTTCTGCCAAGTTTGAACCCTGGAGATGCTGAGCCAGCTCAGTTCATTTTGGCAGCTGTGAAAGGAAAATCAAAATTTCACTGTCCATCTGCTACCACCTGTCTGCGTGCACACACCAATTTAGCTCACTCCCCAGACCAGCAGTAAGCTGGACAGGAGAGAAATTTGCTTAAAACTATGGCACACCTTGAGATATGGTGAGGACCGGGATTCTCTTCTTTCCTTGGTGTAAAGAATAGGCCCTGCAGCACAATTCAGAGGTGAAGGTACGGTTAACAGACAATGTCTAAGTGACCTGTTAGAAATTCTCTCCTCAAAACCTTCCAAGTCTGTGCTTGGGAAAAGCAATGGCTAAACTAAGGTACGCTGGCTGGACAAGGTCAGCTTCTCTGGTTTCCTGCTGTTGTGGAGATTAGATCTTTAATCATTTTGGTTGCACTTTTTGTGCCTTTTGCAAATCAGCAGTATCTTTGTCCTGCAGTGATCAGAAGATTACAAGCATTCCGGGTGCGGCCCACATGGCTTGCCCCAGAGGTGGCATGATATTGGCAGTCTTTAATTTGGACTCCTAACAACCCCCAACACCAAGTGGCCTGCATGCAGCACCGCACTGTCGTCAGGCTGCCCCAACAACCCACAGGCGCTTCACGCAGCTCAGCATATTCATGAAGACAGGGTTGCTTTTTGCCCTGCCCTGCACACCTGCTTAGCACCCTCCTTCTGTGAGATCCCTTGGGAGTCTTTGCTGTGCCATAGAATCACAGAACAGTGGAGTTGGGAGGGGCCAGAAGGCCATCGAGTCCAACCTGCTGCTGTTGCAGGACACCGCCTTACACCCTCCCCCTCTGTCCAGAGGGCTGCCCAGTCACTTTCTGAATGTCACTAGTGGGGGGAGCCCACGACCTTCCCAGGTAACCGGTTCCGTTGTCGTACTGCTCTGACAGTCAGGAAACTCTTCCCGGTGCCTGGTCTAAATCTGCTCTCTTCTTGTGTCCTGCATTCAGTCTGCAATTCTCGAGGCGGATCATGCCTAGTTTTCGCAATCTTCCTCACAGGGCTTTGCTTCCAGTCCCTGACTCATCCTTGCTGCCCTCCTCTGTACCCTTCCAGCTTTTCTGCATCTTTTTACAACTTCGGCGCCCAGCACTGGACACAGGACTCCAGGTGAGGCCTGACCAGTGCCGAGTATGGGAGAACTAGGACTTCATGCGATTTGGAAGAGACGCTCCTGTGGACGCAGCCCCAAAGACTGTGTGCCTTCCTTGCAGCGCCAGCACATTGTTGGCTCATATTTAGTTCATGGTCTACAGCAACCCCAAGATCCTTCTCCTTTGCAGCACTGCTGAGCAAGGTATTCCCCACCTTGTAATGATGCATTTGGTGTCTTGCTCCTGCGTAAGTGGAGGGCTGGGCATGTGTCCCTGCTGGATGCCCTTCTGTTGTTCCCTGCCCAGCTTTCTAATCTATGGCGATCACCCTGCATCTTCTCTCTGTCTTTCAGGGTATTTCATCTTCTACCCAGCTTCAACTATGTCAACTGCAAATATAATGATCTTTCCTTGTGCTTCCTCATCTAAATCATTAACTAAAACGTTGACGAGCACTGGGCCCAGGCCAGAGCCCCGCGGCTCCCGCTTGCCACCTCCCCCCAGTCTGCGAGCGCCATTGCTGAGCACGCCTGGAGCCCAACTGTGCAGCCGGGCGTGGATCTGCCAGTGGTTGCACCGTCCAGCTCGCTTTTCGCTGCTTTGGTGAGACATGCTGTCAAGCGCTCTGCCAAAGTCTCGGCAGATTATGGCCACGGCATTCGCACAGTCCATTCAGGTCATCCAGCAAAAAAGGAAACTGAGTCAAGCAGCCTCAGTATTTTGGTGTTGCCGCTACGTGCGGAGCCCTTAGTGCTCCCCCAACCCACATCCAGTCTTAGCACATGAAAAGCACCAGTCCCACTGCAGACCCGCCCCGGTTTCGATTCCTCACTGGGTCTCCGTACCAGCTAGAGCGCTTTGGCTGCCGGGCAGGACAAGTGCCGTCTTCCCGCATTCATGCGATTTTTATAGGGAGGCCGAGTGCCGCTTGTCACCCTCCCGTTTTCCCACTGGCCTTTGCAGCTCTTTGTAAGCTGAATACCTCGTAAGAAAGGATGACCACACAAAGCTGCCTGAGAGTTTGCACTTCGAACCCTCCACCTGGGAGCACCGAGACTGCTGCCTCCCACCCTCTGCCCTCTGCCCAAGAGAGAAGATGGCCCTTTCCCCTTTTTCCACGATGGCCAGCATAGCCAGAGCCTCTGATGGGAGCCCTTGGCAAGTCCAGGCAGCCAAAGCCCCGGGGAGCCATGCGTACCTGCAGCCCTCCTGGTGAGTCGAATGCATCTCCCAACAACCTGGGTTAGTTGACTGGAAACCTTGTTGGGGATCGTAGGACAACTCATCTGGAGGAAGCCAAGGAGGAGAAGACCATGTTGGGCAAACTCAGATAAATCCTGCTAGGAAAAGGTTGCTTATATGTGCCTTTGTGTTACAAAATCAAACCTGTCACATCTCTGTGCCTCTTTCTCAGTAAGTACCAGAACCCCAAGGCAGGCATCTGTCTAGTGTTATTTTCAAAGCTGTTCCTTTAAGAGATGGCTGCTACCTTTGGTTGGAAAAAGCCTTTGCAGAGTGGGGCTCCCAAGGAAGGTTAACCCCTGGCTATTCTTGGGCTAACAGCTTGGGATCAGGATACCTGAAGGAATGTCTCCTTCCGTATACGCCGCCATGCCCCTTAAGATCTGTGGGGGAGGCCCTGCTCTGAGAACCCTTCCTAAAGGAGGTAAAAAGGACATCTACTCAGAACAAGGCCTTCTCTCCAGCTTATGGAATATGCTCCCCAGTGAGGTTTGCCTGGCGCTGAGCCTATACCCTTTTCGGTGCCAGGTTAAACCCTTTTTATTTAATCGTTATTTTAAAAATTAGTATTTTACTGTTTTACAGTCACTTTTGTTTCGATTGAATTTATTTATACTGGTTTTGATAATTTTATTGCATCATACTGTTATAGTGATCATTCTATGGTTTTGCTTTTAATCTTGTAAGCCGTCCTGAGACACAGCAGTGGAGGATGTTGTCCATGGGGTCGCTGTGGGTCCGACATAACTTCGCAACTAACAGCAGCAGCAGCACCCTCCTGCCATGTCATGTGAATCAGAACCTATAAAACACCATGTTCCGGAAGTTTGCAGTTGGCTGTGAGGCCCGTTACCCCACAGCATGCTGCTGTAAGTACGTGCAGGGGGCCTGAGTGATCGCACCCATAAAAACACTGGGGTTCGAGGCCGTTCCATCTTCCCTGCAGGTCCGAATGTTTAGTCTTGCCATTAGTAAGGAGACTCTAACAAAGGGTGGAATACGTGCTGAGGAGCCTCTCCCTGGGTGGCTCTCAATGGTCGCATCTGCCCCAGTTCCTCTGCTCTCCTAGCAAGCGTTAATCATACTCCAAAGACAGCAAAATGTTCTGATGTTCAAACAGATGAATGATCATCAGAAAAACTAAATAGTTAACAGGGCTAATTAATACATTCCAGGAAGCAGCTATGCTTACTTTTCCCACATCTTCCCTCCCCATCTCTCCTCAAAATTGTCACCCGCTTTCCTCGGAGAACAACTCCCGCAGGCAAAGGCCCCACACTGAGCCTGAGGGAGGCTGGCGCTCGAACGGGGTCGCTCACGGCTTCGCACACAGCTGCACCGGCAGAGGAGCCCCCTTCCAGGCACAAGTCGCAGGGGCGGCCCCGTACCGCTCCCCTCCGCTCAGCAGCTGGAGCGCCGAGGCAGCGGAAGGAAGGCGCCGACAGCCTCGAGCAGGCTCACGAGGGCGACACGGTGATTCGCGGGCTGCAAACAAGCCTGGGAGAGCCGGGCTCGGTTAGCCGCAAGAGGCGGCGCGGAGGGGCGCGGTGAGGGCACCGGACCGGCTGCCACGCAGGGGGCCAGCGCTCTCCTCGACCACCCCAGCGCGCAGGGCGGGCATGCAATCACGGGCTCCAGGCGCAGGGAGGGACGCCCTGGCCGTGGGGCGGAGCAGCAAGGCAGCCCGTGGCCGGGGAGGCGGCGGGCTCTCCCGCGCGAGGGGCACCCAGGAGGCGGCTGCGCAGCCACCTCGGGGACGCTCCCCCCCGCAGTCCGGCGCGGCGCGGCGCAGGCTCGGACCCCACTGCGGCTCTCCTGCTCCGGAGCTGCACACATGCTGCGGCTCCCCTCGCCCGCCCCATGCCCGCTACCCGCAAAGACAGTCCCCCTGAGGGAACGGCACCTTCCCGAACGCACCCAGGCCCGGGGACAGCCCTGCGGGAGCAGCTGCCCGGTGGGGCGCGGGGCTCCCTTTCCACCCTCCCAAAACGCGCCTCTCCTTCGAGCTGCGCACATGACAAATCGCAGCCGCGCCGACTCTGACAAGGCGGAGGGTGCCCCGGCTGCCTTTATATGCCCTGCGGTGGGCGCGAAAGCCAATCACGCTGAAGCTTACGGGTCAGGAAGGGCATGAGCGCGGATTGGTCAGCTGGAGGGGTGATTAGAAGCTTCCCTCCCATTGGCCGAGCGAGTTGCACCGGTGAGCGGAAATGTAGATAATAGAGAAGGAGGCGGCCTCGGGGTAGAAAGACTTACGGGGTGGCGGAGGTCTTTGCAGCACTTCCGCCATGAGAAGGCGGCTCGGAGGTTGTGATGCCTAAAATGCAGTCTAGAAACTGAGATGTATTACCCGCGGATGTACCATCCCCTCTTCGTCTGCATCGGTGGCTTCCCGGTGGCCTCCGGCGCTGGTAAAACCAGCACCGTTGGGAAACCGAGGAAGCCCCCGCTGATCCCTAGTTTCCTCCCCTTGCGCTCCGCGAGAGAAATGTACTGGGGAGGGTTTGTGTTGGAACTGGAAGTCAAAGCGGTGCGCCGGCTCTCCCTTTTATTTCTATGGCAGAAGGCGCTGCTGCCATAGAGTTGCCGACGCAACCTATGGGAACTCTAAGGAAGCATAGAGGGGGCGGGCGTTCATGGCTCCCGGAAGTGCGGAGGTCTGTCCCTCCAGCTCTATGGTTTCCGCGCCCGCGTCGGGGAGGAGGCGTCCGCGGCGGCCGGGATGGTGCGATTCAAGAACAGGTGAGTTGGGCCGCTTAAGGGGTGACTCAGCCTTCCCCTAGGCCGTGCCCTCCAGATGCAGGGGATTACAGCTCCCATCATCCCGAGCCCTCTTACTTCCATTATCCTCCAGCCTCGGTGGAGGGCGAGGTGCGGAGCGGGGCTCCCTGAAGCGTTTTGCAAAAGGCCAGCGTGGCCGAACCATGGTCCCCAAAGCGGAATGGAAAAGGCCCGGGGATTCGGCTTTCCTGAATAACTGCCGTCTGTGCTGCGGGACCCGCGTTTGACTCTTTTTAGTATCTCTGTTTGCCAACGCGGAATGCCGTTCGGGGCATAGGCGCGCTGGCTCTTCCTTTTCTGGTATTTTCACAGGCAAGCAGGCAGGCATGAAAAATGTATCGGTAGGCTGCATCCGTTGCGTGAGGTTGAAAGGATGATTGTTACTCTGCCGATCAAACCAAACAGTGCCAATGAAGCAAACCTGATGTACAGATCAATAGGTCTATTCAGTAGGAATATACACAGATATATTCGTGCAAATATCACCATACAGCTGGACCGGAAAAAGAATCCTGTTTCCTTAGACAGCACGTGTGTACATCCCTGAAGTGTAGCTGACACTAACCGGGCGCCATGCCAGAGACTCCAAACTGACACTTAACAGATAACAGCTGGAACAAAAGGCAATTCACACCACCCTTCCTCCTCCTCCTCCTCCTCCAACAACAACAACTCAGAATAACATCCTCCCCTCCTTGGAAGACTCGTTTTTCTCTTTGGAGTGCAGGCCAGAAAGATCATGTAACTTTTTGCTTCTGTAACCTGGTAGAAAGTGTTAACTGAGTCAGGTGTAACCTTTAATGATCAAAGTGTAAAAGCAGCAGCTGAGGACTGCTCAGGTGTACCATCTGGAATGATTTCTTGGTAGTCGGTTATTCATGAGAATAAATCCTTTGAAAGAAAATATTCCCCTGTTGTGTGTTTTGGGCATACCGGGACCCGGACCTTTTGGTCAACAAACCCTCTGCACCTATATTGTACACAGTATTCTAAGTGCAGTCTGAGAAGTTTTATTTTAAATTCCGTTCCTGATTATGCCTGGCATGAAATTTGCCTCATGAAAAGGGGTCTTTCCCAGTCCCACCTAGAGGCGTCACTGACTGAATCTGGACCCTTTTGTGTGTAAGTTAGGTGCATGACTGCTGAATTACAACCCCATTTAAGTTTCTGTTAATAACAGGTCAAAGGCACTTGAGAAACTGGAAAGTGAGGGTGTGCAGTTTGTGGCCTTCCAGACATTTTGGCCCACAAATTCATCACTGCTGACTATGCTGGCAAAACCACCTCAAAGGCTGCAAATTGTCCAGCCCGCTGTCTCAATTCTTATCTTTGTAACCTGGGGTCTGCTTTGGCTGGTGGTGGGATGAACATGCTTTTTGTTAAGGAAAAGAAATGCAGTGCAAACTTGAGCACAGACTCACCCAAGTGGGATTCAAGCTAGTTTGTAAATTTAAATCTATTTATAATAATATAAATTTATATTCAGGCTTCTGGATTGTACATCATAAAGGTGCAAGGTAAGAAAGGTAAGAAAAGTCTTTAAAGGTAAGAAAAATCCTTGGGGTCTGCCTTGCCCCCTCCTCCGCAGTGCTAATCAGAATTAACTTGAGTGTCATTGCTGTTGTCTGTGAAAGATCCTCCACCACTGCCACCTACAACCTCTGCTCCTGCCCTTCAGGGGTTTCTCTGCCCCATCGCCATTAGGCAGAGCCGTTCTCTTCTGCTGAAGCTGAATTGGGTGGGTGCGTCTTCGTCTGGTGTCTCTGCCTTGACCATCCTGCCTTGGGTGGCCCTGCTCAGAGGCCAGCCTGCCGAGAGAGTCTGGCCTCCTTGTGGCACAAGCAGGGCTCTGGAAGACAGGACGTTCTGGAGGGAATTCGTTCATAGAGTCCCCACAGTTCAGGGATGACTAGGCGGCCATAGTAACAAATTCCACACTTTTAAAAACAGCAGCTTGTGCTGGTGCCTGATGGCCCGTGCGTGGCTGTGGTGTGCTGGTTGCTCCTTGGCTCCTCTGTAGTCCCTGGTGTTCAGTATGGCTCCCTGCACAGGAGAAACCCTGTGTTCAGAGCTTCTCTGCTTCTGCAGGTATTTCCTCTGTGAGATCATCTCGGAAGACCCCCACTGCCGACAGCTCATTGAAGAGCGAACAGTGCACAATGCAGTGAAGAGTGCTGTTGCAAGAATCCACGGAGACTTTGGCCTAGCGTGCTGCTCCATAGCTTTTGCAGGTCTGGTTTCTGGGCCTTTGCAGCCATGGGCGCTGGGCTCCCTTTTCTTCCTTTTCCTAGGGAAACTGCTTTGCAGTATTCTGCTACAGCCACACTTTTCCTGTGCTTTGGGAGAGATCTAAAACTTGGTCTTATACCAGGATGAAAAGAAGTGATCATGAAGTAACCGCAGATCTGGCAGATCCCAGCCGCACACTGTGGCCTGCTGGGTGCTTGGCAGCGCACCTGTTTTGCAATCCCAGGAAGACAGCAAAATCCGGATGTTTGTCCATCTGGTGGATTCTGTTTAGCTTGGCAGCACCCGGCCTGCATTGGCCTGATGACGGGCCCATGTCTACTAACTTCATAGATTATATAGCTCAGGCAGTGAATCTGCCTGGTCATAGAGCTGCTCTGGATCTGCTTAGCAGTTGTCCAGAAACGGATGCAATTAGGCGGGCATAAAATGAAGCCTCAGGGCAGTTGGCAAGTGGGAGCTGCCCCAGGGCAGGCTGGGCTAGTGCAGCCTTCCCTGTGCTGGCTGGGGATGCGTGAAGTTGTGGGTGAATTCATCTGGAGGGCACTGGGGTTAGTGAAGCCGGAGCTTGTAAATGCATAAAAATATAGTTGAGTCTAGGAGTGCTCAGAAATGAGTGTAAAAACAGTTTGCACGCAATGCAGCTTGTCCGAGTCTTGGGATTTGCGTTTGTATTTCACCCAGTCAGGTGCTCTGGGTGGCGTTGCTTTCTTCTCACAACAGCTCTGCTGGGGAGGTGAGGTAGGAAGAGAGCGACAGGCTCAAGTTCTGCCAATAACGTTTTGGCCGCCATGACGTTTGAGCTTCAGGCTCTGCAAGGGAACTGCTTTGACTGCCATTGTGAAGCACCTGTCTCTCCTGTCTCTCTCCCCAGTAAAGTACCTCAATGCCTACACGGGAGTAGTCCTGCTCTGTTGCCGGAAAGACTTTTATCGACTCCTCTGGTCAGCACTGCCCTTTATCACTCACTTGGAAAACAAGAGCCAGCGTTACCCCTGTTCCGTTAACGTGCTGCACCTCGGAGGTGAGCCTCTTCTCTGGGCGCTTTTGTTTTTGGCAGCATAACTGTCCTGGGGGCTCCTCGCATGCAGTGAAGCCTCTTAAGGCAGCCTTTGTTCCTGTGGCAGCAAGTTGCCAGCAGTTGAGAACAGCAAAGCCATTTTGTGCAGGAGGAAACAACCACAGGGGGCCTTGGGCCATCCGGGCAACAGGGCCATGTCCATGTTGTGCTTAGTCTTGTAATGGTCTCTTTGCCACCGGGGCTCATCGGCAAGCCACCCTAGCACGGCGGAGCGGCTCGGCATCCAGGGGCTGCATGGCACCAACACAAACTGCGCTGGCCTGAAGGCCAGTAGCATTAGCTGCTTGCTGATGTCCTGAAATTTTTTGCTTGAGCCAACAAACTAAATTCAACCCTGTTGGCTCTCTGCAGCCTTAAATCTGCCATTTTTTCCTTCAAAAAAAGCAAAACAAACTTGCTTTGCATTGTTGAACAGAACTTGGCTTGTTTTCTGAAGTGATTTGTTTCATTGATTTGCTTTTAAAAATATTTATACTACTAAAAAAGATACAAATATAAAAATACATAAAGAATAAAAAGAAAGAACAACATAAAATATTACACACCCACCCCTAGTGCACCCCTCCCCTGGGACCATGGTTGCATGGTATTTACACCTTCATTTCTTTCCTATTTCTTTCTACTACTACTAAATTTCCACTCTCCAGAAAATGACTTAAAAGAAACTCCTCAGTTTGCTGTTCTGTTTCTGCATAGTAGCTTATCAGGCTGCAATATAATGTTTTCTATAAATCGTGTTTGATTTTCTACATAATATGGCGATTTACATAGAAGGAGGCAGTCCTTGTGGCATTCACGGGTCCCTCGTGGATTTTAAAGGCAGCAACCCATACCTGGAATTTGTCCTGGAAAGAGCAGGCGGCCTGTTCCGATAGCAAAGGGCAAAAGAGCTGCGTTGCATCTGGCCAAGCCCAGAGAGCAGTCTAGATACGAAATGTGTGGCCCCGTTCAAGAGCAGCTCCGCACTGAACATGTTACCAGTACTGGCATGGGTGCCCCCGCGGAGGTGTGCCGTTTCCAGGAGTCCAGGTGTCACAAGAGCCAGAGATGCTACATCACCTTCTCGCCAGCGCTGCAGGCTCCCCAGGCCCGGGCCCGCGAGAGAGAGCTGAGTGGGGGCAGGGGAATAACACAGAAGCACCCTAATGCTCAGGAAGAGCAATATGCACGACTGCCTTGGAAACTCGGAGAGAGCCAGGGTCGTGTGGTGGTCATGTGCCATCCAGGCTCTGGTCTCGCTCTGCCATGGGGCCGGCTGGGTGGCTCTGGGCCGGTCACTGGAAGGAGGAGAATTGCACAAGCCACCTTGAGTTCCTTGAAAGGAAACAGTGGGATATGAATGCAATGAATAGATACATGTTTACTCAGATGTAAATCATTCTTTTAATATGGGTTCTGTCCAAGTATCCAGCATACCGGCAGTTCCTGGCTGTTACTTTCTTTCCCATCTTCTCCAAGCCTTTGTCCTGAGCCCTGTTTAAATAGAACAAGTTTCAAATTAGAGCTCTGCCATTACGCCAGTCGAAAAGGAGGGGGCAGCATTTCCTCCCTTTTTTCCCTTCTACCTTCTGAGCTATTCCTTCGTCTCAACAGTTATGGTATACTTAAGAGATGCGGCTGCTTGAAAAACGAGGCTTGTGTCCTTCTGGGTGCGCATTGCCTGCAACCCTCTGGGGTCAGCGAAACTTAGGCATCCCGTGGGTGCTAGGATGCTCTTTGCCTTTGCGCAGTTCCTGCCACACACTACAGTTAGACGGACAGTTTCAGTCAGCCCAGAGTTTGGCCCCAGAGCAGGCTAGAAGGAAGGCGAGGTGCCCCCATCATGCGGCATGTGCTGGCAGAGCCGGCCTCCTCCCCTCCCAGTTCCTGAGACACATCTCCAGGGTTGCTGCTGAGACCTCAGAGCTGCAGCTGGCACTGCTCTTTCCATGCCAGCTGGGAGGGTGCAGGGAGAGCACTGAGCAAATTTGCACTGAACTTCAGAGCAAATTTCTGAAGTTGGAGCTGGGGCTTCAAAAAATCCATGTGGACTCTGTCCTCGCATTTTTGATGATGCATTAAGAAGTTGCTTGGGAGCAAGAGCTTGCCAGAGAGGGGAAAGCCCCTGGCTTGCAGGCAAGGTTATGTAGGGTTGAGTGTGTGAACATATCTTTAGAATCACAGCTTCTACACGTTTCTAGTCCTCATAGGTATGAAAATATGAGTACAGAAGCTGAAAGGTAGACCATTTCATTGATTATACTTCCAAGCCTGATGATGTTCAGCCTGGGTCCCATTCCATGTGCTCTTATCTTTGCTTAAAATCTTGTGACTCCTGAACATCCCAGTGGAATTGGAGAATTCATTGCAGAGTGGGGTTTTGAGTGCTCCTTGCATGTGCTGTGGACTTACGGACCCTCATCTGTGTCAATAAACTAGGGCCAGTCTTCAGGACTGGGCTTGGCTCCAGCATTTTGTTTCATGGATTCATTTTAATTGGTTTACCTCGATTAGCACAGGCCGGCCGCTTTAGAATGCAAATACTCCTTGGCCTGCGCATTCACTGATCTCTTTTTTCTCCTGCTCCAGCTACAATACGCACGTGTCAAAAGTTCCTAATTCAGTACAACAGGGATCAGCTGCTGTCGCTCCTGCAGAACTGCACCAGTGAAGGTAATGGAGTGCTTGGCCAGAGGAGTTAAAATAAGAGCCTCTTTGGAGCACACACACTTTATGGCTGGAGTCAGAACCAGCGCAGCATGGAAGCCGCCTGTGGTTTCCCCGCTGAGGGCACCTCACCAGAGGGCTCCCAGCACCCCACCCCCTCCCAGCTTTGCCCTCCAAACAGGCTGTGAGGCCTGCTACCACTTTCCCTTCCCCAGATTGCCCAAAGTGGCCTGCGGCCATCAAGTTACTCTTGCTAGACCTGGGGAAGTTCAGCCTGCTGAGCTGCCCCTCATGCCGCTATTCTGCAGGAATCAGAAAACCTGTCGAGTGCAGCAGCGGCTACGGAAATGTAGCTCCCAGGAAATCTCAGCTGTGGAGACTTTGTGTGTAACCCTCACGCTTGCAAAGATGCCTCGGAACACATGGGGGCACTTGCTGCCTGCCAGAATCTGAGAAGCTCAAGGGGTTCTGCACAAGGCTCCGGAATACGGTGGTACCTTGGCTCACCAACGCCTCAGTTCACAACCAAACTGGGTAGCGAACAGACATTTCCGAAAAAATTTGCCTCAGTTTGCGAACTCCGCATTGGGTGACGACCGCGATCGCAGCCGTGTTGCCGCATGAACACGATCGCCATTGTGCCCATCTTCCCCCCTGCACGATTGCGCCTTCTTCCCTGCATGGGTGCGATCATGGCCATCTCCCCCCCAAGCACGATTGCTATCGTACGATTATCGTTTGGACTCTCCCTCCAAACAATAACCTCCTCCCCACCTAGGTTAGTGTTCTCTACAGTACTGTACTTTGTTTCAAATTTTTGTGATAAAAAATATTTACAGAACGGATTAACCTTATTTACATTGAACCTTATGGGGAAATTTGACTTGGCTCGCGACCAATTTGGGTCACGATCAGAGTCCTGGAACGGATTAAGTTTTGAGCCAAGGTACCATTGTATTTGAGGAGCTGTGAAGGGTGATGGAACAAGCTTGTTTTCTTTGGCTGCAGAGCAGAGCTGCTGCGCCTGTTGTGGGTGGAGGGCCACCTTTTCCTTTGAGTGAGTTCTTGAGGACTGCACTCCAGAGGTGTGGGGCCAAGCAAAGGGGGCAGGGCGGGACACAAACACGGCCAGCTCATTGTAGCACCACGAAGCCTTAGGAACTGCACTTGAGCCTTTTAGGCTTGGTGCACCTGAAGCCATACAAAACCCAGGAGCCACCCCATGGCATGGGCAAGTGGGGGTTTCTCCGGGAAATCATATGGGGCTGGACTTGCCCCCAGGCTTGCCTGAGGTGTTGTGCTCCTGCCGGAGCTGCTGGAGCCAAAACCGGTTCTAAATTCACGAAAAAGGCTTGTGGCCAATGGGAGGAAGAACCTCTTGAATATACAAGCTGTTTGGAAGTGGAACAGAATCTGCATAGAGAGTCCTGCTGGGCTATCGATTAAGTGGAGTATAAATTCAATAATAAATAAACAAAAGGTCGTGGATGGTGCTGGATTTTTCCCTGCCAATTTTAAGTAGAGGGCAGGTGGGTGCTTGGCAGGGATGCCATAGGAATGATTTCCTGCAGCAGTGGGGGACTGGACCTGGTAGCCTTCCCATGACTCTGGGCCAGCAGCTGTAAGACCGTGCACCCTGCTCTGCGGTCTTTCATTTCCTCCGTGACTTAGAAGGGGCAACTTTGCTTACCTTGTGTGATTTGTACTAGCTGCAGTTTTTCTTGGTGCCGCATTTCAGGGTTTTTAGTTCTATAGTCCTGAAGTGTGTGCACAGGAGGCAAGGCAGGGCTAGTTTCTGCATGTCCTTAATTTACATAAAGCAGCTCATCTCTGGGCTGTCCAGATGTGCTCTGGGAAAACCAGTTGTGGTGAACCAAATCTCCCAGATGGTCAGCTAGGCTCCTGCCAGCACGTCTGCCTGTAGGCATCACACCATCCAGAGTGCCCTCCGCCGTCAGTGAGACTCGAGAGGAGGTGTGGGCACCTGATAGGCATTGTAATCCGAAATACATGGAGGACACCAGATTACCTGCTTCTGGATTTGATCAGCACCTTGCAAAATCTGAGTGCTGGACACCCCCTGCTACCCAGAATCCTCTGCATCAAGCAGCAGGCAGGTACTTCATGGGAAAAGAACATTGGCCTGGCCAGGCACGTCAGCTGTGATATCTGGTGCGAGTTGCCTTCCTTTCTTGTTGCAGCAGACAGACGAGCCATCCAGGAGTCGGTGAAGAGCTGTGTCCTGGTGGGAGAGCAGCCACTCCAGAGTATGGATGAAGAAAGCGATGAGAGCATGGAGACAGCCTGAGCAGCAGTGCAGGCGCTCGTGCAGGAGGACCGACACTGTTTCCACGGTGCTCACTCCCCAGGATCTTTCCTTTCCCTCTTTTTAGGGGGCTGTAAGTGCAGGCAAAGTGAACCATGCTTTGTGGCCACTCAGCGTAATTTTCTGGGGACCAAAGAACAGTGCAGCCAGGTCTGTTTCTCACACTGAGCTTTGGAGAGCAGCACCTTCCCGCCAGTCCCAGTTGTATGCAGAGCAGGGAGAGGTGCCTTTTCCCTAGGAAGGGCTGCTGCTGCTGGGAGCTGGAGCTGGCATCACTGCAAATCACACTGCCCTCTGCCTGCCACTTACACATGCAAAGAAGGTGCACTCTCAGAGGGCTGGTTTGGAGTCTGCGGCATCGGGAGAACTGGACAGTGACACGGAACGGTTGTGGTTTTTCCCATCCTGATAGACTTGCCGAAGCAGTTTGAGAGCATGCAGCAAGCTGCTGCTCCCACATGCTACACTGGCTTCTTTCACAAACTAGCTGGAATAAAGCTGCCAAGTAATGTCCTGTGCTTATTTTTATTTATTCTAATTTCTAGCCTGCCCCGTTAGCCACACGATTCCCTTATTTCAGCCAGAGCTACAGCAGAGTTGAGCCAGTGCTTCCAACCGAGTCATCCAGGAAGACTGAAAGCAATACACTTAATGAATGAAAATGATCTAATAGTTTTACTAGATCCTGGATGTTTGTGTTTGGTTTTAGCTGTTTTAAACTCTTGCCATAAGACACCTCAAGGGTTTTTAATTTTATTTTTTTTAGAAAATGGGCATCTAACAAACATATGAATCAAACAAGTGGAAATCTTGCTTAGCATTGCATTTCCTAATATGGGGAATGCATACACACATCTACTCCTGTTTTGAAATAACTGAGTCAGTGTTTATACTTTTCACTTGTACAATGGTAGCTCGGCTCATAATGCCTCAGTTCACAACCAAATTGGGTTGCGAACAAAAATTTCATAAAATTTTTTACTCAGGTCGTGAACTCCACATTGGGGGGTGACTGCAGTCTCAGACATCCCCCCCCCCCCGAGTGGGGAGATGGCTGCAATCGTGCTAGGGGCAGCGGGGGAGATGGCCGAGAGTGCACCCGTCTTTCCTGCACGAGCGCAACCGCTATCTCAGCCATCTCCCCCCGCCAGCATGATCGTGCCCGTCCCCCCCCCGCCCCGCCCCGAGTGCACTGGGATGACGGGCGCGATCCCAGTTGTGCTGGTGGGGAGGGAGATGGCCGTTCTCCTGCTTGGGGGCTGCGGGGAGATGGTTGGGATCTTTGTTGTTCTTTGTCACTTTACTTCTTCACATTTTTCTGATGAAAAAAATAGTTACAGACGGATTAACCTTACCTACATTGAACCTCATGGGGAAATTTAATTTGGCTCATGACCAATTTGGGTCACAACCAGAATCCTGGAACAGATTAAGTTTGTAAGCCAAGGTACCACTGTACTACAATGGATGTTCCCAGTAGTGATTCTAACTTCCCAGTAAAAATTAGATGACAAATTTAAATTGAATGTACACATGTTCACAACTTAGTATGGCATTTTATAACATTTAAAAATGCATATATATGAGAGTCTTTAGAAATTATTTAAGCAATACAGCATAGTTCAGTGATGGCGAACCTTTTAGAGGCCGAGTGCCCAAACGGCAGAAGTGCCAACACTGCAATAAAACTTGAATTTGCTGACCACCAGCACAAAGGGGAAACGTTCCACTGACCACCAGCTTTTGGCCGGCCCTGCAAAAGGCATCTGAGTGTATTTCTTACCTGAGTGTATTTCCTGCCTTTCCTACCTTCTGCTAAAATCACAGTCCAAGCAAATCCCTGGCAGCTCACTGACCGGCCATGCGAAAGCTCCGCTAATGAGTGACATTGTTGCCTGGCGCCCTTAATCTTTCCGAATATGCGCACGGCTGCTGGGGGATCGGGTGCGGACAGAGGGCTCTGCCTGCCCCTTCGGGCACACGTGCCAGAGGTTCACCATCACTGGGATAGTTGCTGAAAAATCATTTTGTATCCACCACTGATCTGACAATAACACTGCACTGTTAACTCCAAAATAATATTGCAGACTTTTTGATTACGTTGCAAATTAGGACCTAACTATGATCATGGATAGACTTAATTGGATGTTTTGCTTATAGAATAACTGCATTCTGTTACAAAACAGGGAGGTTCACACTTAACAGTGACATGTTGTGAGTTAACCCATGGATTGTGGCATGTTTTGAAATTTCAGCTCAGTTGCTGTATGATAGCTGATTTTGAATGTTACAGGTTAAGAATAAATGTGGTTAAATGAACCACATTAGTTAACTAAACTAATTGTAATCACATGGCAATCCGATTCAAGGCTGCAAAATGTACTGTGGCAACTCGTGGGTTTGCTGCCATTACAAGGGAACAGCCTGAGTGTCACTACTGTCGAAGTTCATTTATTTCCCTACATGATGGCAAAGAACTTCTGCATATTTCCTTAATATCATTAGCATTCTTCTCAAGTTTGCCCAAGAATTGTTGCTTAGTTGCTGTTACGATCGGTTTCCTCCCGCAACTTGTTTGCTGGATTTGGCAACGTTAGCTCTTTCCCAGACTCACAGATCACACACACTGCGCAGTGGAGAGCTGCCTGGGCTGGCAGAGTGTTTTCCATGAACAAAACAAACTCCCTTTGAAAAAACTGCATATGCTGTTAACCTGCATAACTTTGCACAGTCCACCACTGCTATAACCTCCCAGGTGTATGCCCACATGCCCCTGCCAGATGTGCCACCTGGGTTCCTGGCATGGGTGCCCATGCTGATGCCTTGTGCACCTGGCTGCAGTGGGGAGGCAGCCCCTAGTAGCATGTGCAAATCTGGGGCATGGGGGGTGTGTGGACACATGTGGAGGGAGGGCGCTTGGCATGTTGGCACAGGGAGCATTCTTGCAGTGCTCTGTTAGACAAAGAGCGCTCACAAGGAGGAAGTTGCTTTGCTGAGCAGCAGAAACAGAAGGCAGCTGGCTGATGCCACAGCCCAGGGAGCGTGTGGGCCAATAAGGAAGAGGCAGGGGCAGGTGGGCAGGCACAAGGCACCCTGGGGTTGATTTCCAACTGCCAGGGCTGATGGGATATGCCCCACCACTTGCAGATGAAGAGTGGAAACCATGCATGCACAGCCACCATGCAAATGTGTGCAGTCAGGGTACAAGGCAAGATGCCATGTTCCACAGTTACCATGCAGTCTTGTTGAGCATGGTGTGTGAACACACCCATTGTCTATGCAGAAGTGATGCCACAGGCTATGGCGGGGGTGCCTCCAGCTGGATCTTCCCCAGCCCCTCCTCCCTCTGCTGCCGCGTCCTCAAGCCAGCGGCTTCCCCTTGGCATGTGATCAGCCAGCCTGCCTGCCTGGACCAGCACTGCAAACAAAACTGCTGTAGGCCTGCCACCCACCTTCCTTCTTGCAGGGTACCAACATTCAGCACTCTGCACCTCACACGGCAAGCACCGTGCCGATACAGTTCCTGGGTTTATTGCAGGGAGGACGCCTTGGCCCACCAAGCCTCCTCTGGGGACAACAGCCAGCATTCCTCTGCAAGCTGCTCTTCAAGGCTGGGAGCAGCTCCGGCTCCTAAACTCACATCACTGCAATGCAGCTTATACTTACCATAGCTTTGATTTCAGGAGGAATACTCTAAACTTGTTTTAGTCTAGGTTGGGGGGGGGTGGACACCTGTGGGGCTGCACACAAAATTTTAGAGAATTAAGTTTAGCTTGTTTCCAGGAAAAATAAAGCAACTGTTTCAGTACTCCATAATAACCATGGTTGCCATTAATTTCCTAAGTTTTCAAATGCTAACAATGCACTACTGGAAATACATGAGCTTTGTTTTGGAATTACTGAACTGTTAAGATTTTACTTCCATTTTGGATTGCACCAAGCAAGTTCAAAAATTCCAAAACCAGTTTCATGTACTTTCAGGCTGTGAAGGACAGGACATTCTAGAGCATTTACTCACAGGATTGCAATAAGGCAGAGTAAGGCACATTAAAAAAAGATAGTAGTTTGGAGAGGACAATACTGGAAAGCATGCAGCTCATGCTGTATGAGATCGGATGAGCTTCCTGGGCTTTATTCAGTCCATGGGGCAACATCTTTCTTATTCACTTTCCCAAACTACATGGCAGTGGACATTCAAGCTGCCAGTGATCAAGCCAGAAATTTAACGAGGCAAAGTGGAGGCAAAACCACAAGAAAAGCACAGGGATATCAGACATGGTAGGCTTTCATGCAGTTAATAACTACAGCTGGATTTCTATCACTAGTGCTATTCTGGTTGACACCCCACCCCCCAAATTAAACACACCAGGAAGACAACAGTCCTTTGTGAAGCAGGTACTGGATTGCATAGAAGATCCCTGTTAACTGTGCTAGAGAAGAAACTATGAACAGGCTTCAAGGAAAGAGGGCGGTTCGATACCAATAGAGCGAACCACGGCTATGGAAACACAACATTGTGCATATGGTTTTATTGCAACTATTTGCCTTTGCTGGTATAGTACACTGAAGTTCATTGTTTTCAACAGAACTGACACCTTAGTAGTAATTAGGATCAAGCCACAAGCAGTGCAGATGAACACAACTTCTCAAAAACAAAAAAGCAAGAAGGGTAAGAAGAGAAGTATGGCAGAAATGCACATAATACAACCCAAGTTTGAATCCCACAACCAAGTAAACACTACATTCAGGTCCTTTCAGCCTGCATTTTTATATAAACTAGCTGTTATGTGCAAAGGAAAAAAGTTTCTTATATCCCTCCAAAGTAATCTAATTAGCACAGTAACTTCCAAGACCAGCCCTGCACTCAAGACCCAGGCAGGATTTACTTCTACCTGGCGGAGCACAATTGCCTTCTGGATCCAGGTGCGTCTCCAAAACATAACCTCCTGCAGTCCTTGCCTTTGGAGAAAAAACAAGAGCAACTGGAAACAGAAGCTAAATTCACCACCAGGAACCATTCTTTGCAAGGGGTTCTACTTAATGTAGCACTCAGTGAGTATTCTGCAGCATGGTATCTTTATTTACCTGCTTCCAAAAAGAGGCAAACACCAACATGTTGGCTAAGGGTCTGTGATTAAATATTTGTTTTGGTATCAACAGGTGAATTGAGCACATGTTCATTTTTAATCCCTTATCCATCCCGCCCCCCAAGCCCCAGAAACAGATTTTTCCCATTCAAACTTAATATACTTTTTTCTATAGCAGCAAAAACACAAAAGCAAACAAAAGAAACCAAGATAAGGAATCTGTTCATTAGCAGGATCACTTTGTATGAACCACGGATGTGCTGAACAGCAACTTTTGCTTCTGCTTCTTTTTCTTGCCTCTTTTTTCTTCTGCAAAGAAAACAGAATCTGGTTCTAGGCTACTTCCAGAAGCAATGCCTCCCAGCCATATTTGCTAAATTAGATGGATTACTCCCAACTAGCAATTTCCTTTTTCAGCCTTCATACACAAAGGATCACCCTGCCAGTTTACAGCTGGAGGGCTCTCAGCTTCCCCTTTCCCACTTGGCAGGGGGCAAATGGAAAGGCATTTGTGGAAACAAAGGATCAAGACAGCAGCACTGAGAAAGAAAAAGCTGTAACTCCTCCTAGGAGGACCTCCCTCTGCAAGCTCCATTCCAGAGTCTACCAGGCTTTGGAACAGGAACTGTCTCTATTTCCAAGCAAGCCCTCAGGGCTGATACCTGGCTGGCCCTTTGCCTAAGACAGGCAAGTACAATCTGCTTGGCGCCAGGTGTTCAGGAGCTGCGCATACCAGCACATCCATGCTGACTCAGAAACAAATGTGCACAGCGCATCTCACCCATTCCACTACCTCGTTGGATCAGTTTTTCTCACTGGCAGTGGCAATCATGTATCAGGATCTTGAATTAGGGTCATGGGTGCAGGGAAGTGGAGAGAAAACTAATCCAGGGTGGAGGCACGATGGAAGTGCAGGCTGTGCATCCCAGGCCTTGAGGGGGTGGAAGTGACCACAGCCAGTTCCAGAGGGTGCATTCTGGGTGGAGAGTCTGAGGGCCAGCTGGGCATCTCAAGCAGCAGGCCTGGCTAAGCCTTGCTCCCATGACATCACAACAGTCACAGCAAGAGAGCAAGCCACATATCCCCAGCACTGCCGGGGTTCTGGCCTGAAAATTAAGCAAAAGGAGGCGGCCTAACGCAGCTTGCCTACAGTGCCTCACCCCGTGCTTCAGTGCTTCGCACTCCTGCTAGAGGAATGCAAGCGAAGTACAGTCGTGGCTGGCGCCACGTGGAGGAGGGACAGCCACACTCTGGAAGCTGTGACTGCCAGAGGCTCAACTGCACTTGCACCACACACCAGAGGCACACCATGGGCATGTCTCCCTTTGCTTACCCAGAAGGTTGTCAGAAGTGGATGGTTTGTCTAATTTTAGGAAGGCTGCCTCAATAGCTTGGCTGAAAGAGTTCTGGAAACTAGGCACGGGCACGCGGTCCGAGTTATCACTCTCCCCATCGCTGTCTCCTGGAGCTGGAGGTGCCAGGGTGGCGTTCTCTTCTGGAAGAATTCAACTGTTCTTAGAGCACTGGAGAGGCAGAACAGGCCTCTAGTACTAAGCTGAGGCCTGCAAGCCCTTTCTCTGAGGCCTAAATACTAACTTTTGCCTGGCAGATTTTCTTCTTGTCAACTTGCCTTGATTTATTATTTATGCATCATCTTAACATATGCTAATATGACACTGTCTGATCAATATTTTGATTCTTGACTGGTTTTATATGCATCTTTTGATTTTCCTGCTAGAGATGTCTGACTGTATCACCATGAGGCACCTTTGCATGGTAGGTATACAAATACAAGCTATATATTTAAACAGCCTTTAAACACTGCTACTCCAACAAGTCCCTATCTCTTGAAGACGCTCAAGGACCACTTGCTTACCTTTCTTCTTTGGTTGAAAACTATTCCATGTTTCTGGTTTTGCTTTCCCAGCCCTCAACATCTATCAAAAATAGAGACAGGAAGTCAGGACCAGAATCCAAATCAGCCACGCACACAACAGCACAATTCTACTAATTTGCTTCCCCCGCATTTTTTATTTTTTTTAAGACCAAAAACAAAAACAAAACAAAACCCCATAAATACATCACAACAATAACAAAAACACAATAAAAGTAAATAATAAAGTGCCCCCACCACCCCGGAGACCAATGCTACCACCATTCACATACTATAACAATAATATATAATATACTTCAATTAATTCCATAACCCTTCCAGAAGTTCATATAATTTTGACTGGGTTTACAGTCTTTGCCTTCTATCAGTACTGCTTTTACAAAATCTTCCCAAATTTCATTATATTTATTTGCTTTCATTAACCCTATTTTAATTTTTATTTCTGTCAGTTTATCACTAATTACCATGTTCCATATTTCATTATACCATTCATGTCTTTGCAAAACCCAATTCAGTTTCATGCAATCCTACTAATTTGCAACTAAATGATGATCTCTGGATTAAATGGCAGCATATAAATCTTCTCAATAAATAAATGGCAGAGATTATAGGCCTGCCAAAATGCATTGCAAATGACACCCTTTCAGATCCGATTCGGTCATTTTATAGTTCCAGATGCAGTCTCAGTTTTTGCTTGATTCACATCCGACTCCGTGAAAGTTGTTTGTACTAATCAGTTGCAGTAGAAGATCCTGTACAAATTACATACTTGGGCAAATGAAGGTAGGGGAGATTCCTCCTCCAGGCTCCCAAAACACAGTGAAGGGCTGCCAAGACTGCCTGCTGGCAACAGTGGCGTCAACAAGGATTCTGCAACAGAAAAACCACAGGTGTGATACAAGAATCAATTACTGTATTAAGGAAGCCTATTCAAGAGGCAGGGCACCAAGAGTTGGAGCATCTGTGCCGTGCCTTGCCTTGTGCATTCCCCACCTTTCAAGTCTTACTACATTTGTGTGGCTAGAATTGATTTTTAAATAGTGCTGAAGGGCCACCGTACTTTTAAGATCCCTGTTTCAGATGCCTAAGTACTCTGTTGGAGAAAGTACCTGGTTGCTCAGCAGCAACAGTTATTGCCAAATGGATTCTGCTGTGAAGCAAACAATGAAACTGCCGAGGCCATCTGAAAAAGTGGAATTCAATCCTGTACAGAAAGAGGGCACTGGTTGGCTCTTTCAGGCTGCTCACCTGGCTGAGAAACAGGACTTGTATTGACAGAAGACAGCAGAAGGTAGCTTTGGTTCTCACCAGCAGATTCTCCTGAACAAGCACTGAAGGCAGGGAACTGTTGCAGATTTTCTAAAGCAATATGAACCTCAGGATCTAGACAAAAAACAGAAGTTCTATTTCTACGACAAGCCTATTTGCTTGCACAAAAACACTCCAATGCAGCTACTGGGGCCAATTCAAGCACCATCTATTCCCTTGCGCATATTTTATTTTCCTTCCAGAGAGATGGCTAAAAGTTATGCTGCTCAGGAGACTCAACTACCTGAGCAGTCAGTTGACTTTAGTATTAAAACAGGTTTGTTCCATTTCCACCACTTTTACATATCCGTTGGCTATTTCTTGTCATGCTACCTTTGGTGACCTTGCCCCACAATGCCAGCAAAATTCATCCTTTAAAACCTACTAGGATATGACAACCAACACAGCAATTCCCACCCTTCCATTTTTGTATAGTAATTGCCATGAAGATCCTTTCTGTTGATCTGTTAAGTCCAAGATTACCACTTACATTTGCCTTGCTTCTTATTTTCCTCCATCTCAATTCTACGCTCCCTTCGTCGCTCATCACGAGCTTTCTTCTGTCTCAGACGTTTCCTTTTTTCAATATCATCTAAGAAACATAGAAGCATAAAAACAGAGCAGGTCAGAAGGGGCCTTCTGGGCCATCTAGTCTGATCCCTGGCTCTAGCCAGCTCTGCTCATGATATGCCCACCATGTGCATGTCTAGCCTGTCTTTGAACACCCTCACCGATGGGGCCTCAGCCACCTTCCAGGGAAGCCCATTCCACACCCTCGGGGTCCTAACTGTCAGGAAGTGCTTCCTGGCATCCAAATGGAACCTTGGCTCCCTGAGCTTTGCTCCGTTGGAGCGCGTCCTGCCTTCCTCTGCAGGGGAGAATAGGTCTCTACCCATCTCCATGTGACATGGAGGCAACATATCCCCTCTGAGTCTCCTCTTCTCCAGGCTGAAGAGACCCAGTTCCCTCAGTCTCGCCTCATACAGCATCCCCTGCAAACCGGCCACCAACCTTGTGGCCCTGCGCTGCACTGACTCCAACCTGGCTATATCCTTGTGAGTCCTGAATGAGTCTCCCTGTTGGTCAAGACCAAAGCAAAGATGTCCATCCCCCCCACCCACCCAGTCACCTCTCGGACCCTGTGTGTGAAAAACCCTCCCTCTATAGCTTCTAGGAAGCAACGTGACCTGGCTGTCACTGCTGAGTGAGTCTCCCAACCACTGGGAGAGATTCTAGGTGAGGCAAGCGGCTAACAACAAATCAGTTGTCCCTCTGCTCCTTCCTGCCCCTTGGGCAGAGGGGCAGCAGCTCACTTCCTTTCAGCCCTATTCCTTTAGTTGGTTTAATTTCCTACTTGCAGGGTCTAGCCTTCACCCATGTCAATATTTATTGCTTTGGAAAGCCAATAAACACACTTCTCCTCTTAACATAAGCCTTACTGGAAACACACACATAATCCTTTCTTGATTTGCTCACAAAGTTTTCTTTTTCATTTTTTTAAAGAACAGAAAACATAACTTCTAATGCTCACCTGAAAATATTAGCAGTGTTTCCTTCGAAATGACTGGAGGCTTCAAAGCCAATTCACAGATGCTGAACTCACATGTAAGTGGCAAGTGACACAGGTAACGATGACGCTGCCGCACATCCTGCAGAAAGGAGTTGGGACTGGTTATAAGGCCTTGGACTACATCCTCCACCATGCCAGAAGTCACTTCTGTGGACAGCATGCTGACCCATCATAATTTAACCCAACCCTCCAATGCTCTAAGCAAAGAACAGCAGCCAGAGCATGTTGCATCACGAAACCCTATTAAGCTTATCCACCCAGACACACCCTGTGTTCACTACGACAGGTTTTAGCATTCCTACCTCAGTGAGAACTCATGCAAGGGACTTTCCTCAGCCAAATCCTGCCAAGGCCAAAACGGCAATTAAGAGGACTATTACCTCTGTCATGGAGTGGCCAGATATCTCCACCACAGTCGCAGTGATCTTTTCTGGGCTCCTCTCCAGACTGCCATACTCATGCACAAGGCACCGTACATTCACAGGGTGAAGATACAGACACTGCCCATCCTCAGCTACAGTATTGGAAGAGAAGTCACACAGCAAGCATTGAAATCATGAGCTGCAAACTGCGCAAAGAGCTACTGGGCAGTACAGAAATACATGTGATGTTCACAGAATATTAGAAACATAGAAACAGCGAGTCAGAAGAGGCCTCTGGGCCATCTAGTCTGACCCCCTGTCAGGTAGTGCTTCCTGGCATCTAAATGGAACCTTGGTTCCCTGAGTTTTGCTCCGTTGGAGCACGTCCTGCCTTCCTCTGCAGAGGAGAACAGGTCTCTACCCACCTCCCTGTGACATCCCCTCACATACCTGTATGTCGCCAACAGATCCCCTCTGAGTCTCCTCTTCTCCAGGCTGAAGAGACCCAGTTCCCTCAGTCTCGCCTCATACCCCATCCCTGCAAACCAGTCACCAATCCTGTGGCCCTACGCTCCACTGACTTTAACCTGGCTATCTCCTTTCTGTAATGAGGGGCCCAAAACACAATACACTGGTTGCAGGCGCACCAGAGTCATATAGAGTGGTAATAATACCTCTCTCGATCTAGAACAGCAGACTGTTCACCCCTTCTATGCAACCAAGGGTGACGTTCGCCCTCTTGACCACCGCATCACACGGCTGACTCTTGTCTAGCCTGCAGTCAACCAGCACCCCGAGGTCCCTTTCACAAGTGCTGCTCTCCAGTCACTTGTCACCTAACTTGTACTTTTGACACCTATTCCTATGCCCCAAGTGCAAGACCTTGCACTTATCCACATTGAACGCCATCCTGTTGTCTCCTGCCCACTTCCATAGTCTGTCCAGATCCTTTTGGATCTGGAGTACCTGCTCCTCAGTTGTGGCCACTGCTCCAGTTTTAGTATCATCTGTGAATTTGACCAGCAGACTGTTCACCCCTTCTTCCATGTCATTTATGAAAAGATTAAACAGGATCGGCCCCAGGACAGAGCCCTGGGGACCCAGCTTTTCACTGGCCACCATCCCAATGATTCCCCACTAATGGTTACCCTAATGCACCAGACAGTGCTTTGGTGTATCCCAAAACTCCTCAGTTTCTCCACCAGGATATCATGGGGCACTTTGTCAAAGGCCTTGCTGAAATCCAGGCATACCACATTCACTGCATCCCCTCCATCTAGCCATCTTGAAACCTTGTCATAGAATTCCACAAGGTTTGTCTGGCAGGACCTCTTTTTGAAGAACCCGTGTTGTGTGGCTGCCAGCCTCCCTTCCCTATCTAGCATCACTAGATCTCTCTCTATTATGAGCCTTCCATTGTTTTTCCTACAATGGACGTAAGGCTAACCGGTCTATAATTCCCCATGTCCCTTCTACTCCCCTTTTTGAAAATTGGGACCACTGACGCCACCCTCCAGTCCTCTGGAACTTCACCTGTTCTCCACGAGGCCTCAAAAATGGAGGCCAGCGGGCGTGAGAGAACCCTGCCAACTCTCTAAGTACTCTTGGGTGTAACCCATCAGGGCCTGGCGCCTTTGTAATGCCCAATGCCCTGAGGAGCCCCTCAATTTCCACTCCTTGATATTAGGGGTGGAAAAGGGCCAAGGAGGCCACTGAGTCAAACCCCTTGCTGTAGCAGGACACCAATTCATAATACCATGTGGATAATGATGGCAACCCACCGTAGTTCCACCTGAGGCAGCAGCCCTAAGTTTATCACAGTTCTCTACATGAGCCCAAGGAGCAAACATCCCATAAGGCATTTGACCACCTCAGCTTGGAACTATACAAGGTCCTATCTAAACAGTAAGTGTGCTCTCTTTTCTCTCTGCATGCACATGCATCTCTCAGCACTCCCCCATCCTAATAAGCATTCTGTGGCTGCACTGAGCATGCCTAGCCACCCCTGGGGTCTTCTGGGGGGCCGGGGTGGTTCCCCCTTCCCCTCAATATTTCTTGCATTTCTATAAACCTGGTATCTCCCCTCATCAACATTAACTTAACTCAGTTAAGTTATCCAGAATGGACATCTGGCATAGGAAGAATATCCTGGATAACTTTAGAAGTCAGCCTTAAACTTTAAGAGCAGCAGATAAAGAGGTGCTGTGGCACAACTGGGTGGCATACAAATGTTTTAAATAAAATTAAATAAACAAACATTCAGAGGCCAACCAGCCAGGTCAAAAACCTGTACTTGGACTTGGCACTCAGTCTAATTATCCAGGCAGGGCCTGCAAGTTGTATTCAAAAAGCTTGAGATGGAATGATTAAGTGGGATGATATAAATTGGTGTCTTGCAACAGCAGGGGATTGAACCCAATGGATTTCTTGGCCCCTTCCAACTCTGCTATTCTATGATTCTAAGAAGTATCATAATTATACGAATGATATAAATAGATTTCAACAATTACCTATGGGCCATGCTGCACTGGGAGAGTGCAGACTGGGGGTACTGCTATTCAATGAAAGTCATTCATTTGCCTCATTGTTGTGAGGCAATTTGTTAAATTTCAATATGTTGCTAGCCAACACTATCATCAAGGGCCACCACATCTCTTCTCTGTTCCACTCCCAAGTGTTTTTTGTTTTCCTGGGGGAAGGCAGTCATAGTTCTGAGGTGCTACACTAACAAACTTTGAGACCATCCTCCAATATGGTATAGTGTTGTACTAACCTTGGTAGAAGTAGTAGAAAGGAGAGCTACTTGTGTGTCCGCTGCTGACTGCAGTTTTAGATTTCTCACAGACAGATTCAGTCCGACTAACTTCTCCCATTTCACCTGTGCATGCCAGATCTACACCAGCTTCTTCTGCATCAGTCACCACATCCTCTTCTGTCTCAGTAGGGCATGCATGTCCATTTGAAAAATCCACAGGAGACTTCAGGACTTCATCATCAAATGCAGAAAGATACTCTAGAACATGCTGTTCACAGTAGAAAGTAGTTAGTATCCATTTTCTCAACTCATTCAAATTCTTTAAGTCCCATGAGAAACTCTGTCCCAGTCCTGCTGTTATTCTGCAAATGTTGATGGTCGCTATGCCCTTTAAGGAGCATGTCGCTTCCCCAGCCAGCATAGCCAATGAGGAGGAGTTGCTGTTCAACAACAGCAGTGGGTCATGCATTCTCCTGCCCTGGTCTAGAGGAAACAAGATTTTACGGTCACCCTGGAGAGGGTGACTCCAGTTTAATGGCCCCTTAAGCCATGCTTACTCCAGTCCAAAGGGCTGAATACTACCAAAGAGAAGGGTGCATTTTCAGTAGTATTCAGGCTCTCACCTTCCTCTCCTGGGACACTCCTGCTTCTTTGTCAGATGACTCTGTCATGACTAATTCAGCCACAGCAACGGCAGTGCCTGCAACATCACTGTCTTCATTTCTGTCAGACATCAAGTTGCTCTCTCTATCCTAAAAACCAAGCCAGGCAATTTTTATCTTGACTCCACACCAGTATGTACAACCTGCTCATTCCCATTGCTTTTGCTTGTCCTGGGGTACTGGAGATGCACTTTCTCTATAAGCCAGGGATGCAATATGAGTACCAAAGAAAGGATGACAGAGTTACCTCCCTTCAACACACTGAACTTTTGTTTATTTGGGGGCCTGCTACTTCCCTCCTTCCCACAATGACTATGGTGACCATAGTTATGACTCTACATAAGCCTAGACAGAAGTCTACAGTGACACACTGCACAAGCCTGTTGTGAAGCTGATATGCAAACCTGGAACCTCGACTAGATCAGGCTACTCCCACTGCAGTACACAGAGTTATTTTGCTCTCTCCCCTCCAAATTCAAACCAGTTGCTCAAATGGGGAAATATGCAATGAAGTTACTCAGTGTTTCTGGTAACCTGTGTCACACTGTACCACTACAATCCAATGATTTCACACCACATCATATTAAGCAAAGATTAAAGGGTCCTCACTTTCAACTCCTGAATAGCTGCTTCAATGAAACATGCTTCAGGGGTGTGCTTATTCTCCTCATACTGGCGCAGGAGTGCTGCTTTCTCCTCCAAAACCACCAGCTGCAGCACTTGAGCCTTAGAAGCCAAAAGCAACTTTGAATACTGACCGTGTTCCTCATCTGGACAAAGAAATACATGAAGTAAGTTACACACTGGAACACACATAACAATCCAGTATGGATACACACTGAAGGCCAGCCATCTACGGTCTGTTCTTAAAACTCCAGCCTGCACAATTGTAGGTGCTGCAACAAGCCTATCCTTTCCATAAGGAACTCCTAATATTTAAGACCTATTTATGAGCAGAAAGAGACTGTGAACACAATGAGGGTGTCCTTCAGCTGCCTAATCAGAGATATGTGCTCCAACCCATCTTGCATTTAAAGACTTATATATTTCAGTAGAGAAAAAACCTCAGGCAGGGCCCAGCACCAGTCTCCCAAAAAATGTAGAAAGAAAACCAGGGCACAGCGAGAATGAATTTCAATACCTCTACACCAATGCCCAGAGTATGGGAAACAAGCAACACGAACTTAAGCTCATAGTACACAAGGGCAATTATGATCTTATAGGAATAATAGAAACTTGGTGGGATGACTCACATGACTGGAACTCTACAATTGATGAATACAGCCTATTCAAGACAAATAGAAAGGACAAAAAGGGAGCTGGAGTTGCACTATATGTGAGAGATACATATACAGTATCTCCACAGAAATTCAAGAACAACTTAGTAGCCCCACTGAAAGCATCTGCCTAAATTAAAGGGAGCAAAAAATAAGAAAAAAACAGTTGTTCGCATATATTACTGTCCCCCCAGTCCAAAAGAGGACATGGATGCAACCTTCGAAAAGCAACTTGTCAGCATTTCCAAGAAGAATGATGTACTCCTTATGGGGGACCTCAGTTTCCCTGATGTACACTGGGAGACAAATTATGCCAAGCATGGCCCCTCCAAGAGGTTCCTGACATGTGTTGCTGACAACTTTCTCCAGCAGAAAGTAGAGGAAGGTACGAGAGGATCAGCTATCCTCGATTTAATACTAACTAACAGGGATGGCCTGGTGGACAAAATAACAACCATGGGAACTCTCGGGGAAAGTGACCGTGTGACACTTGAATTCTCGATTATGAAGGAGACAGGGTAACTGGAGCCAAACTAGCATCCTGGACCTCAGGGAAGCCAACTTTAACAAACTCAAAAAATGATAAGCGAAGTGCCATGGCAACACACCCTTCAGGGGAAAGGTGTCCAAGAGATGTGGGAAATCTTGAAGCACAACTACAAACAACTCCATCAAGAAAAAAGTGTAGAAGACTGCAGAGGAAACCCACATGGCTCCACAAAAGGTTAGGTGACAGCCTGAAAGAAAAAAAGAACATGTACTGGAAGTGGAAACAGGGCCAGGCCACGAAGGAAGAATATAAACAAATAGCACGGAATTGCATCAGGAAGTCTAAACCAGAAAATGAACTAAAAATAGCAAGGGAGTCTAAGAACAACAGGAAAGCCTTCTTCAGATACATCCAGAACAAAAGACTTGAGAAAGAGAAGGGTGTCCAGCTACTCAAAGTAGATGGCAGAGTAATAACAGGTGACAAAGAAAAGGCAGAGGCTCTCAATTCCTACTTCGCTTCAGTCTTTTCCCACAAGGAAATCTGCAATCAAGAGGAAGTACAAGCTGGAAGTGAGAGATGGCAGCCCAAGATTGACAGACAAATGGTCAAGGAATACCTAGGTGAAATAAACACTTTCCAATCACCAGGGCTCGATGGACTCCATCCCAGACTTTTAAAAAAGCTAGCAGAGGAAGTCTCAGAACCACTGGCTATTATCTTTGATACATCTTGGAAAACAGGAAAAGTGCCAGATGACTACAAAAGGGCTAACGTTGTCCCTATGCTCAAAAGGGGAAAAAATATGAACCTGGGAATTACAGACCAGTTAGTCTGACGTCAATCCCTGAAAAATTCTGGGGCAAATTATTAAAAAATTCATCTGCAAGCATCTTGAAGAAAATTCAGTGATTAATAGAAGCCAGCATGGATTTATCAAAAATTAATCCTGTCAGACTAATTTAATCTCATTTTTAACTGGGTAACCTCCCAAATGGACAAAGGGAACACTGTGGACATAATCTACCTAGACTTTAGCAAAGCATTTGACACAGTGCCACACCACATTTTGATAAGCAAATTAGCAAAAACTGGACTAGATGGAAAAACTATTAGATGGTTCCAAAATTGGCTGCTAAATCAGTCACAAAGAGGGTTCATCAATGGCACCTTCTCAAATTGGATGAAGGTAACTAGTGGGGTGCCACAGGGTTCAGTCCTGGGCCCAGTGCTCTTCAACAGCTTTATTAATGATTTAGATGAGGAAGTACAAGGAAAAATAATCAAATTTGCAAACAGTGTAAAACTGGGTGGAAGAGCAAATACTCTAGAAAACAGAACGAAGACCCAGGGCGATCTTGATAAACTTGAACACTGGGCTGAAAGCACCAGAATGTGATTCAATAAGGACAAGTGCCAAGTCCTCCAACTAGGAAAAAGAAACCAAATGCACTGATACAAGATGGGGAATACATGGCTCAACAGAACTGAACAAGAAAAAGATCTTGGAGTAATTGCGGACAACAGGCTAAACATGAGCCAACAATGCGACGCAGCTGCCAAAAGAGCAAATGCTCTTTTGGGATGCATTAACAGAAGTATTACTTCCAAATCACGAGAAGTAGTAGTTGCTCTATACTCCTAACTAGTCAGACTGCAGCTGGATTATTGTGTCTAGTTCTGGGCACCAAGATTTAAGGAAGATGCAGATAAATTAGAAAGGTTCTAGCAGAGGGCAACAAAAATGATCCAGGGTTTGGAAACACTGCCCTGTAAGGAGAGATTGAACTGGGCATGTTCAGTCTTGAGAAGAGAAGACTGAGAGGGGACATGATATCCCTCTAGAAGTACCTCAAAGGCTGTCACAAAGAGGAAGGTCAAGATCTCCACTTACTAATGTCAGAGTGTAGGACACGGAATAATCGGTTCAAGCTGCAGCAACCCAGACTCAGGCTGGACATCAGGAAAAGCTTCCTCACTGTTAAAGCAACAGGAGAGTGGAACCAGCTGCCAAGGGAGGTGGTGGGCTCTCCCACCCTAGAGGCATTCAAGAAGAAACTGGACTCCATCTGAGTGGGATGGCATAACATGGTGTCCTGCAAGAGCAGGGGCTTGGACTCAATGGCCTTCATGGCCCCTTCCAACACTTCTGGTCTATTCTATGATTCTATGAGTCAATTTCTCACTTTTGGAAGTAGCACGTTCAAATTGTTTGCACACATTCTGAGCATCAGCAGGCTGTCAGCTCTGTTATGGCCCTTATGGAAGAGCATCAAGTAACACTGCCAAAATATGCTTTTGCACTCCTATTCATTTCAATGGGGCCCATGCAAAATTAACTTTGAAGCATATTGTGCCCCATTTTACAGATGCAGTAAATGAAACACACAGGCCACAGTTCATGCAAACAGCTTACCTCCCAAGTGAACAGGCTGCTCCACATTTGTACGCTGTGACTTTGGCAGTGCCATCAAGACCCCTTTCTCCCGTTGCATCAGCTGCATTGTAATTGTATCTCCAATTGCATACTGACGAGTTTCTAGAGCAACAACACTGTTAAAAAAAAGGGGGGGCAAGTGTTGAGTAATAGGTGACTGGTTATCTAACCAAACTAAGATATTGCTCAGAGAGCTTGTTTACCTTTTGAGGTCCTTCTTGTGAACAGCACCATAACAGATGGGACACTTACTCCAGGTCTTCTCACTCAGAGAGAGATAATGCAGGATGCAGGCCCAGCAAAAGATGTGGCCACAACGGGTGATCTTGGCAGCAGTGGGTGGGTATAAGCATATTGGGCAAGAGGGCACCTCATGGCTACAGATCCGCTAGGAAAGTGCAACAGAATCGTTTATTATGCTCCATTATCTCAAAAGTACTATTTCCTTGGGAAATCTCTACTCAGCGGGGTTTACCATCCAATCCACCAGCTTCTTCCCCAAGCCTCCAAGAAATCCCCAGGCAGGGATGCTTTTCCTTGCTTAAAGCTCACAAAAGGATCTGAGAATCAACCAACTTCTCATCTGACCTGTATGGAGCAGCTGGGAGGATGGGGCCAGAAGAAAGTGGATGTGAGAGAATATTAATTACTAGTATGAACTGCTTTCCTTAGTATGGTAAGTCATACTAGCAGTCTCCAATAGCCCCTTGGTCTCATCCAGTCCACTGTTACAGGTCTTGACCACTGCTCTAGGATATCAGGAACCTGCTTTGGCCTAAGAACTGGGCTGGTCCCAGGAAGTAACACTGGGCATGCCAGCAGCGGACCCAGCTGGTGCCAGGATGCAGCCTTCACACCACAGCCCAAACTTGCATACACTTAACCATGAAAAGGACTGCCTTCCCTGCCGTCCCGCCTGTCCTGTGGAGTGGCTGGACGGTGGCACAAAGGCAGTTGTTTTCCACCAGCACTGCATCTTCTCAGTGCTGTCCAGAGGAGCTTTTCCATGTGGTTCATGACCTACTATATTCTAGCCTAGAGAAAGAAATTATGGAGCCTCAATAGCTCTCTGTGATGAATTTGCTTGGCACTAGAAGATAAATTCGCTCAGATTCATTTTGAATTGGACATCACAATTGATGCAGTTTCACCAACAGAGGCACCTAGAGCAGAGTCTGGTTTAGTTTTATTGGATGAGCTTCTGTTATTGAGACCCGAGGATGTGAACAAGGTGCTTGGTTAAGTCTGGACCACCAACTGTGTGCTCAACCCTTGCCCCTCATGGTTTATTACAAGAACCAAGAGAGGAATTTCTGCCTGGGTCCAGGAAGCTGTAAATGCCTCCTTGAGAGAGGGAGTGGCTGCTCCTGAAAAAAGCTTAACTTGGCCTATAGTTAACATTCTCCCGATCCAATAGTCCCTTCCTGGCCAAGGGGCTTGAGCAGGTGGTGCCTGAACAGCTCTGGGCACCCTTGAATGAAATGGATTATCTAGGTTTTTTTCAGATGGAGAGGAACACAGGAGAAAGTCTTTTCAAACAGACCTGACAAACAGGACTGTGCATAAGGGTGCTCACAAAAGGGCCTCTCTTGCAGTTCTTAGGGATATGGCAGGTTTGTAACAAAACAGAAATTCCCTCAGAGACCTGGCTATTTTCCAGAGCGTATTACCCAAACTGTCCCATATGAAGTTAAGCTGAGCAAATGACAAATTAAGCTTAGCAGACGAGAAGCAGCCAGTTTATATAAAAAGGATGTAAGGTAAGGCAAGTCCAGTTCATTGCTACTAACCACTTGCTCCACAAAATCCCAGTTGACCAAAGTGTCTGGGTCAGTGAAGTGAACTGTGTAGTCCTGGTCATCACACACCACAAACTGGCAGCTGGAAAGAACACAAGCTATTTTAAATAGATAATCACATATTGCAATTACCTGGTACTCATGAGTTAAAAAGGAGTCTGGATAAGCAGTGATCCTAATCACAGTTATCTATGACAAGACTAAGAATAGCAGCATTTCTAGTGTCTACAAAGGCAAGCCCCAATAGTAGCTACCATCACCCCAAACATCCTGTCCATATTTTGGCTGGGAATAATAATTCTAATTAACACATCTGGGGTGTGCCAGCTTGGGGAAGGCTGCCAACCTCAAGCAGAATACTACGTATAAAATGGTATTAAAGGGGAAGAAAAATTGAGAGTGCCTCCACTATCTTTAACTACTGCCTTGAACTACAGTAGTACCTCGGTCATGAACGCCTCAGTTCACAAACAAATCGGGTTGCGAACAGAAATTTCAGAAAAATTTTGCATCAGGTTGCGAACTCCGCATTGGGTGACGATCGTGATCGCACCCATCTTCCCTGCACGAGTGCAGTCACAGTCGTGCTCGGGGGGGGTGGGGGAGATGGCCGTGATTGTGCTTGCGAAGGTGGGGAGATGGCCACGACTGCAGTTGTGCTCGTGTAGGGAGGACAGGCGCGATCATGGTCATGCGGGGGGGGGGGGGGGGGGGAGGGATCTTTTTTGTTTTTTGTTACTTTTTTGTTGTCATTTTGTTTCAAATTTTTGTGATTAAAAAAAAATGGTTACAGAATGGATTAACCTTATTTACACTGAGCCTTATGGGAAATTTGACTTGGCTCACGACCAAGTTGGGTTGTGACCAGAGTCATGGAACGGATTACGTTTGTGAGCCAAGGTACCACTGTAGGCAGAAATGTTAAGATGTGTTTATAGAACAAAAATTTCTGAAAGTTATGTAAATCTAGTATATCAAATTAAAAATGCACAATAATCCTTGGTGTTCTTAGCTTGATAACCAGAACAGAACCTGCTTCTTTTGCCTCCATAATGGCAGAAAGATTGAAGAAGTATTTAACAGACTTTATTCATTCAGATCAAAATGGTTTTTTACCTAAAAGACAAATGAATAATATGAGAACTATCTTGGACATCTTAGATTATTATGAGATGCATATGGAAAAACCAATGGCACTGTTATTCCTGGACGCACAGAAGGCTTTTGACAATGTTAATTGGCAGTTCATGAAGCAACAACTAGTTCAAATGGAGTTTGGTGAAAAGTTCATTAATGCGATATTAAGTATCTATCAAAAGCAGTCTGCTAGGATTATAATCAATGGAGAATTTACAAATACTATAGATATACAAAAGGGTACAAGACAAGGATGCCCACTATCACCACTGTTGTTTATATTGATCCTAGAAGTGTTAAAGAGAAATATCAGGGACAATATGGACATTAAAGCTACTAGAATTAGAGATGAAAACTATAAATTGCAAGCATTTGCAGATGACCTAGTTTTCATAATTGAGGAACCCTTAGTAACAATGTCTAAACTCCTACAAAGGATTGAAGAGTATGGCAAGGTTACTGGGATGAAAATAAACAGAGAAAAGATGAAATTGTTAGTAAAAAGTCTCACACAGGAGCAGAGAAAAACTCTGGTGGAACAAGTAGACTTCCAGATTGTTAAAAAGGTTAAATACTTGGGAATTTATCTTACAGTTAAGTGTACCACTCTGAAAGAAGACAATTATGATAAACTATTTAAGGAAATTAAGAGTGATTTGGAAAAATGGGCTAACTTGCAATTATCATTGCTGGAAAGAATAGCGCTAGCTAAAATGAATATATTGCCAAAGATTTTGTTTCTATTCCAAATGATTCCCATAAAAATTGATAGAAAATTTTTTGATGATTTAAATGTTCAAATCTCAAGATTTATATGGAGAAAGAAGAAACCAAGGAATAAACTAAAAATACTTCAGGAGGCTAAAGAGAATGGGGGGTTTGGTCTTCCTGATTGGATGCTGTATTATCAAGCTTCTGTTTTAAAGTGGCTAAAATAATGAATAACTTTTAGAAATAAGAGAATCTTGTATCTTGAACGGCATGATTTGCAAATGGGTTGGCACGCTTATATGTACTATGAGAAGTGTAAGGCACATGGTTGTTTTTTAAGTCATTATATTAGGAAATCATGTCGGTGTGAGAAAAGTTAGACAAAACTGTATAATAAATTACCAAGATGGCTTTCACCTATGGAAGCTCTTGTACATCCAAATGCATTGAATTTTGAAATGATTGTAAGATACGATGACATTTTGGATAATGATGGAGGACTGAAACTGAATCAAGAAATACAAGAACAAGGATCTAATATTTCTTGGTGGCATAAGGTGCAGATACAATCGAGATATGCTAAAGACTATAGAATGCAGGGCTTTTATAAGGTTTTTACAGCATTTGATCAGGTGATGCTTAAATCAGATGAGAAAATGATTAAAAGATTATATAATTTCTTACTAGATATGGAAGATGAACAGGTTAAGGAAACTATGTTAACGTGGGCACAAAACTTTGGATATAATATTGAACTAGAAAAATGGCAAAAGCTGTGGGAGAGAAATATTAAGGTAACATTAGCATCTTCATATAAAGAAAACTTGTATAAAATGTTTTATAGATGGTATCTATTGCCAAATAGATTAGCCAAGATGTTTCCAAATATGTCAAATGGATGTTGGAAATGTAAACATAAATTGGGTACCTTCTATCATGTGTGGTGGACTTGCGATAAAGCGAAAATGTATTGGATTAAAATACATAAATGGCTTGAGGAAATGTTACAAAAATCTTTAGCTTTTAAACCTGAAGTTTTCTTATTAGGCATTATACCTGATGATATTAGTAAACAAGAAATTTCTTGACTTTACATGTAATTACTGCGGCGAGGATCGCATTTGCCCAACACTGGAAGAGTGAAGAGCCACCCACTGATGAACTGATCCTAAAAAAGATCTTGGACTGTGCAGAAATGGAGAAAGAAGATACTGACTTCTATCAAACTTGGGACTCTTTTTATTATTGGCTAGAGAAACAGGGCTTCGCATAGATTTAAATACGTTCATAAGTCAACATAAAAAGAAAAAATGTGGGGGGCTGACCCAGTAGGTCCGATGTTTCTGATGACTGATGTTGCTTTTAGTTTTTCTTTGTATTAGGTTTATTTAGAATAAAACTTATTAAAAAAAAGAACCTGCTTTATAAAGTTCTACTATACTAAGCCTAATTGGACTTGAAGTTCATACTACTATTATTCTGTAGAAAACATTTGCCCTCATAAGCAAAAGAAGCAAACTCAAAAACTGGAAACATTGAAACCAGCATTTGCAGAAGCATAGGAGTTTCACTAAATCCCAAATATACAACTTACTGGCTTCCTTCCCTTAGCTATCTGAACTAATAACTCTTATGCTGATTACCCACTCACTTGGCCTGCAGGAAGAGCTCCTTGTTGAAAGGTTTGTTCTCCCATCTGTTTCTTTTCCCCCAGGTGCTACGGCTGCTCCCATCAAAGTGGCTTGCTTGGACACGAGGTTCAAAAGTAAAATTCAACAAGTGGTTTAGATTAATCTTCTTGGGGCCAGAGAACTGGGCAGGGCTAAACTCTGCCCGTTGAGCCTCTGCTACCTTTGAAAACAAGCAAAATGCACAGTTGGGCAATATATCTCTCAGGCTTTCCCTTTCACAATATTTAGCTAACATTAAAAGCTCACATAATGAGCTTTTTAACGATACCAGTTGAAGTGTCTACAAAGGCAAGCCCCAAATATGGAATGAGGATGTAATGCAGAAATGTAATTATCTTAAAGTACAACTAAATTACTGCTATACTAATATGGCCAAGTGTGGTTTAGTGCAGGATTTGGGACTGAGGCCATCTGGGTTCTAGTCCCTGTTCAGCCACGGAGCCAAATGGATGCATTTGGGCCATAGACTCTCAGCCCAACCTACATCACAGCATTGTTGTTATGGGTATAAGGTTGAGAAAAGGAGGAAGAGAATGATGTTAGCGGTTTTGAATTCTTCAAAAAAAGAAAAAAGTGGGATATCAATCTAATAAATAACATAAATGATAACTAATACAGTGAAGATCTTTAGGGCTTCTAAGAGTGTGCTAAGGATGACATGTGCAAATAAACTCCCAGAAAATAAAAATATTCAAATGTAAAATGTGCACGTTACAAAATACAGTTTAGGAATTTTTTAAAACCTTTGGGAAGGCTAATGCATCTACCCTAAAAACTAAATTGGAGGCCCTAAAGAATATTAAGAACAAGTATTGGCATATTAATGTGCCAATACTGAGCCCCAAAGGATATGCCATATGTCCATGTTCACCATTTTTCTGAACCTGGGGGCCAAGTTTAAAAATTCAGAAGGCTGTTGCATCAGACCATTCACATTTCTCCTTTGATCAGGTGAAAGTTTGTGACAGCCAAGACTCTTGGATTACGGTACGAGTTTGACTCAAATGAAAATTGCTTGAAAATGTAAACAATTAGAACCTTGTCCTGAACTGAACTGCATCTTATGCAAATATTTAACAAGGTTTATCCCAATCATGTATAAGAAATGATATAAGCCATGTGAAATATTTGTATTTCAATTATAGCAATGCTCATGCAGTAATTACTTTTAAAGACGGGACCTGGCCCGCCTGATACTTAATTCATCAGACTGGTCGTACAAAAAGTAGGGGATGGGGGAAGTCCAAAAGATGCCATGAAGTCTGTATTTTAAATCCAGCCTCAAGATGGGGATTAGGGACTGCATGCTAGGAAGCTGGGACGAAGTGGAGATGACTGATCCCCATTTCTATAAGCAAAGGCTTATTACCTAGATCTAGGTTGTTCCTTAACAGGAATGTAACAGAAGCTAAAGAGACTGTAGGTGGTGCACAACTCTAAAATCATCAGAAGACAAATTGTGTAGTATGCTCCAGTGCAGGGATAGATGATCTATAATTGCCTGGGAGCCAAATTTCCCCTCCTATAACAAGTAGCCAAGATGGATAACATCAAGGTATACATCCCACTCCCCTAGTGACATCATCCTCCATCCTACCCATTTGGTTTTTTTCCATGCAGCAAGAGTTGTCAGTAATTGGACATTACAAATGGCATTCTTGGCCCAAACTCTCCAGCCTAGGAAGAGAAACTGGAGCTGTGCCCACAAAAGGTGCCCAAGCCCCCATGAGCTGTACTGAGACCTCTGCGGTCTAAATTAGGCCTGCATACTAGAAGTTTATTATTTGTTAGGTTTATATCCCACCTTTTTTCTTTTAAAGAACTCAAAGTGGCTTGCATCATTCTCCTCTTGAACTTATCTCCACAACAACCCTGTCAGATAGGTTGGGCTGAGAGTTTTATGACTGGCCCAGAGTCACCCAGTTGGCTCCATGACTGAGCAAGGACTAGAACCCAGATCATCTGAGTCCCAGTCCTGTACTCTTAATCACTACACCAAACTGGCTCTCCAGCCCTGACCCAATGATGTACGGGGGCAGGGGTGCTTTTCCAGTGCCTTATTTTTCCCTACAGAAAATGTTCCATTTCAGAAGTTCATTCATAAAAACAAGTTTAAACAAACTACAAATATTGGGCAAGCATGGCAGTTTCCAAGTTGTAATTAATTATTTTTTGGAAAATTAACCTTTCAAGTATGTGAGATAATACATATATTCAATTGAAACACAAATGTCTCCTGATGAAAAGGAACTCATAAGCAGCGATATGAAACTGAAAGTGTCACCATAATGTAGGGAAAGGAAACTGAACCCCATAGAAAGAGATGAGCAGTTGACAGCGTATCAGGTACAGTTCTTATGGTTACTAAAATCAATGTGTCAGTAATATACAGTTTTGTTTTTCTTAAATTACCTGAAAGAAATTACCTGTTATTTTCTTTGGATTTTTACAAGCAGTTCAACAACAACTATGCAATATAAATTTTAAATCAGGTTAAATGTGTGTGGTGCACTGGGACTAAAAATTAACACAGGGCCCATTAAACTTTATTTACTAAATATCAGTAAAAGAAACATGCTAAATTAGGCCTGTGCCTCCTATCCTTTCTCTGTTCAAATGGGCATGGCTTTGGGAACAAATGCTCACCTCATCTCGTCTTCCACCATTAGAAGAAGGACTAAAAGCTTTGCCACCATTACCCTGGCCCCCTCTCTGAGGAGGCATCTTGTTAAAAGCTTTGCTTTTCTGTGAAGTGGGACGACGGGATTGGCTGGAAAAGTTTTCATTTTTGGGATATGAAGTTTCTCGTTTACGATTATAACGCTGTTTGGATCCATTTGCATTTTTTCCATCTGAAAAGATATAAAACTAGATTTTAACATGTCTGAACTAGAAAAGCTTGAGACTACAGCTAAGCTTATCAATTCAGCTGAAACCAGGCTTCCCCATCCCAGTGCCCTCTGAATGATTTAAATTACATCTCCCAGCATCAATGAACATTCGCCCAGTTGGAAGTTTGGAGCTGATGGGAGTTAATGTGCAAAACATTGGTGGGCAGCTGGTTCAGGAAGGCTAGGCTAAGCTATAAGCAATCATTACTGCATCAGGTAGTTTATACTGTGTCAAAAGCAACATCCAGCTAACAGGGGAAGTCAGGGGAAGTTTTGTCTAGTGAAGTATATTGTGTATGACTATAAGAATGACACATGAATGATGGAAGTGCAAAGTCTAAATATGCTACATTTCATCTAAATAGCTTCATTATGATTCATTCCCAGAATAACCTATTATACCTGTCTGCTACTCTTAATACTTAATGTAGTTGCTCTATTAAATCATGGGTCCTCAAACTACAGCCCACAGTCCAGATCCGGCCTGCCATGGCCATTTATCCAGCCCACCATAGAGGTTTTGGACTTGCCACGTGCACATGTGGCGAGGCGGCGGCTTGCTCATGTGGAGATAGTTTTGGACTCGCTCGGAGAAAACGATCTCCTTGCGAGCAAGCCACTGGCTTGCTTGCAAGGAGATCCTTTTCTCCGAGCGAGTCCAAAATGCAAGCTAGCACCTCACTGTACAGTGGCTTGCTTGCACAGAGATCGCTTTCTCCAAGCGAGTCCAAAACGATCTCCACATGAGCAAGCCAGTGCCAAGACTTGCTCGTAGCTTGCTCGCAAGGAGATCGTTTTGGACTCAGAGAAAGTGATATCCGCGCACGCATGCCCCTGCCTCACTACGCCTGCGCGTGCCCCTGGCCCGGCCCGGCCCGGCCCGCACCCCCCGCCCACACCGCCTTGGCGGCCTGTGCCCATCACCAGCACCTTTCAACTGGCCCCCTGCTGAAAAAGTTTGAGGACCCGTTTTAAATCATGTGAAAGAAAATGAAAAACTAACAAACAGAATAAGCATTAAACCATGTACTCTAGATTTGCACACAGCAGAATGCATTTATTAACACGAATTTGTTAATGTATTTACTTTTGTGTTTCATGGCATTCATTTGTCTATTAAATTGGGAATTATTTATATGATGCTCTTTCCCCTCTTGGCAAAGCCAGGTCAACACACACTGTGACTTTATTAAACAAAGCCAGCCTTCTTGCATCTATTGCAATATAAAGTTTAAGACTGTTGTCCCTTGGAGGCAAACAGACTGCACCACCACTAGTTTTGCTGTGAAGTGTAGAATAATTTTAAGGAAGATTCTACAGATAGGGCAGACCACCTGAGAATTCTACATATACCACCTAGAATTCCATCAAGTAGGAATGACAGAATATAAATGTAAACAAACATTCCATCGCAAGAATTCATTCATTCAGAAACTGATATTGCTGATGCAAATAGGTAAGAAAAATAGTACAGCTTGATCTCACAATGATCTTGTCTACCAAGATAACACTTTTACCCAGGGTTGCAGCTTTTCAGCTAGCAGCCACACTTCTGTAAAATGCATCTTATATTCTGCAAATACAGGGCCAACCACAACATAGAGATTTTCTTAAAGCACAAAGGGACACTACATACCCTTATTTTGTCACACAAATAGTTACTCTTGCTCTGTTGGAGTGTTGGCCATTATGAAGGAGATTTTGAATGAGATCTTAACCATTATATGTAACACATCATAGTAATCTGAAAATTGATCATGAAAATGTCTCAATTTTATAAATACTTAATTTCAGTTGTTGTGGTACCCAGTTGAGCAAGACTCAGAGAGAGAGAGAGACTGCCATCAAAATAGCGAGCTTGCATAGCTTTGCTAATTACAACCTTCATCCATACTCAGATAAATACTTGCATAAAAATACAAGTAAAAGATAGTTGATTCCTACACAAGCATTATAGGGGGTTTCTGCAACTTGAATCTCTTATCAAAGAACTTTTCTCCAAGAGTTGCAGGTATATACAGTATATCACAGAAGTGAGTACCCTCCCCCACGTTTTGTAAATATTTTGTTATATCTTTTCATGTGACAACCCTGAAGAAATGACACTTTGCTACAATGTAAAGTAGTGAGCATACAGCTTGTATAACAGTGTAAATTTGCTATCCCCTCAAAATAACTCAACACACAGCCATTAATGTCTAAACCGCTGGCAACAAAAGTGAGTACACCCCTAAGTGAAACTGTCCAAATTGGCCATTATTAGCCATTTTCCCTCCCCAGTGTCATGTGACTCGTTAGTGTTACAAGGTCTCAGGTGTGAATGGGGAGCAGGTGTGTTAAATTTGGTGTTATCGCTCTCACTCTCTCATACTGTTCACTGGAAGTTCAACCTGGCACCTCATGGCAAAGAACTCTCTGAGGATCTGAAAAAAAGAATTGCTGCTCTACATAAAGATGGCCTAGCCTATAAGAAGATTGCCAAGACTCTGAAACTGAGCTGCAGCACGGTGGCCAAGACCATACAGTGGCTTAACAGGACAGGTTCCACTCAGAACAGGCCTCGCCATGGTCGACCAAAGAAGTTGAGTGCACGTGCTCAGCGTCATATCCAGAGGTTGGCTTTGGGAAATGGACGTATGAGCGCTGCCAGCACTGCTGCAGAGGTTGAAGGGGTGGTGGGTCAGCCTGTCAGTGCTCAGACCATACGCCGCACACTGCATCAAATTGGTCTGCAGGGCTGTTGTCCCAGAAGGAAGCCTCTTCTTTAGATGCACAAGCAAGCCCGCAAACAGTTTGCTGAAGACAAGCAGACTAAGGACATGGATTAGTGGAACCATGTCCTGTGGTCTGATGAGACCAAGATAAACTTACTTGGTTCAGATGGTGTCAAGCGTGTGTGGCGACAATCAGGTGAGGAGTACAAAGACAAGTGTGCCTTGCCTACAGTCAAGCATGGTGGTGGGAGTGTCACGGTCTGGGGCTGCATGAGTGCTGCAGGCACTGGGGAGCTACAGTTCATTGAGGGAACCATGAATGCCAACATGTACTGTGACATACTGAAGCAGAGCATGATCCCCTCCCTTCGGAGACTGGGCCGCAGGGCAGTATTCCAACATAACCCCAAACACATCTCCAAGACGACCACTGCACCCTGCTAAAGAAGCTGAGTATAAAGGTGATGGACCGGCCAAGCATGTCTCCAGACCTAAACCTTACTGAGCATCTGTGGGGCATCCTGAAATGGAAGATGGAGAAGTGCAAGGTCTCTAACATTCACCAGCTCCGTGATGTCGTCATGGAGGAGTGAAAGAGGACTCCAGTGGCAACCTGTGAAGCTCTGGTGAACACCATGTCCAAGAGGGTTAAGGCAGTGCTGGAAAATAATGGTGGCCACACAGAATATTGACACTTTGGGCCCAATTTGGACAGTTTCACTTAGGGGTGTACTTACTTTTGTTGCCAGCGGTTTAGACACTGATGGCTGTGTGTTATTTTGAGGGGACAGCAAATTTACACTGTTATACAAGCTGTATACTCACTACTTTACATTGTAGCAAAGTGTCATTTCTTCAGGGTTGTCACATGAAAAGATATAATAAAATATTTACAAAATGTGAGGGGGTACTCACTTCTGTGATATACTGTAGCTCTGACAGTCATCTGTTAAGTCCAGCACTGATAACTGGGAGACAAGAAAGCAACACTGCTGTGTCAGTACTGTTACAATGACCATAATAGGATTTGACGATTACATCCTCAATGTCATCTACCGGCTACGCAGACTAGAACATAATCAGCACTGTACATATGGTGTACAAAAGTTAAAAGCAGATCTTGTTCCACCCAAACATTTTATCTTCATGCTACATTCATCAGTAGTAACAACCAGCAATTGGTTCAACTTAATTCATCAAGAAAAAGCTTCTCCAACTCAATTTAAATTTTAAAAAGACATAGTGCAAATATCTCAAACATCAGGACAACAAATCTTGGGATCTCCAAGGCCTGAGAAACACAGGCCTTGACATGAGCAGAGCCACATGAACACAGCCTCTAAGGCCCTGCTGTATCCATGGACAGAGTCCTGTTCAGTTTAAGAACTCTTTAAATCAAAGACTAAAATAGAATGTGATGACTTGTTTCCAAAGATACATACACAGGATTATGCTGTTAATAATCATATAACTCAAACTGAAGTTAGGGAATGCAAGACTTGATTATACAGTGATACTCATATTGTATGGGTCTACTCCACAAGGTCTTTAAATTCAGTACCTATAAGCAGGGCTACTGAAGTGCTAAGTATTACACCCCCAAGGTAATGAGAGTTTATCATTGTGGTGTAGGAATTTTGAAGCCTGTTAAAGAGCAAGGTGAGGCTGAGGTAGTTTTTTTGCCGGATTTAAAATCTGATTCCGCCAAGAGACAACTTCAGAGTGAATGGCTTAAACCAGTATTGTAACTGCAGACTTTCTAAGGCAATAGATACAAGCAAATGGAAGAAGGCCAACTGTTCCCTTATGCCATTCGGAGAGCAACATAGAAATCAAATAGTATATAAATGCCTAAATAAAGCCTCCATAACCATTTCCACCAAGTCTTATGAAAGCAAAAAATGACTGATGTCATTGCTGAATGAGTTTCAACTGTATATGAAACTCTAATGAAATGTTTTTAAGATGTATGCATTGAAAAGTGCTTTTAAAGCTTTTTGTTAAAAGGCAACATGGGCATATTCTAGCTCGACATTCCAATCCTGAGAGTAGGCATGTTAATCCCTGGCCCCTCAGAGTCACAGCAGCAAAATCCTGTAGATACCCTTCTTCAACAAGACCTCTGGACCTCTAGTCCCAGAAATCGGGTGTGCCAAGCCCCCAACATTTGTTGCCAGACTCTACAGTGACAAGTGGAGCTCGAGACAAAGTAAACAGTAACTGTCACTGTTAACAGTCACTCTAACCTGCCTTATTATCTTTACATCCTTTTTTCCTTCAAGGAACTCCAGGCAGCTTACATAATTCTCCATTTTATCCTCAGAACAACCCTGTGAGGTAGGCTAAGCCAAGAGACAGGGATTGGTCCAAGCTTCATGGCAGAGAGGCGACTAAAATCCAGATTTCTTGGAATCCCAGTCTAACCCTCTAAATTTCACACCACATTCTCCTTCCTTTACAAGAACTCTACCCAACCTGAAGCTCTTCAGGCTCACCCTGCTTGCTCGTTCGCATTTTTATACCGCCCAATACTCAAAGTTCTCTGGGCTGCATGGGGATGATGGGCGTTGTAGTCCACCGGGCTGAGGAAGACTGGCTTAAACTTCTCCGGGTAGAAGAGACCCCACCCCAAACTCTCGGGGCAGGGAGCTCCGCCAACCGGTGCCACCCCGCAAGAACAACACGACCTGAGCGTATGGTTTCGCCTGGCCCGCTCCCCAATGTCCGCTGGTGCTGCCCCGCGGCCCGTCTTCCTTACCGCCTTTGGACTTGGACTCACCGCCGGCTGGACCAGCCGAGTTAGAGCGCGGCTGCTGCCCTTTGCCCCCTGCCGCAGAGGAGGGGCCGGAGCCGAGGCCGGAGCCGCAGGGGTTGCTCTTGTCCATCCCGACGTCTCGCGGGGCTGCTGCGGGGGGACTCAGGAGCATCCACGGGCGCCGCGGGGGCGCCGCTGCGAAGGCGGAGGAGGAAAGGCGAGAGCGAATGGCCGGGGCCGAGGCCCAGGCTCATGGCCCGGCGGCGGGGACGGCGCAGCGCAGTCGTCTCGGCTCCCTTCATGGCGACATTTTCCTCACTGCTTCGCCCAGACGAGGGAAGGGACGCGACGCGACGCGCTGAACAGGCCTCGAGTGCCGAGCAGAAGCTGAGGGCCGCCTGGTGCGGCCGGGCCGGAGGGGGCCCCTCGGACGGCGGAGCGGTCGAGGGAGTGTGAGCGGGGGTGCCTCGCGAGGCCAGACCCGGATGGCCCGGTGCCGGCGCGAGGGGCTGCGAGGGGTAGGAGGGTTGCCGCCGCCCAGGGAACCCCCCCCCCGGGCCGCCTCAGCCCGACTGTTTCTGCCTCAGCGGTGTCGCCGCTGCCCCGTAATGGCGACGAATCGCCAACAGCAGTGGCAGGAAAAGACCCGGATGAGGCTATTTATATTGAAGGCGGAGCGCGCCTGACCTGCAAAGCATGCTGGTTGTTGTGGCGATTCGCCCCTCCGCCCTGCCCGAATAGAAGTCCATCACAGCTGGGAGAAAGACTACACCTCCCAGCATGTTCCTCTACTGGGTTTTTTTAGTAGCACAGCGTTCCCCAACCTGGTGCTCTCCTGCGCGTTGGAAGCAATAGTCCCACACAGCTGGAAGCACCATGTCGAGCATGACTTAATAAAGGGAAGTGTTACTTGTTTGGGGTTGTAACGCAGCAGTTTCCGTGCATCATAGCTAAGTAACTCGGTACATTTTGTAACGCCTCCAGAAGTTGGTAGGATGATCATTTCTTAGAAGTGTGCCTGCTGTGCTTTGTGTTTGTTGTAGCTTAATCTTATGAATGTTAACATGTAAATCCAGCTGATTTTGGTTTACTCCCAAACAACTATTGGTTCTAAGTTCTCATATACCTAGCATAATTAGAAATACCGAATGTCTTATTCATGTCCTAACTTTAGCTACTACCATTATTACATACATAATTAAGCAGTGGTTACACCTTTCTGTGTATCCTATGCTATGCTAGTTGCGAAGTCGCATCCACCCCATACGGACTCCATGGACAACATTCCTCCAGGCTCTCCTATCCCCCACCATCCCCTGGAGTCCACTTAAGCTCACGCGACTCCTTCAGTGACTCCATCCAGCCACCTCATCCTCTGCCGTCCCCTTCTTCTTTTGCCATCTATTGTTGGCTCTTCTCCAGTGACTCCTTCCTTCTCATGAGATGGCCAAAGTATCTGAGTTTCATCTTCAGGATCTGGCCTTCTAAAGAGCAGTCAGGGTTGATCTCCTCTAGGACTGACCAGTTTGATCGCCTTGCAGTCCAAGGGACTTGAGGAGTCTCCTCCAGCACCACAATTCAAAGGCCTCAATCCTTCGGCGCTGAGCCTTCCTTATGGTCCAGCTTTCACAGCCATATGCTGCAGCTGGGAAAACCATAGCCTTGACTATACGCACTTTTGTTGGCAGGGTGATATCTCTGCTTTTTAGTATGCTATCTAGATTTGCCATAGCTTTCCTCCTAAGGAGCAAACGTCTTTTAATTTCTTGGCTGCAATCCCCGTCTGTGGTGATTTTGGAGCCCAGGAAAATAAAATCTGTCACTACCTCCATTTTTTCCCCATCTATTTTCCAGGGAGTGATAGGACCGGATGCCACGATCTTAGTTTTCTTAATGTTGAGTTTCAAGCCAACTTTTGCGCTCTCCTCCACCCGCATCAAGAGGCTCTTTAGTTCCTCTTCACTTTCTGCCATTAGATGGTGTCATCTGCATATCTGAGGTTATTGATATTTCTCCCTGCAATCTTAATTCCAACTGGTGATTCATCTAGCCCTGCCTTTCTCATGATGTGCTCTGCTGGGCGACAGTATGCAGCCTTGCCAAACCCCTTTCTCAATTTTGAACCAATCAGTGGTTCCATGTCCAGTTCTCACCCACATACAGGTTTCTCAAGAGACAAATAAGATGGTCTGGTACTCCCATCTCCTGCCGCAATTTGTTGTGATCCACACAATCAAAGGCTCTGGCATAGTCAGTGAAGCAGAAGTAGATGTTTTTCTGGAATGTTTTTAAGTTACTGCCCCAGCCCGGAAAGCAACTAATCCTTCCAGCAGATTTCCTTTTTGGTTTATTTTAACATTATTTTTATTTATTATTTTAGAAACAAATCCTATGAATCAGACGTACGCAAACATACTTGTAGTGATTTTCAAGCCTGAGAAAATAACTTCTTGCGGTCTTCTCTAGTCAGGCTGATCTCAGCAACTCACTTATTCACAAACAGCTGGGAAGACTGACGCCATTTGTCCAGTTCACCGACAACAATGCTCGAACAGCGTCCATTTACAGGCCGGAAAGAGAGTTGTGCTGTTTCCGATAGTGCCAAACCAGGTGCCTTCGGAAGCAGAGCATGGAGGCGAGGGCCCTTTCCCATTGCTGCCTGCGCTAACCTGCTGCCCTCCGGTGAGGCGGGGGTGCCGGCCACGGTTCAACCGTCAGCTACCACCTTTGTCAGACTCCACGGCGGATGAGGAGGGCATCACCCTGTCTTGGGCCTCAAGCGGCAAAATGTCTTCGGCCAGCCCTGAACCACCGAGAAATGCCACAGAGGCTGCTCCCAAGAAAGGGCACGGGACCGAGCCATGCACGCGACATCCCCGGAAGGGGCTCCCAGCCGCTCCCGCGCGGGGAACGCTCTCGGCGGCGGCGGCGGCGGGTGAGGCAGACCCGCGGCCGCGCGCGCGCTCCTCCCCCGCTTCGGAAGGGGCGGGGCTGCGGGGGGCGTGGCGAGCTCGGGCCGCGGCGACGCCGAGCAAGATGGCGGCCTCCGTGCTGGCTGCCTCCTGCCGGGCCGGGGTCGGTTGCCGGGGGCAACGGCCGCTGCTCCGCTTGCGCGGCCTGTGCAGAGGAGCGAGTTGTTCGAGCGCTGGCGGAAAGACGCACTTCGGGTTCCAAACGGTGTCGGAAGCGGAGAAAGGAGCGAAGGGTAGGCGGTGTTACCGGAGCCTTGGGCACGGATAAGGCCTGAGGCGCGCCACAGCCGCAGGAAGAGTGGGGATCCTAGTTTCAATAAATCTGGGCCTGGGTTCGAGCCCTCTGTGTCCCCGTTCCTTTGCTCCTCTCCCGTACAGCCTGAAGTGGTAGAGTTAACTTGGCCGTTCCGTCTTGTTGTAAATGTGCGCCATGAAGAAGTTGGTGTTCTACGCGCAGAGCCCAGGGGTCAGGGTTAGGATTCAGGAACGCGGCAAGTGGCCTTACATTGAGACAGACACACCGGTGGAAGGCGAGGGTGGAAACGAAGGCATGACTGAAGAGGAGGCTCCGGCCCTTGCTTCATCTTTCTCTGAGCGGGCTGCAGCTCTCCTGGGTTTCAGATAGGAGTCGTGCTTTGCTCGCGGGTGTGGGGAGCCTTGGACTTTTTGGTTGTCACCAGCCTGTTGTCTCCCCTTCCCCTCCTGATCTTTAATCTCCCCTCCAGATTGCCAAGGGGAGGAATAAAATCACAGGGTGTTAAGCCATACTTAATATGGAGAAGGTCAGCTTTTTTTTTGCATAGCTTGATAAGTGCACAGTTTAATTGCTTTGCGTACATAAACCCACCCTGAGGCCAACCTATGCTCTGGCCCACCACACTTCTGTTTTGTTCAGCTCCACTACTTGATCTGCCTGGTGCAGAACTAAGGTTCTGTTGTTGTTACATCCTGTCAAGTCAGCTCTGGCTTATGCTGACCCTATGAATGAATGTTCTCCAAAATGGCCTGTCCTTCACAGCCCTGCTCAGTTCTTATAAACTCAAAGCTGTGACTTCCTTTGTGGAGTCAATTCTATTCCTTAGCATGATTGTCTTCTCCTCTCACAATATGCCTGAAGCTTCAGTTTTGGGCCAGGATATTCACAAAGCTTTCCTCCAGCACCATATTTCATAGAATCATAGAATATAGTAGAGTTAGAAGGACCAAGAGGGCCACTGGGTCCAACAGCCTGCTCAGGGGAGGTCTCTAAGTTAAACCAGCCCTCCCAGATGGCTGTTCGGCTGCATCTTGAGAGCTTCTAGCATGAGAGAGCCCACAACCTCCTCGGGTAATTGGTTCCATTGCAGTACTGCTCTGACAGGGAATTTTTCATGATATCCAGCTGTAATCTGGCTTCCTGTAACTTGAGCTCATTATTCATGTCCTGTACTCTGGGATTATTAAGATGAGATCCTGTCCTTCCTCTGTGTGACAGCTCTTTGATGTCCTTGTAGAGTCCTGTCCTATCTGCTGTCTTCTCTTCTCAAGTCTAAACATACCCAGTTCTTTCAGTCTCTTCTCATAAGACTTTCCCCGCAATTCCTGGAGAATCTTTTCAAATGCATGGTTTTTCTTCCTGATTTCTTTACTGTCTAGCTTTCATCACAGTGAATAATGATTGGGAATAAAATGGTATGGATGATCTTGGCCTTGCTCTCCAGTGCAACATCCTTATATTTGATTGTTTTTTTCTACGTTCTTCATTGCTGCCCTTCCACATCTCAGTCTCCTAATTTCCTGGCTGTAGTCTCCCTTTGAATTGATGATTGAGACAAGGTACAAAAAACCTTTCATAGTTCATTGTTGTCATTAAAGTTATATAATTTTTCTGTAGTCATGATTTTTGTTTTCTTAATCTGCTGCAATTTTGCTTTTGCACTTTCTTCTCTCACTCTCACTTTCATCAGGGTCAAGGTTGAGTTACTGCTTTCTTCCCAGTAATACAGTATATTGTGCAAATCTTAAATTATTCATGTACATTATCTTCTACCAGTTTTCACTCCTTGCTCTGATCGTCTAGGACCCACTTTTTCCTCTTTCTGTCAGCTTTCTTCTCCTCTGGCATCATGTTTCGAATGCATCGATTTTCTTCTTGTCAGCTTTCGTCATTGTCCAGCTTTCACAGCTATATATGTAGTGCGTATGATCTTGGCTTTGGTTTCTAAGTGAAATAATCCTTTTATCACCAGAAGCAAAATAACAAAACTGAGGTTCTCATACCTTGGGCACATCATGAGAAGGCAAAACTCTCTGGAAAACACCAATATGCTAGGGAAGGTAGAAGAAGAAATGGAAGACAAAATATAAGATGGATTGACTCTGTGAAGGAAGCTACCACCTTGAATTTGCAGGATCTGAACATGAATATCATGGATAGAGCATTTTGGAGAGCTGTCATACTTTGTCGCTAGTCTCAAAGTCATGTCCGACCCATCGCGACCCCATGGACAACATTCCTCCAGGCCTTCCTGTCCTCCACCATCCCCTGGAGTCCACTTAAGCTCACGCTGACTGCTTGAGAAACTCCATCTAGCCACCTCATTCTCTGCCATCCCCTTCTTCTTTTGCCATCAATTGTTCCCAGCATTGGACTCTTTTCCAGTGAGTCCTTCCTTCTCATTATGTGGCCAAAGTATTTGAGTTTCATCTTCAGTGTCTGGCCTTCCAAAGAGCAGTCAGGGTTGATCTCCTCTAGGACTGAATGTTTTGATCGTCTTGCAGCCCAAGGGACTCTGTCATACTTAGGGTCACTGTAAGTTGAAGATGACTTGATGGCATCTAATAACAATAATGGAGGTAAGGCTTGCATGACATGACAAGTCACACTGCGCAGCCTTTGACACCCCCTCCCCCGATGTGCCTGAATTCACATGGGGGCACACTGGGGCAGGACAGCTTCTCCTCAGTCCTTCCATGAGTGCTCAGGATCCCAGAGGAGCAGTGCTAGCCCCTCTTGCCATCACTTGTCAATATGGGAGCAGCCATTATTCAACCTACTCATGAATAGGCTATAGCAGTGTCTGCCACACTCCAAGGGCGGAGGGCTCACCATGGGTATGGGGGCTAGAATGGCAGGTGGGGCTGCAGCTGCTTTCTTCTAGGATTGGCAGCAGCACTGGGTGTGAAGGGTAGGGAGGCACATTTCTTTCTTTCTTTATTTATTTATTTATTTATTTATATTGCGATTTATATCCTGCCTTTTTCCTACAAAGGGCTCAAGGCAGCTTACATCATCTCTCCTCCTCCATCTTATCCCCACAGCAACAACCCTGTGAGGTAGGTTGGGCTGAGAGTCTGTGACTGGCCCAAAGTCACCCAGTGGGCTCCATGGCCGAGCGGGGACTCGAACCCGGATCGCCTGAGTCCCAGTCCCATGCTCTTCACCGCTGCACCACACTGGCTCTCCAGAGGAGGCCATCAGAACATAGCTTGCTGATGTCGCCACCACTTCCGCTAGCCGATGGCTGCAGCAGTGCCAGATGGGGAACCAAGCCAGCCTTTGCTCAGCCTGCTGTAGAGCAGCAGCTCCTCACACAATGCCATGGCTGCTAGCCCTTTTGCCTGGCAGCCACGGCAGCACAAGGAGCCTCTGACATCTGTCTGCAAGTGCTGCTTGGGCCTTTGGAGGAGGTTGTCATCAGTGCTCCCCCAAAGCTGTTTGCCCAGAGTAGCATGCCTTAGTTCATGCTCTGGCCAAGTAGCTCTGTAGCAATTTTGGCCACCCTGAGCTTAAACCTAATCTGGGTTTGATTGCACTTGAAGCCCAGCAGCTGGGCAAAAGGTCATGTTGGGTTTGGACAAAATGCTAAGTCACCTGGGATTGTAAGGTCAGTTAGGACAATATGCTAAGTTATTAGGTGGTTTAATATGTCATGTACACCAATTATGGTGTCAGAAGGGTGGCAGAGAAGAAAGCAAACAGAGTATTTCCAGAGAGGAGAGACAGGAATTCTGGGGTAAAAATGGTTGAGATAGAATGCAGAAGGTTGAGAGCTAGAGCCTCCTCTTCAGCCCATCCTTCCTTTCCACCATTAAACTTCATGGGCCTTCTATGAGTAATCATCACCATCATTTATGTAGTGCTCAAATTGCATAGCTTTGGTTAGCAACAGTTTTATTTTACCCAGTAAATGACATGTTTTGGAGCTCTGGAGGAGTTTCCTGCTGATATGACCAGTGCTTCCATTGAAGCCCAGGTTGTTCTATGAAATATAGAAATGACCTGTGGTTGACATAATCACATGTGAATGCCCTCTCCCTCCTGGTAGAGCTTGGACAGTCCCATGGTACACTTCTGAGATGTGAGCAATAATGCAGTTTGGGAGATTGATAGAGAGCAGGCAGAGAAAAATTCATGCCAAATCTGATTGAACTCAAGTTAGAGCTCATTATTGAGCCTACTTTGTGGTGGTAAAGATGGTGAGGAAGAGCTTCTTCTCTGCCAGCATCGCATCCTCACAGTGTCGTCCAGCAGAGCTTTTTCAGTCTGGGCCAAAGTAAGATTCTGTTGAACGCTTGGTGGCCCATTGTGATGAATTAGCTCAATACTTTGAGGGTAGTATTGCTCAGATCTGCTGTGAGTTGGACTCCACATTTCATGCTGGTCCTAGGTGTCTTACCCAATCTTGTTGGATGAGTTTCAGTTGTTGAGGCCTTAGATGTGGGCAAAATGCTTGGACAAGTTCATTCCATCACTCATATTCTCGATCCTTGCCCCTCCTGGCTGTTTTCTGAAGCCAGAGAAGGGATGAGTTCCTGGGTCTAGGACAGTGATGGCAAACGCATGGCACACGTGCCCAAAGGGGCACGCAGAGCCCTCTCTGCCGGCCTGCGATTGGCCCAGCAGCCATGTGCATATTCAGAAAGGTTAAGGGCACCAAGCAACGACCTCAGTCAGTGAGCTGCCAGGGATTTCCTTGGACTGTGATTTTAGCAGAAGGTAGGAAATACACTCAGTTGCCTTTTCCAGGGCCGGCCAAAAGCTGGTGATCAGTGGAATGTTGCCCCCTTGTGCTGGTGGTCAGTAAATTCAGGTTTTATTGCAGTGTTGGAACTTTGCGATAAATAAGTGTGCTCTGAGTTGCAGTTTGGGCACTCGGCCTCTAAAAGGTTCGCCATCACTGGTATAGGACGTCATCAGTGCTTCTCTGAAGGAGGATCTGGTCCCCTGTCCCTTGATGGCTGTAGTTAACATCCCTTTTTTAGGCAAGGGTTCTGGCTGGTGGTGGCCATGCAGCTCCAAGCACTCTTGGAGGAAACCGACCTGATTTTGGAACTGAAACTGCCTTGGTTGCCCTGTGGGATTACCTTTTCTGGGAGAGGAAAGGGGTAGTGCAACCCTGTTAGTTCTCCTGGACCTCTCATTGGCTTTTAGTATCATCAGCCATGGCATCCTTCTGGATAGGTTGGCCAGGCTGGGAGTCAGAGGCACGACCCTGCAGGTTCTGGTCCTGCCTGACCTTTCCAGATGGTGTTGCTGAGAGATAGTGCCTTGGCCCCATGGCAGCTGTGTCCTGGATTGTCACAGGGTTCAAGCGGATCCCCCTTGCTGTTCAACATCTACATGAAACTGCTGGGAAAGGTCATCTGGAGGTTTGTGCTGGGGAGTCACCAGTACACTGATGACACCCAACTCTACCTCCCATTCTCCTCTAAGCCAGGTGAGGCCATGACTGTTGTTAACAGTCTGGACGGTATGGTGGGCTGAATGAAGACCAAGTTGGGGCTCAGTCCTGTTAAGACAGAAGTGTTACTGGTAGGCAGATTGTCAATTCGGGTAAGTGACACTTGCCCTGTTCTGGATGGGGTTGCACTTCCCCCAAGGGACAGGGTACATAGCTTGGAAGTACTCCTCAATTCAGAGCTTTTTGTGGTGAGGAGTGCTTTCTACCAGCTGAAGCTGAAGCTGTTCCATCAGCTGCATCCTTACCTGGAAAGACAGTGCCTGCCAACAGTGACCTCCCCTGTGGATTATTGCAATGAGCTTTACATGGGCCTGCATTTAAAGATGATCTGGATTCTTCAACTGATAGAAAATAGAGCAACCAGGCTACTGACACAGACTGGCAGGCATGACCATATAACACCAGCCATGCACCATCTCCACTGGCTATCAACTGAAGACCAGGTCTGATTTAAGGTGTCGACAATGACATATAAAGCCCTAGGCAGTTTAGGGCCTGGTCTTCTCCAAGAGCCCTACTTGAAGGGGGGGGGGGGCTGTTGCAAGGAGAATGGCACCTCAGCTGGAATATGCCTCCCAGAGAGGTTTGTCGTTTGCCAACTCTTTATTCCTTCCAGCGCCAGACCAAAATCTTTTTTATTTAACTAGTATTTTAATTGTTGAATTTAATATATATCTAATAAAATCCTATTTTAATCAAGTGCTGTAAATTGTTTTTTGTTTTTATTGTAAACCATCTTGAGATTTTCTGTGAAAACAATAGATGGTGTAGAATTTTTTAAAATAAGGAAATATTTTGTCATTGCCTGTCAGAGCTTAAAGTATGGCAGTGAGGGAGGCAAACAAAGGAGGAAGGGGATTCGGAGAATATGTGCAAATGGCAGTTACCTTGCACTTAGTTCACATCTCTTATGTAAACAAACCTAACAACTAAGAAGCAAAACCTTTGTGGAAAAGTGACATTTCATGGTCTCAATCAAATCATGCAAATTCAGGACGGCAGTTGTCTTCGTAGTGCAAACTGGGTCCTTTGTGTAGCAGCGTGCCACCTTTGAATTTCTTCCAAGGGAGATCAGCTTGGCTCCATGCCTACCAGATTTGATGGGCAGTATAAACTGATGTTTTACTGATAGTATTGCAGTTGACTTATCTATTTAACATTATTTCTTGGTTCACTTCACTGGTGCAACAATGAAGCACTAAGTGTGCTAAAGACATCTAATTATTTATGATGGTTAAATAGAAAGGGATCAGAAAAGGATCTCTAAAAGATCTCCTTGAACTGGGAGAATAGATGTTAAAATGACAAATCAGTTCAGTGTAAGCAAGTGTAAAGAAACCCATGTTGAGGCAAAATATCCCAATTTCAAGTGTAAGCTGATTTATAAATGCTTTTCATAAATAATAATGTGTGATTCTGTATGGCTTACCAGCTACTGTTTTATAACCCTCAGTAGAAGGTTACCTTCTTCTAGTGTTGATTCATCACACAGTTCCTGTGGGTTAAACAAGCTATCATAGAATTATAGAATAGTCGAGTTGGAAGGGGCCATGAAGCTCATGGGGTCCAACCCGCTGCTGTTGCAGGACACCACCTTACACCATCCCACTCTGATGGCTGTCCAGGTTCTTTTTGAATGATGGTTCATTTAAGTTGTATGTATCCAGGGTACCATCTCCCTAATTACCCACCATGGTGCAGCCTGTGTCATCTGAACCTGAACATCATGGCTTTCTTGAGGGAAAAACAGTCTTTAACCCACAATACAGCAGGTCATGTTCAAATGAGTAATTAGACAATTGGTGCCCAGCATGCACCATGGCTTAAATAAGCCATCATGTGACTTCTTCATGCTGTGGTGATGGCGCAAACAGGACGTGCCCAAGGGGGAAGAAGATTTGGAGGGAAGGGTAGCTAAAGGGTGGGAGATAAAGAACAGGGATTAAGAGGAGTTGAATGCACTGTAATGTATCTTGACATGAAGGTCATGGGAGAGCAGGCATAAAACATTTGTAAGCCAGAAAACATTGGGCTGACAAACAGAAGCTGGTTAGGACAGATAATCTCCTTAGCCACCTTTTTTGTCGTTTGGGTGCCTGCAAAAGGTAAATTGTTGTGAAATACAGCAAGATCAAGGAAAATAGATACCAGCAGCACACATTAGCTGATCTCGGAGTCTGACGTATGTCCATGTTTTTAAAATCAATTTCAGTTTACAAAATATTTGAAAATGTGGCGAAGAAGTATGATCTAATGAATGATTCAATGAGTCTGGGAATCCATCGTGTTTGGAAGGATATCCTGTTGCGCCAAATGAACCCTTACCCTGGAACCCAGCTGCTTGATGCTGCTGGAGGGACTGGTATGTTTGTGTCATTTATAGGCATATTGGGGGGCTTTGTTTCTAAGTCTGATATGTACAGGCTGAGGCAACATCACTCTTAGCCCTCAGTCAAATACAAATATTTTATTTTTATTATTTGTTTGATTTTTTACTACATTCCTATACCATTCAATAGTCAAAGTTATTTGTGTGGTTCACAAAAAAATCTGAAATACAGTGACCTAATAAAACATGATATTAAAAACATTCAGTTTTAAGCAGAATGAAACCAAAGGAAAAATAGAATATAAGCTAGCTGTAGTGCAATGATCTCCATTACATGAACACAGCTTATAAAGCTGAAGGATGAAAAAGCCTTGGAAAATACAAAGGGTCACAGCCAGGTGCCAGGTGGACCTTTCTAGGGAAGGCCTTCCACAACGAGGGTGCAAGTACAGAGGAAGTCACCTCACGTCATTAATGCGAATTAAATGTGCATTTATTTCAGCATTTAACTCCAGAAAAACTGCAAGTTGTGAACCTTTCTTTTAAAACAAATGCAGGTGATATCGCCTTTCGGTTTATCGATTATGTTCGTTCCCGGTGGGAGTATCAGGTCCGACAGAAACTGAGATCCCATCAGAATTTATCGTGGCAGGAGATCACCAGCCTTTACCAGGAAGAGGAGCATGGGTCTCTAGGGGGGTCCCACGTAGTGGTCTGTGACATTAACAAAGAGATGCTGAAGATTGGGAAGCAGAAATCACAACAACTGGGCTACTCTGATGAAGGTAATGGACTGTTGCCTCACCCTTGCTTATTATGTACTGTGCTTCATTCTGCTCTTGAGACAAATCTTGTCTGCCAAAGCAGCTTGTGTCAACCAATAAGAGGGGCAGGCCCTGCCATGGCCTTAATAAGTGAGATGTGCAAGAAAGGGGGAGCTGAGAGGGAAGGGGCGAGATCCGTTTTTTGAGGCCAGAGCAAGCTGGAATGGGGTTCAAGTGCCAGGCCATTTTGCTTGCTGGAGTTCTTTCATGAATAAGCCTGTTGTTCCTTAGGCTGATGATTGTAGCCCTAGGATTACCTTCCCATTCCTTCTGCAGTACCAGGACAGTCATCAGCTGCTCACCCTTTGTTCTGTACGGCACCAGGTGAAAAACCTTTTTATTTTCCCAATATTTTCATAGTTAGACTTCTATTTCCATGTTTACTGTATTTTACTACTGTGGCTCTAGATTGATTCATCCACAGCTGTGGTGGCTGGATCATTCTTTTATTGTCCTTTATACTAATTGTATTATTGTGATTTTATAATGACTGTTTTATATTAACTATTGTATCTTTGATTTTGTAAACCACCCAGAGACCCTTTGGCTGTTGGTCAGTGTAGAGATATAATATAAATATTTTGCTGGAACAAATAAACAGCACAGAAAAGGCTCTCTTTTCACTATCGTCCTGAGATGCCAGTAATGGGATGATCTATAAAGCTATAGATAGGCAGGCAGGCAGGCAGGCAGGCAGGCAAAGCCAGTCTTGTACATGAGCTAGTAACACTGTAATCTTGCAAATAATTACTTTAGAATAAATTCCATAGAATTCAGGGCGATTTCAGAGTAAGCATGGGTAAGATCGGGAAGCACATGCAAATTTGAAAAAAAGGAAAAGATAGATTTAATTCCATCTGATTTTATTTATTTGTGCTCAGCAGAAAGTCTCCTGGAGGGCCATACGTGTAATCAGTTAAACAAGATAGTTCCTGTTTACAATATGCAAGGAAAAAAGAATAGGGGAGGAAGAGGAAAGCATTCTTTCAGCAGGGTTAGCAGTATGGCCCTCCTGTTGCTCTCGTCTCCCTCAGTGCCGCCTGTTGAAATGGCTGGTGGTGGTGACAGCCGAGGGAAGAGGGACTTTGGCAGGGTTTGCGACATGGTGTTCAAGCCACACCCACAGAAATCAAATAACTGACCGTGAGTAAATGCTGTAGAATGCCGAATGGCTTGCAAGCTAGAAATTCAGGGGAGGATAAAGGTCAGACATCCCTTTTGACATCCCCAGCACCAGCACTGTGCATATGCAGTTATGCCCGTCATTAGCAATGGCAAGTTATGCTCTGTGGCTGTGGATGTTGGAGCTCGATGGAGGCTTTTCAAACCTCACTCTTCCTGCGCATGGCCTCATGCTGCGGTGGAGAGGATTGTTGCCTTTTGTACTCTGAACATGGCTGTGTGTACATGCAGTCCCAAAATGAGGGTGGATGTTGTATGTGCATAAGCAGTCTTTCTGAATGTAGTTTGGGGTGTGACACTGGCCTGTTACGTCTGTGTTTTTCAAAGGACTGTCCTGGGTGCTTGGAAATGCTGAAGAGCTTCCCTTTAATGATGACAGCTTTGACATTTACACAATTGCGTTTGGTATTCGAAATGTCACTCATATTGACCAGGTGAGCAGGAGCACCATTGGTTTGATCATGCTAAATTTTACTCTTCTCTAAACAGTTTACCTTGATGGCTCAGACCAAGTAGTAGTGCAACATGTTGTTTCCAACGGTAGGTCTGATGTCTCTTGGAGCTGCAGAGGTGTGGAGTAAAGAGTGCTGGCTTTTCAGCTCTTTGTCCTGAACTGCAGCTGTTTATGGAGGGGCTGTTACTGTACCATGACTTCTTTTATGCACTTTATGTGGTCCTCCTAAAATGTTTCTTACATTAAGACACCAGGTGGGAGTAGCCTGACAAACGTGGATGGGCAAATGCAATACTCAGATTGACGCACTTGTACCCACTTTGCTTCAGTATCTGATGTTGCCCTTTGAAGGAAGCTACTCTATTTGGGGGGGGGGGTGCTCTTCATGATTGCAAAGTCTTACTGATACTTGGCGGGTTGATTAACCTTAACACAATTTGTCCCCCAAAAACCGCATTCTGGGCTCAGAATTAAACCAAGAGAAGCACTGCAATAAGCTTACTGTTTCCCACTTCACTTTTGTCATGTTTCAGGCACTTCAGGAGGCTTTTCGAGTTCTGAAACCAGGAGGACGCTTTCTCTGCCTAGAATTTAGTCAAGTCAACAACTCACTTATTTCCAGGTTGTATAAGGGTTTTGCACTTTTTTCAGCCCCATTACTAAATAGCATTCAGGCAATATAACAATCTGTGACAGATGCATTGCTTACCTACAACTGAACTTCTTCAAGTGATTGTCTGTGCATTCACAGATGGGAGTTACGCATTTCTGCAAAGTTTTGTTTGGTACCTGCTAGACTTGAGAAAGCTTAAGATAGAAGTCCCATCCCATGGTCACTGCCCAAGTGTGTGGCTTCTGTCTTTCCTGCTCAGTTCTGTGGACCACCAGCGCAGGTGGATAAATGACAGGAAGATGGACATGAGAGTGTATCGTGTGATTGTACAGATAACCATTCAAAAGAACTACCGTAACAATCAAGTGAACTGTCTTTTTGATGGTCTAAGACTTAAGTGCATCTCGTGTGGGTGTTTAGCAAGTGGGCTTACTGAACAGAGGTGCATTGAGCTGGCCAACAATGATAGGAGCACTGCCTTACCAGAAGGGGCACTGCTGCTAGCCCTCTTGTCCAGACCATGTGGCCTTACGAAGAGCGGTGGCGCTGGGATCCGCATGGCCATGGGAACAGTGCCAAGGAAGCAGGAACCGGAAGAGCAGGTACCTGATCCCACTTGAGTGATTTGCAGTGGACTAGCTATCGGGTATGGTCTTTGTTCACTCTTGTATATCCAGTTGCAGACACTGGATTAGGAATTTTCCTTAAGAAGTGTTCAGATCTGCACCAATTGATGTACCCCATGGGATTAGGAGGAAGGGGTCACTCATTTGATGCAGTGAGATAGAATGCTGCGCAGAAGGGGATCCGGTAGAGGCAGTCTAGGTGAAACGAAGGAGTTTCCACAGGGAAAGAGACCTGACAGTGGGGGTATGTTATTGCCCTCCAGGTCACCTTGAGACCCTGGATGATGCCCTGACAGGCCGGATTCTAAGGATATCTCGGGGGAGAGACACAGTAATTATGGGAGATTTCAGTCTCCCAGATATTAGTTGGGAGACTCACTCAGTAGTGACAGCCAGGTCACGTCGCTTCCTAGCAGCTATAGAGGGAGGGTTTTTCATGCAGAGGGTCCGAGAGGTGATGGGGGGGGCATCCTTGACTTGGTCTTGCCCGACGAGGAGGAGCTGAAGGTTGGGGTGCAGATTAGGGGAGCTCTGGATGCAAGTGATCACTCCATCCTTTGCTTTGAGATCAGGGGACTGGGGACGTGCAGCAGGTCAAGTACTAGATGCTGGGACTTCAAGAGGGCCAACTTTGGTCAACTGAAGGCCAGACTGGGGAAAGTCCTGGGATAGGTTACTGGAAGTCAAGCGAATGGAGCCAGCTGGAGCCAAGGGTCAGACTAGATGGCCCAGGAGACCCCTTCTGACTCGCTCAGTTTCTGTGTTTCCATGTTTCTGTTTACTTCTCTGAAGAAAGTTTGTGTGTTTTGGCAATGGCTGCCCATCTTGAGAGACAGGCAGAAGGTGCATTCCTGTGGAGGGAGGGAAAGGAGTTTGGACAAGCACCAGCAAGCTTTGCAGTTTCATCTACTACTAGTTGCCAGTTGTTGCACTGTTACTGTTGTGGGTCTGACCTTGGGGATAATACATCAAGTAGGATAATGGCAAAGTTCCCTCTCATGTTAAAAGAGTCTTACTTTGTCTGGGACATGTCAGCACAGAGTGGTAAAGGAGAGGGGATCCTACTAGAAAAGAGCTAGAAAAGTGCATTCTTTTGTGAAGGTCTGCCTAGGCCCTGCTTTCTATCACAAAACAGGGTTGAACTGGAGGAATCAATCCAGGTTTTTGGCCCTGCTTCCTCTCCCAGTGGATTTAGAAAGCCTGCTGGATACTGAGAGAACACACCATGGACTAGTGACACTACAGTCCTCTTTTAATTGATTCGTAAGGCTTGTCTTGTCACCCTATCATACAAACCTAGGTGGAAGGCATTGTTAGAAAATTAGACATTCCTCAAATAATAGTTAGACTTGTATTAACCTGCCATTTTTGCTTTCAGTCTCTATGATCTGTATAGCTTCCAGGTTATCCCTGTTCTGGGTGAGGTTATTGCTGGTGACTGGAAGGCCTACCAGTATCTCGTGGAAAGCATCAGGAACTTTCCTACTCAGGTAAAATGCCCTCTGTACATTAAAGCTTCAAACCTGTGCTTAATTAGCTGGAAACTAGCACAACTTTATTTGGCTTACATACTTCTGAGGAAAAATGCACAAGATTGCTGTGTATAATGAAATCTTCGGGTGTCATCTTGGTTTATGGGAAATAATTCAGAAATCATGCAAGAGCCTTATCATTTAACACCAATATCACTGTTGCTGCTTTTCAGGAGACATTCAAGGAGATGATTGAAGATGCAGGCTTTCTGAAGGTGGACTATCAAAACCTGGGTTCAGGCATTGTCGCCATCCATTCTGGCTTCAAGCTCTGACCTTCATCTTTGTCTTTAAAAAAAAATGAGGACGGAATTTTCTAATGGTAGAATTCAAATGCTTGGTCTTTCCAGCATACTTGGCACCATGTCACCAAAACAGACATAGGAAATGGATTGATCCCTTGGAAGAATCTAAATTTCAAGTTTCAAAAAAGGCAAATGTTGTTTTTGGAAATCATTTGACAAGTGTCTCTACTTGAAGCAGCTGTTCTCACTGGACTACATTAACCACTTAGAAACGGGATTTAATATCAGTGATTTACTTTTATATTTGATGTGTTTCTATGAAGTGCACAAGAGAACATTCACACTGTAAGACTCCATTCCTGTGTTTCAACCATTTGAATAACAACATGTAGCAAAGGAGACAAAAGACAAACCCACTTGCTTAACCCACTTTGAGCCAATCTGTCAACAACAGTTAGCTGATGAAGTTCTTTGGTGTATTTATTAAAAATAATATTTAGATTTTCAAATATTTAATCTTGTTCTTTTGGAGTATGGGAGGCTATAGAGCCTTGCATACATATTATTTCTCTGCTGTGGTGCCTAAGAATCATTCTTACTGACTTGCTGAAATCAAAGAATCAGAATCTTGTGTCCAGGAGTTGGCTGCCCAACATTTCTGGGAAGATCTTAAATCCACCCATTGTGTGCCTTCTCATCATACACTATTCAAATGCATGCTGCCTCTGTATGTGCAGATCTGACTGTCATGGATGATATTATAACCTTATAAAAGCCTGTTCCAAATGGAATGAAGTGGTTGGGAGCCAGAAGGCATCTCTTGTACAGCAGTGCTTAGCTTTCCTCAACCAGGCAGATTTTTCCTGTATTTTTTTTCTGTTTTTCTCCTATATTTTTCCAGATTTTTCAGGGTCACAGCTGGGATCAAAGGGAGGGTAAGCCATATATCCTGCTCCTGTACAGGTTCAGCTCCTTGCTGAATTGCATTTGGAGAGGAAGATGCATTGATTGCCAAATTATCTAGTTCCACCCTTTCAATTTTCTGAAAAAGCAAACAAATAGAACCTAAAATATTGCAAATATTTTAAATATTGCAAATATTATAGGACAAGTTGATGGATTCTTCAGTAGTGCAGAAAGTGCACAGAATATAGTACAGAGTGCAGGACTGTTTCCCATGAAATAGGTGAGGCCTGCTGAAATCTCAAAAGGGGTGGCGGTACTTCCATTTATTGCAGGAGTAACTTCAGTGCTGTACAAAAGAATGCAGAGTTTGCTTAATTTTTATAAGTGGTTATAATGGTATAACCATTGTAGTATAGAATTTCTATACTATATAGAAGTATAGAGTTAATGGTATAGAATTTCAGTCACAGGCCTGAATAAGGGTAAGATACCTTCAAGATGGGAGAAGATACCATATTTTTTGGAAGGAACTGAGCAGGGAATATTGTTTTACACCAGAGGTAAGAACAAGCAGTGATCTAAGATAGCAGGCTGAATGGGGCAAATTTTGATATAAAGTAAGCATAAGACACAGCAGGGCCTCTATATAGTACTTTATAATGTAAAAGCCAAGATTTTGTTTCACACCAATTTTGAAATGTTTTGCACATTTTCCAGCTTCTCAATACATTAGGAATCTATTACGGTCATTCTGAGCTCTCTTGGGGTTCAATTAAGATTAGGCAAAACATTTCAGGTGTACAGCAACAATTGCATATTCTGGAATCTCTTTTTACACAATTTAATAGACTCATTACTGGATAGCCTTTATTGCTATTAATTATGTTAGAGTTAAAGGCTTTTTTTAAAAAAAAAAAGGCTGCCACTTTAATTCACTCCAGATGGTAATGACTGTCCTTTTCTTAGATTCATAATTCTTGTAGGATTATAAAATATTGCATACCTGGATGGCAGTACATGGAGAAGCTGTCACATGAAACTAGTGATGGAAGCTTAGAGGCTGGGTTCTCACTGCTATGTAGTGCCGTATCACCTGAACCCTGTCTAATGGATCCTGTTCACTGGAGTCAAGCATCTGTTCTTCACAGCCTTTACTGTGTCTCCAGCCTGTGGTTCTGCAAAGGACAGTTGCTCTTCTTACGATTATCACAGTTGGCTGCTCCATAAAAGCAGGTTGCTTACCTGTAACTGATGTTCTTCGAGTGGCCATCTGTGCAGTCACACATGTGGGTGCTGCGCCTGCGCAGCGCCTTTGGCCGGAAGATTGAAAGCTAACGGTTTTTGGCGGGAAGCTCCGCTCCCCTCCCCCATGGGCTATAAAGAGCGGAGCGTCCGCCATTTGTTCAGTCTTTGACGACCGAACGTACGCCCCCTTGTGGAAAAATTCTCAGTATGAGATAGGAAAAAGGGATCGGTACCAAGAAAAAATGGGACACTTTCGGTACCGATGAATGAGTCCACTCACCGACACCGAGCGGGGCCGGCGGGTGGGTTGTGTGACTGCATAGATGGCCACTCGAACATCAGTTACAGGTAAGCAACCTGCTTTTCTTCATCGTGGCCTCTGTGCATCACACATATGGGTAGATTAACAAGCTTACCATCAAAGGAGGAGGGAAGGTGTCCTCATTGTAGGACGGAGGAGAGTACAGCTCTACCGAAAGAGCAGTCCCGTCGAGCCCGAACATCGAGACGGTAGTGCCTGGCGAAGGTGCAAGGGTTCGCCCAAGTAGCGGCTCGGCAGACGTCATCGATCGGAACTCCGGATGCGAATGCAGAAGACGTAGCAACAGCTCTAGTGGAATGGCCTCGGGGAACTGTAGGCAGTTCGAGCTTAGCTAACTGATAGCACAAGGTAATAGTGTGGACTATCCACTTAGAGAGTCTTTGAGGAGTGACTGGGTCGCCCTGATCTCTAGCCGAATATTTAATGAACAGTTTATTGGATAGCCGAATAGACCCCATTCGCGATCGATAAAAGGCTAAACAACGCCGAACGTCGAGGGAGTGCAAAGATCTTTCCAAGGGATTCGACGGCGATGGAAAAAAAGGCAGGCAGTACAATGGCTTGTCCTGAATGGAAAGGTGTAGAGACTTTGGGCAAGAAAGATGGGTCGAGACGTCAAACGACCTTTTCTCTGTGGAAGTTTAGATAAGGAGGGTCGATGCGGAGGGCACAAAGCTCACTAGCTCTCCGGGCTGACGTGACAGCTACAAGGAATGCCGTCTTCCACGAAACTAATCGGAGATCCACAGTCGCCAAAGGTTCAAAGGGGGCCCTCATAAGGGCCTGTAGAACTACAGAAAGGCTCCACGTGGGCATAACCGGTCTAATCGATGGATTAAGGTTATACAGTCCTTTCAAAAATCTCTTGAGAATAGGATGAGAAAACGGGGGTGATCCGTCGACTAAGCCATGGTAGTAGGCTATTGCGGCCGTATACACTTTAATAGAAGACGGCTTCAGTCCGGAGTGATGCAACTCCAGAAGGAACTGAAGAATTTGTTCAATTGATGAGACAAGTGGGGAGAACGAATGAGACTCAGCGAAGGCAGAAAACCGCTTCCATTTAGCTGTATATGACTTTCTTGTGGACGGCTTTAGAGCAGCGTCGATAATATGCTGAATCTCAGGGTGCAAGAGCGTTGGATTCGAATTCGACGGGGTCTGTCTCAAACCGGATGGTACAGAGAGATTGTGGCAGTGAGAAGCACCCGCACGGTTGGATTCGAGAATCGGGGCCGAAGCGGTCGAAGTGATCGTTGATACCGATGAATTAATAGAAGCTGTAGGATTCGAGGCTCTCGAATCCGTCGCCGGCCCCAATGGAAGGTCAATCATCAAATCCGCCATGCTGTCAGATTCAATGAAAGCAAGTCCGGGTGACAAAGTGTTCCGTCCATTTGTGTTATAAGATACAGAAGTGTCGGAAGATGAAGAAACTCCCCTCGGGAGATGTCGAGCAGTTTCGCAAACCACACTTGGCATGGCCACCAGGGGGCAACTAGTATCCCCGATGCACGGTCACTCACAATCTTTGCTACGAACTTCATCAAAAGAGGGATCGGAGGGAAGGCGTAGAAGTTCATATTGTTCCAAGGGATCATGAATGCGTCCCCTAAGGATGCGTGTCCGATTCCCGCTCTCGAGCAGTAAGCCTCGCACACCCTGTTCTGTTGGGTAGCGAATAAGTCCACATCGGGAAATCCCCAGCGCCTGAACAGATGGTTGCGCATGCGAGGGTCCAGTTCCCACTCGTGAGAAGTGAAGATGTGCCTGCTGAGAAGATCCTCGTGCACATTGTCTGTGCCAGCCAGATGAACGGCCATCAGAGTGATGTGTCTCCGAATGCACCGGTCCCAAATTCTCATAGAAAGCCTGGCTAAGGTCGGTGACTTCGTCCCTCCCTGTTTGTTCAGATAAAAAATGGTCGCTATATTGTCCGAAGTTATCTGAACGATCTGATAATGAAGGAGGTCTTCGAAAGAACGAAGGGCCTTGAAGACTGCCAATAGCTCTAGGAAGTTGATATGATTCGTGGATTCTAGACGAGTCCACGTACCCTGGGTAGACAGGCCAGAGCATATCGCTCTCCATCCTAGGAGAGATGCGTCGGTGCCGAGAGTTATCGTAGGAGGTCGCGCCTGGAAGGGGACTCCCATCACTAGATTGGTCGGCTTCAGCCACCAGGACAGGGAGTGGAGCATGGAAGACGGGATCCGAATCAGTTTCGATTGTGGGTCCCTTTGAGGATGATACACCTTGTTGAACAATAGTTGTAAGGGGCGAAGCCGAAGTCTGGCATGTGGAACTACGGCAACTGAGGAGGCCATATGTCCCAGGACCCTCTGGATGGATCTCGCCGTAACCGTTCCCTGTCGACGGATTCGATGAATATGGTGAGCGAGGGTCTGCTGTCTGTCCCGAGGAAGGAAGGCTTTCTCCAACATCGAATCCAAGTGGGCTCCAATGAAGGTGAGCATCTGTGTCGGGAGAAGAGAAGATTTCTCTGTATTAATATGGAGGCCCAGACTATCTAGTAAGGTACATGTTGAATGGATGGCATCCAAGAATCCTTCTCTGGACTGCGAAACCAACAGCCAGTCATCGAGGTACGGGTAAATTTGTATACCCTGAAGGCGTAGGAAGGCACAGACAGGAGCCACGCATTTAGTAAAAGTTCTTGGAGCCGTAGCTACTCCGAAAGGTAAAACTTTAAACTCATAAAGTTGGTTTTCAACAGCAAAACGAAGGAAATGCCTGTAAGTTGGATGAATTGAAATATGAAAGTAGGCGTCCTTCAGGTCCAGTGAGGCGAACCAATCCCCTCTCCTTAACAACGGCAAAATGTTTTGAAGGGTGGTCATATGAAACTTTCTCAGTATAATAAACTTATTCAAGTCCCATAAATCCAAAATCGGACGTAGACCACCGTCCCGCTTGGGGACCGTAAAGTATCTAGAATAGAACCCGTGGAGTCCGTCAGATGGGGATACTTGGCGAATTGCTCCTTTTCGGAGAAGTTGCTGTATTTCGTTGAGAAGTACCGGCGAACATGAAGTAACCCGGATCGGACTCGATGGGGGAACGATGTCGAATTCTATTCGATAGCCGTGTTGAACGATGGATAATACCCACCGGTCAGATATGATGGATTCCCAAATGGGGAGTCGGCTTTGGAGCCGGTCCCCAGATGAGAGGGGGGTGGGTATTAAAGGAGCGTGAGGAGTGGTTCGCCAGTCCTGTCAGCGCTGTCTCCGATCGTCGAAACGACGGCAGCCCTGTTGGAAGCGCTGCTGGGGCTGAGGGCGATGACACTGCTGCTGCTGTTGCTGGCGGAGTTGCGGCAGCTGTCTCTGTTGGTATGTCTGCCTGTAGGATGGCCGATTCCAGGACCACTTACGTCTGCTATGTGACTGGATCTCCATCCTGCACGCCGTCATTCTTGACTCGTGTAGTTTCTTGAGTTTATGGTCGGTACGTGAATGGAAGACTCCCAAACCATCAAAAGGCATCTCTTCTATTCACCGCTTCGTTTCCTCTGGGAAATTACAACTCTGAAGCCATGCGTGTCTCCGGAGGGAAACGGCACTGACCAAGGCCCGGGAGTCAGTGTCCACGTGGTGATGTGCTGTGGACAACTGCTGCACTGCGACCTGCATGGCTTCTTTGATCAGGACCTTCGCAAGGTCACCCTGGTGATTTGGGAGGGTGGAGGCGACGTTGTGGAGGCGCTGCATAATAAAATATTGATATCGCGCCAATGTCGCCTCGTAGTTAGAAATGCGAAGTCCTAAGCCCGAGGCAGCATAGACCCGCCTGGCCAGGGAATCTATTTTCCGGCCCTCCTTATCTCTCGGTGCCGTATGTCCCCTCGCCTCCCTGCCTTGCGAGGATTCGACAACCGCTGAGTTTGGTTTCGGGTGCTTTAACAGGAAGGGGATGTCTTCTTCCCTGACCCTGTACATAGATTCATATCTCCTGGACTTTGGTTGAGGATGTGAAGGTAGGTCCCAGGGCTGCGTCATCGCCTGCCGCAGGGTAGTTATAAGTGGCAGAACGATGGAGGTCGATTGCTCCCCGCGGACGACGTCGTAAAACTTATCCGTCGACGGTCCCGGGCGCTGGGCAGTGTCGATGTCCAGGGACTGGACAAGCCTCGACATCAGCCCCGCGAAGGAGACGTGTGACTCATCGGGTGACGCAGGATCCTGGGATGTCACCACGACGTCCGGGGAGGTTGAGTCTACATCAGAGTCATCCGAAGCAGCACCATAGTATGGCGGGGCAGAAGATGATGACTCCGCCGGTGATAAGGAGCGGCTGCTTCTGCTTTGTGGGGATCGAGGCAGTACCCTCCTCGAATCCACAGACCATGGTTGGTCACGGGGCGGAGGTGAGGATCGCGCTCTGGGAGCAGGGTAGTATCCCACAGAGAGCGGGTCTCCCCAGGGTTGGCAGTAGGGACGACGCCAACTCTCCGGGTGTTGCTCTACCGAGCGGCTCCTCCGATTCCCTGGTGGGGACAGGCCAGCTTCTGTCTCCAATGTCACCGCGGGCATCGGTGTCGGTGACCTCGCTCTGGGAGGGGAGTCCTGAATTTCCCCATCCGAGATAGACCCCCGTAGAGTTGGAAGGGGTGCTGGTGGGAGGTCGAGCGCATGTTGGGGGGACCCCTGAGGGGTGACCTGCATAGCCTCTTGAAGGATCAGTTCGGGCGGGGTCGGTATCGTAACCGCCACCGGTACCGAAGGGCCCGTCGGCTCCGAGTCCCGATTTTGGGAACGATCCGTAGACTTAGCCTTCTTTGGAGGCTTAGAGGCCTTTTCCTTTCTGGCCTTCTTATGGCCTGCCGGCTTGTCTTCGGCATGTTTGCGCTTCTCATGCCTCTTTTTTGGTGAGGCAGAGGGGGCCAGCGAGGCGGACGCACCTTCATCCGAAGGGCGTGAGGGTGGAGCCACAGAAGCGGAGCTCGGTTTTGGGATAGAGATGAGTGGGTCTGATTGCATCAGAGCCCTATCCCAAAGGAGCCTCCGAAGCCGGTTTTTGCGGTTCTTCCTAGCCTGCTTAGAGAAGGCTAGGCAATGAACACACTTATCCATCCTATGCCCCTCCCCAAGGCAGAGGAGGCATAGGTCATGCGGATCAGTAGGTGCCGTTTTTGACCCGCAGTCAGCACATTTGTGGAAAGCCGCCCGCTGCGCCATCGCAGAAAAGGGAAGAAAAGAGAGATAGTGCAGAGGGTAAGTATATATTTTTGGGTTTTTTTTTTTTTAGATCGAAGAAGAAATGAGAGAAAACTACACAGAATGGGAAGCGAAGTAAGGGGAAAGTAGTTTAAGGGCAATCTATAAGGCGAGAACCAAAAATAGCCAAAGTGAAAGTCGAAAGCGGCACGAGGCACAGCGAACGGCGGTCGCAAAGACTGAACAAATGGCGGACGCTCCGCTCTTTATAGCCCATGGGGGAGGGGAGCGGAGCTTCCCACCAAAAACTGTTAGCTTTCAATCTTCCGGCCAAAGGCGCTGCGCAGGCGCAGCACCCATATGTGTGATGCACAGAGGCCACGACAAAGAATTACTATATCTTTGGCACAAGTTGGCACAAGTTAACACAAGTATATGCTGAAACTTCTGGTTTTTATTATTATAGAAGACAGACTCTGAACCCAAAGCTAGAAGGGCATGGAAGGGCTTTTCCGCGGGATGTCCACTTCCTAGACATCCAGTATGCAAGAAGCAAGGCTCACCCATGGAAGTACAGCCACCTCTCTAGCTGGTGCTCTGGCCAGTTCCTAGAATACTCTCATGTCATGAGCCCTAGCATAGCAGGGGGTTGTCATCCTGAGCATGCACCATTGGTAACGAAAGCATACCGGTGGACAGACATACCATTTATCTTTAATTAGGAAAATCTAGTATTTGGCTTTTAAAAATAGATATACCAGGCTAGGACTGTATATTATAAATTCTCCATTTCCCTTGGTAGAAAGTAAACAGTCACACAGAAATTCAAGACAGTAGTGTAACACCACTTGTGATATTTCCTCACAGGTTTCCTGCAGGGGGAGCTACACAACTTCCCTAGGGCATTGATTCCCTTGGATTCTCCTGGAAGGGTTCTCCTGGGTTCTGCAGATGTCATGAGAAGATACAGTCTTCTAGTACAGAAGTTCTACAGATAATTGAAAATTAAAGTGGCAATTGCTATTAATACAAGACATTGCCATTGCTCTTTAACTGTGCTTATATTTACCTACATTTTTACCAAGCCACTGCACTGTTCATTTTCTACATGCAATGCGGTGTAGGCAATGAGGATTTTTAGCAAAATAGGTAATTACTGGTAGGTTTTATACTGTTAGGGTCACTCGAAAGTTACACTCCCTGCATGAGTTGGAAGAATGGAGCTAAGTGTAGAATCAGTATTATGATGAGTTTCATCCTGAAACTGGGAGGGCTTCTCCCAAACATGAATTTAAAAAATCCCACAAGTTTTATTTGTATATAGGCCTTGCCTACTGAAGCAAGTGGGAAGAGCAACTTCAAAGATAAACCATACTCCTTGCCAGGAAAAGAAGTCCGACATACCATATTGATCACATTTGGCTAAACCATGTCAGGAAGCTCTAGCCACCCAGGATCCATCAGATGGTCATAGCTTCTCCCAGCACACAAATTGTTTGGTTTACCTGCATGTTAAGGGGCTGGCATGCCTCTCAGGCAAAGTTCCTGGCAGAAACGGCTTTAAGGTACATTATGGCCTTTTGCCCTGCTTCCTTGTATTGAGTCCTACCCCTCAGTGTATCCCGAGTGTTTCCAAAATTGAATTTGGCCCTTGGGCTGAAGAAACTTTCTTACTCTTTGGTTAGAATTTAGGTACCAAGTGATATACCATGTCTGAAAGATTTCTGATGTGACACTGAGAGAAGAATCTCATGGCCTGGAACATGCCTCAAAACTCATAGTTACTATATAACAGGGCCGCTGTTTCCACTGGCTCAGTTACTGCATTTGACCTCAGCCAAAAGAGAGGTCATAAAATGCTTCCTGTAAGCAAAAATTCTTGCTTTCATAGGGAAAGAATTGTATGCTAAGGTAAGAAGAAATGAAACTGTGAAAAAGAGATTTATTGTATATAATATATAATGTTCACGATTATCAGCAGTTTCAGGCATCTGCTGGGGGGCTTGGAACCAATCAACACAGATATGGGGGTTCCCTGCTGTATTGTATTAAACATTCAGGAAGCGCACCCCACAAACTAAAAGGCACTCTTAGTTGCCCCTGTGTTGACCCCCACCATAGGCTGTCCTCTTATGCACAACTACTTGGGAACAGCCTCATGAATAAAGTGGGACTTCCTTGTGACACTTGTACATGGAGTATGCTTGTTAGAGAGTCCACCTGAGGCCAATATATTTCCAAGTAAATATGCTCAGAATCTGATCTCAGAATATACTAACACTAAGGAAGGAGTCACCAAGTTAGCTCAACTGATACAATAATTTTGCCAAAAGCAAACAGCACATTAATTTTGGGTTTAATCTTTGGAAGAATCTAGTTTAGCCAAATCTTGGCAGTTTAAGTCTGCAATGAAGTAGGCTAAATATAGTACTAGTAGAAAGAGTTATTAAAGGCTGAATATGACCAACAGTTTATTAGAAAAAGGAACTTTTTAAAAGAAAGAAAATGCATACAAGTTTACTTTTTTGCTATTTTTTTATGGCCACAACAAAAACACAAATTGGTACAGAGGAGTACCTGTCCGTTAAAACAAAGGCTTGAAGATCAAGGTGTGTTCCCTGGGGGAGGCTGACAACTTCAGTCTATTTGGAATTAGCGTGCAGTCCTGTAACCAAATGCATATGTGGGTGTAACAGTCCCATTTTCTAACCGGATTTGAAGAGGAGAATAGCAACTTGACCCAGGTAGAAGTAGATGAAGTGTTTGGTCTCATGAGTCACATAGCTGCCAAAATTTCGTCCCACAATGCAGTGCCAAGTAGGATTGTACTTCTTGTCAAACTCCTGAAAGAGAATCACTTAAGGTCTTAGTATCATATTTTTACCCCCTCCATTCAGTCTCTTAGACTCAGTATTCCTGGACTGAAAAGAGTTTGCTTTTTCTAATCTCTTGGGCTGGGCCATATAATGAATGTGCATTTTTATTACACCATTGAAGTACATGGAGAATCGCTACAAGAACTTTCCATGCAATCTCACAGGCTTTCAGAAAATAATGGGAGGAAAAAACACTCCTAATACTACAGTGCTATTTCCAACCATCTAAAACTGTGTTAACCTAAAATGGCAACATTTAGAAATAATGTATGTCAATCTGAACCTTGAGAACACTGCAAAATACATCTGTGATTACCAAACAAACCATTATGAAAACTGTCTAATTCATGGTTTGCAAGAGATGCATAATAACACAGAGGCTTCTATAAAATAGTGGTGAAAGAAATCTAGTCTTGAAATTTCACGGACAATCCTCAAGATATGGTGCACAATATTACTTTACAGTGTTTACAATCATTGTCTTTCATAATATGTATACATTAGAACAGGCATGGGTACTTTGAGGCCTTCAAGATGTTGTTGGACTACAACTCCCATCAGCCTTGCCAGCATCACCAATGGTAAGGAATGCCATGAGTTACAATTCAACAAAATTAGTGGGGAGGGAGATCAGTTGTCCACTTATCTTCCTGTATTTTGACAATGTTGTGAATGGCCATGTTCAAAATGATAAAGATTTTAAGGCACTGATGATCCTTCCTTGAAGAGGCCTAGAACTGTTCATTTTTTACTGATTTATATTGATAAGTTGTGAGGAAATAACTTTGTGTGTTTTACGTACATCTTAACATGACGGCCTGAAATTTGTGCTAGACTATACATTTGAGGTACTAGCATAGCAGCTGTATAGCACGAAGTCATTGTTTAGCAATAGTACCACACAAAATCAATGTGCTGTCTTATTCATCCTAAACATAACTGTTATGCATCAGGTTTTAAGAATTGTTGCTAATGCCACTCAATCTGTGCAAGGCAATCTCAGTATCTTGCTTTTTGGTTATGTACTCCCCTCTGGCTTTTTAAAGAAGTGAATATGCTTTCATACAGTCTTGTGTTCTCAGCCAAGTGCAAAAGACTTGGCAACCTTGTAGGATTAACTCAGAAACACAGATATGCAGCTGAACCACCCACAGTGAACAGACTGTGAGGAAGCTGTAGAAAAGTGCCAGTTCTTCCATAACAGACCAGAACGCTCTTCTCGCTCACCCTTTTGCCAATTAGCAAGTCTGTTGGCACAGTTTCATGTGTTTAGATTCTCCTGTTGACAGTACCTTCTCTATATTGAGAATTCTAGACTAGCAGTATGCAATGATTTGGAATTACCTTTTTTATGTGGGCGGCAATATCCTTCTCAATGTTGTATTTTTCCAAGGCCTGTGTAGCACACTCCACAGAGTCCTGCTGCATCTCCTCAGACATATCCGCATTCTTGATCACAGCTTTTCGATCACTCATGGTTACCTATGAAGCAAGGGGCGGCATAGAAATGTTTTAATAAATAAATAAAAAATAAATGATGGGCTAAATTAGAAGTGATCACTGGTGCTGGCAGAGCCATCAGTTCTTCCTGGAGGCATCCAATTTCCAGATGCATCCATCAATTTTTTTAGAGCGGGGGTCCTTAAACTACGGCCCGCTGGCCAGATACGATCCACCAAGGTCATTTACCTGGCCCACCTCAGAGCTTTCGGACTCGTTTGGAGAAAACGACCTCCGAACAAGTCCAAAAGCTCTGAGCTGGCACAGACGTACTCTGAAACACTTTCAGTTTCGGAGACTAGCAGAGTGCCGGCACACATGCCAAATCGTGACAGTTGCCTTCAACTGCATGTGCGCTGGATCTCTCTGCTGGCTCTGGCCAGCTCCTGCTGCTGTGCAGGTCTTGCCAGTGTGAATTACGCATGTGCCGCCTCTTCCCCCCATTGCACACATGGGTTGGCTCTGAATACAGGAGAAGCAAATATGGAACTGGACACGGACCATCTCACTAGCCAAAAGCAGGTCCATACTTCCCACTGAAATACTAATAAGCTTATGTTGATTAAAATTGTTCTTCATTGTATTGTTTTTTCCTGTTTTTTGCACTACGAATAAGATATGTGCAGTGTGCATAGGAATTCATTCATATTTTTTGAAACTATAGTCCACCCCCTCAAAAGTCTGAGGCACAGTGAACTGGCCCCCCGTTTAAAAAGTTTGAGGACCCCTGTTTTAGAGACACACATTCTCTCTTTAGCCTGGTAGTCAGTACAGCTGCAGAACATCAATTGATTTCCACCCATTGTTTTGGCAGATTCAATCAAGGTATTGAAAACTTTTTCTGCCTTTAATTTGCATATACATCAGTACAACACAAACTCAATCTTGGGGGTTAAATGAGCTACTTGCATATTACTAAAATGAGAAACTTGAATGAAGCACATATTATTATAAACACTTTGGGACTGTGTACCTTACAGTATAACAAGAACACCACTTAACTGTTCAGATGTCTAAGTCCCTGCCCCAGAATGCAACTTAATGTATTACCATTCTAATGGAAAGCTTATTCACCAGGTAATGGCCCTACCAATAACCCACAAAAGATACCTACCATCCCCATCATTGAAATAATATTTTAATATATCACTTCTAATAGACCCTAACGTGCTTCTTCCTCTAACATTCTCCAATACTAACAACACAAAATTAGTTTACCCAGCCCTGTTCCATCCCTTTTCCATGTTAACTATCACAAAAGAAAGCTCCATCTGGCTTCCTTCACTATGGAAAGGAACCTAACACCCACAGTTAACATTCCAGTAGTTTTCCAGTAATTTCTAACATAATGCTTCTAAACACCAATTAGCTTTCCTTAGCTCCTTCCAATGTTAGCCTCTCTTTCATTCAGGGAGGAAATAAACCCTTTCAGTGAACATCTCCAAATCAATTAGCTCCTCAGAGGAGCGGGAAAGGAAAACGGAGAGTGGCCTTGCTATCTTCTCAGGCAGAAGCACTGTTTTTCCATATAACTGCATTGCTCTCAAGAGCCATACCTTCACCACGCCTCTTAACAGCGCCTAAGCTACAGTTCCTTTCTTCTTATTATTCTTTTTTGTGTATTGTATTAGTTTTTCAACTGCAAATGAGGGCTTAAAAATATTGCACAAGTGTCTAACACATTAAGGGATTTCAAGAAGTATTTTTACTTAAGGCATATTCAGATCTCTGTCCAGAGAGACCCAAATAAATAGTACAAATAAGGAGTCCAGGTGTGATAAACAACTTTAACTCTAGGCAGACATTAGTTCTACTTCAAAAGTTGCACAAATGGCCTTCACAATATGCACACTTTCTCCTGGAACACCATGCCTGCCTCAGAATTTTTCTCTACTCATCTTCCTCTCTACTATCCTGGTATCTTGTAGTGGGAAACCTTGGATTTCTTGCAAGAGGAAGAAAATCTAGGTATAAATGTAGGATTATTGGCAAGGGTATTATCACATTAAGCATTTACTCATACCCCTATCTGCTCATTTTAACCACACGTATCCAAGAACCCTTGCTATACCCACACAACTTTTCTATGCATTTTAATTATATCTTTCACTCTTGCACACACCCCCAACACAAAATACAGACCTTTTGCAATTTTTAAAGGTCCATAGTACCTAGTATATTCGCAGCAGCAGTAGCAACAACCATGGCAATAATAAAGCAAGCGGCTCTCCCCCATTCTGTAGCTTCGAAAATACCTCCCAACCCACACGAAAATTTATTTTCACGGTGATTTCCCTTTACAAGTTCTTTACAGCCAACATATTACAAGTCTGGCTGGGGTCTTTACTGGCTTCGGTGTCCTGCACATTAGTAAGCCACGATGCTATTTAAAAGCGTTCGTGTATTTCTTTTGAGAACTCCTTCATTTAAAAAAATCTTAAGCGCAGCCACCAAAAGAGTCGCGCCGCTCCAAGCGGAGCCTCCCGGGCGTCGCTGGCAGCGGGGACTACGCGATGCCGCGCGCCCCGCCGCCCACTCGGAGCGCCTCCCGGGCATTTTGCTCAGAAGCGAGGCCCCGCGGGGGCGGTCGGTCGGCGCCTTTGCCGCGAGCGCCGCGGCGGCGCCCCCGGGGCCCCCAGGCCAGTCGAGCCGCCGCCCCATTTCGCCAGGCGCCCTCCTCGCATCCTCAACTGCCTTCGAACCGAACGCGTGGGGCGGCCTCGCTCGGGCAGCTCCGCGCCGAACGGCCCCGCCGCGCCCCTCACCGTGTGCTGTTGGGCTGCTTCCGAGGACGGCGGGAAGGGATGTTGGTGGAGCGGACGAGCAAGCTGACCCCTCGGCGCTCCTCCGGCTCGCCCGTCGCGTAACGAACTGAGGAGAGGCCCGCGCGCGCTCAGCCGCCCAGCTCCCCTCGCCCGCGACAGCCAGACTTCGAATGCCACCGGGCCGGCCGCTCCCGCTCTTCCCTCGCGCCCCGCCGCCGGCAGCCGCGCCCAGCCTCCTCCGCCGGCAACGGTCATTGGTTACGACAACAATACGCCTCGCGCCGCATTGGCCAGCCCGCTCCGCCTCCCGTAGAGTTTTATTGTGGCATTTTGTTGCGGGCCGGCATGCACCGCGGCGGCGTCCGTTGCCGTGGAGACGGGCCGGCAGGTCTCCCTCGGCCCCGGCAGCGCTCGGCCTGGCGTCGAGTGAGTTGAGGCACGTCAGCCAGCGCGGAACACCAGGGGGCGTCGATGAAAGACCAAAGGGTCGCGTCTCTCCGAGCATGTGCAGAATGCGGTCGCAAGTTTGCCGAGGTGTGCGAGCCACGACGGCAGATGGGTTATGAGCTTTGACATGGGGCCCTGCAGATCTGGCATTTCGGCCCCGCTCAACCACCCAGTTTTAGACAGTGGTCTTGCTATTTTCTCAGGCAGGAAGCGCTGTTACCCTCCACCATGTAAGTGTGTCCTGCTTTCAAGAGCCCCCACCCTGCACGCCTCCTAACAGCTCTTCAACTACAGTGCCTTTCGTCTTGGACCAGTCACGCCTCTCAGGTTGTTGTGAGGAGCAGGGAAGGTCATGTAAGCCCCTTTGGGTTTCTTGGATATAAATGGAATACCAAATACATATATAAAAGAGATGGCTTAAGGATTCAAGGTACTATGTCTGGCAGGTGCCAGCCTGCCTGCCTCCATCTGTGGCCACTGTCCTGCCTTGGAGGAGATGGCTGGTTGCTGTGTCTGTGGCTTAGGCTCTTCTCTGTGCTGAGAAGCCTGGAGGGCACTTGGAAGACAAATGTATGGTCTTGCCTGATAAGGGGGATACTGGCCACCTCTGCAGTTCTGCCTTTGAACATTTGATTGCATTTGTGCGTTTGTGTATTTGATTGCATTTGATTTACAACCTAGTGCAGGGATGAGGAACCAATTTCAGCCTGGGAGCCAAAATCAGTTCTCCAACTCTACCCTACAGTGGTGGGTAGGACCAAAGGCAAAGTACCTCTCAAGCTTTCAGAATGGGGAAAACTGCACAAAAGGCAAAAAACCCACAAAATGATCTGGGGCTAGGGGAAAAGTTTTGTGAATATCTGGGGATCCCCCAGAAGGTCCAACTGGAGCCCCAGGGCTTAGGTTCCCCAAAATGAATGCACTTGTGTGCTCTTTTGTGAATCCTTTAGGCATTCACATCAGCGCACACAAGTGTATTTCAGCAGAGCCACATCTCCATGTAAGACTGCGTTATGACAGCAAGCATTCTGGTTTTTAAAAAATAGATTAGTAATTGGCTAAAGAAAAAGAAGGAAAATGTAAGTGGTTTTTACAAGGCTGGGGGCGTGGGCAGTGAATGAGGTGTATCAGGAGGGGATTGTTACTGGTTGGTTAGTTCATCAGTGCTCTGAAGCCAGGGCTGAGGAATGAGTTAGCCAAGCTTGTGGATGATGCCAAATTATTAAGGGCAGTGAAAACAAACCACCCAGAGAAGAGCTCCAAGATGATCTCTCCAAACAGGCAACAAAATGACAAGTGTGATTTGGTGTATCTCAGTGTAAGGTAATGATGCACCCTGGGGCAAAAAAACTGTCTACCTTCACATTAGGGGGGAAACGTGTGATCCTAGTGGATCGCTTAATGAAAACACCAATATGTGGAATTGGTGAAACACAGGAGGATAATAAATTACTTTATGTTGAACATTAGTCCATCTGTTCTCTAGAGATTCAAACAGTGTGGGAACTTTGGATAAATTCAAATGTTGTTTATGTATTTATTATTAAACACTCCATACCCTTTTCTAGACATTGTATAAAACAATGACAAAACAAAGAGGCAAATAAATTCACAATAAAACCAACAATATAAAACAAAAAAGTAAGCAATACAACTTAAAAATAGAGAAAGAATGCAGGCATAAAACTTAATAAAGCAGGAGCTAAAATAATAAATCACTGAAAACACTAAAAGAGTTTTAAAGCCTGGGAGAACAAAACAGTCTTAACCTGGTACCAAAAAGATAGCAGATGGGTACCATGTAAGCTTCCTGGCTTGTGGAAGAGGTGGTGATCTTGCATCAAAAAAGCCTCCTCTTTTGTTGCCGCCCTCTGAGATGCTTTTCAGTAGATCTACCTCATTAGAGCATCCTTAACACTGGTCTCTCTAATGCCCTTTGGGGAAACACAGACCAGTTACAGTGCACCCTTACGAAGGACAGACCCGAGTTTCCCCCGGATGTGCCCATACATGACTTTAGGAAGGAGGTGGCTCTGTGATGCTGAAAGCCAAGACTCTGGCAGCACCAGTTTGCGTTCCTGTAAAATGTGATAAACAGGGAAGTTGTTTTTTCCTTGGGGCTCCATTTTGCCTGCTCTGGGCATGGAGACCTTTTTCTGCAGAATAAAGCTTTTTCACCTCAAATCCCTGGAATGCTTGATGGCTATTGTGCATGCCAAGACTGAAACACACTTTTGTGGACAACAATTTTGGCACTCAACATGGGTCTGACTTGTCTTGGTTACATAGGGTGGTGGTCCTGGAGTAACCAGTAACACCCTTCTGGCTGGCATGAGACCTGTTTGTCTTAAGAGGGGAAAGTCCTCGGCTATGAGGGGACTAAGTGCGATACCATTTTGAGTGTGAGGCCGGGGTTTGGGGGACCAGCCATTGACTTGGTGAGTATCTCTTCTCCTGTCAGGTTTTCTGTTTAATTTGCTTCTGGGATCCACAAGATGGACTTGGCCATAAGGCTTGGCCAACCATGAGGCGCTAGATGCAGGTTACACTCTGAGCAGCGATGGGCTCTGGACCAAGCAAAAATACAAAGGGGACTGCCGGGGACTGCCACAGGGGCTCTGCCAAAGCAAGTGCCCCAGGTCTGGATTGGCTGCTGCTGGGCTGGAGAAAGATCAGTGTGCTACTGTAAGAGGAAGGAAGGAAGAGGGTCCCAGGAAAAGAACGGGGACCCGGTTGGAGCAGGCACCCCAGATGGTGGTAGGGGAAGAGAGTGAAGCAGAGAGTGACTGATGGGGAGCAGGGGATGAGGTGATGTCCCCCCCTTGAACCCCTTTGTGAAGCATGGGGGAAGTGAAGTTTTGATGGACTCAGGTGACATATGTTTTGTGCTGACAAATTAAATTAGGCAAAAGAATGGAGGGAGGCTAAAAGTAGTTGGAGAAGGAGGAAAGACGCAGGTCAGATACCTGGGATCCATTGTCACCTAAGGTAAGACAGAGATTCTGCCAGGCCACTGGGGGGGCCATTAGTTGCTTGGCCATCTCAGCTACTAGGAAGCAGCTTCTGGGCATGGCTGGTTTTTGCAGGCTCTGGATCCCACAGCTTGGGGAACTGCAAAGCCCCTACATGAAGCAGTTGAAGAGAAGGACTCTGATCACTTTGAGGGACTGGAGACTGACTCCAAGTTTCATCACCTTGAAGAGAACCTTGACGCAAGCACCAGCTTTAGGCCTTCCAGACATGAACAAGCATCATCACTTCTATCGCATGAATGGAAAGGTGTGCATCAGGAGTTTTGACTTACCATAACCAGGGCGTTTTTTGATGAATTTTTCCATGTGATTGTGAATTGCCCTGTCCGGCGTAGCAGGTTGGCAGCAAAAAGCATTAAAATAGTGCCTGTGGGCTGCGTGTGTATCTGCGCTGCTTGTGAGGGCGCTACTCGGCTCGGAACGCTGCTTTTCCCCTACTTCTCCTTCTGGGTCAGCCTTCCAGCCCGCAGAAGCGCGCTCCGCTGAAACCAGAAGACGATAGAGAGGAAGAAGGATGCTGGAAGGCGAGCGCTGCAGGATCCAGGACGCGCCCGGGCATGGCGAGCATGTGCAAGCAGGGGCACCCAAAGGTGGGTGAGGGACACCTGGCGGGGAGCTGCAAGAGATGCCAGAGGGGGTGGGGTCATGGAAAGGAGCATTTCCCCCTGCCTTGGGAATTTGGTTGCTCTACTGCCTCTGCTGGGACCAAAACCA
>NW_025336010.1:1892243-1893672 GCF_004798865.1 Varanus komodoensis
GCGGCGGCCTCCGGGGCCCGCGCAGCCGCCCGTCCGTCCGCCCGCTCGCCCGCCCGCCCACTCGCCCCCGGCCGGCCCTTCACGCACCGCGGGTCCTCGAAGCGCACGAAGGCGAAGGGCACGAGGCCGCGCTTGCTCTTCAGCTCGATGTCGCGGATGCGGCCGTACTTGTAGAAGAGCTCCTCCAGGTCCTTCTCGCGCACGTCGGCCGGCAGGTTCCCCACGTAGATGCGGCCGTCGCCCGCGCCGCCGCCCCGGCCGCCCGCGGACATCCCGGCGCCGCCGCCGTAGTCCATCATGTCACGGCCCCAGCCGCCGGACATCCCGCGCCGCTCCCGCGCCCTCCGGACCGCAGCTCCCGCAACCGCCGGGCAGCCTGCCCGCTCCGCCCGCCCGCCCGCACGCCCGCCAGTCAGTCAGTCAGTCAGTCAGTCAGTCAGAGTCGGCGCCGCCGCCCCCTCGGGCCCTGCTACGGACGCTTCCTGACGGAGGACAAAAAAGACGGTCGTCCGGATTCGCTTAAAGGGGAGGCGGAGAAGTGGCGCGCGCGGCAAAAGGGGGACCGCATCGCTCGGCCCCGCGCGCGGCAGGAGCAGCCCCTCCCCCTCCGCCGCGCGCCTGCGTGGACGCCTGCGCGCGCCCGCGCCGAGCAGTTTCCGCCCGCCTGCGCGCGGGAGCCCCGGGCAGGAGCGCAGCGGCCCGCGGGTGGGTCCTCGTGGGAGCCTCCGCCTGCACGGCCGGCCTCTGCGTGGACGCGCTTCTGCTGGGCGGCGGGAGCTGCCGGGCGGCGCATTCGCAAGATGCCTTGCCTTGCGCGGGGCTGAGGGTCGCCGCAGCAGCCCCCGGGGGGGTGGTCGAGGCCGCTCTTGCGGGAGAAGAGCGGGGCGCCTTCTGCGCCGCGAGGACCGTTTGCCGCAGACCTCGCGGGCCCCGGGCGCTCCCGCAGCGGCAGCCCCACTCATCCGCGGACTCGGACCGCCTCCCGCCTGCAAAACGATCCTAAAGCCGCTTTTGAAAAAAGCGGGGCTGCCAAGGCAGACGCGGTCCACTGTGGTTATTTGCATCGTCTGGAGAGTGATGCCAAGAAACAGTGGCTGGTGACAACCACCTAACACAATCCCGATAATGTACCTGTCGGAGGTGAGATTGAGCACTTTACACTAACCGCATTAGTTGCATTTGCTGCATTGAGCAGGGTTCCAATGATTGGCCCCTTCCAACTGGATGCTTGTATTGCAGGGGATGCCTAGAGAGTCATTTACATCCTTGTAAGGTATTCCAGATATGCAGATGATACCACTCTAATGGCAGAAAGTGAAGAGGAACTAAAGAGCCTCTTGATGCAGGTGAAGGAGGAGAGTGCAAAAGTTGGCTTGAAACTCAACATTAAGAAAACTAAGATCATGGCATCTGGTCCTCTCACTTCCTG
>NW_025336010.1:1893772-1897439 GCF_004798865.1 Varanus komodoensis
ACAGATGATACCACTCTAATGGCAGAAAGTGAAGAGGAACTAAAGAGCCTCTTGATGCAGGTGAAGGAGGAGAGTGCAAAAGTTGGCTTGAAACTCAACATTAAGAAAACTAAGATCATGGCATCTGGTCCTCTCACTTCCTGGCAAATAGATGGGGAAGAAATGGAGGTAGTGACAGATTTTATTTTTCTGGGCTCCAAGATTACTGCAGACGGGGACTGCAGCCAAGAAATTAAAAGACGCTTGCTCCTGGGAAGGAAAGCTATGGCAGATCTAGACAGCATATTAAAAAGCAGAGACATCACCCTGCCAACAAAAGTGCCTATAGTCAAGGCTGTGGTTTTCCCAGTTGCAACGTATGGCTGTGAAAGCTGGACCATAAGGAAGGCTCAGCACTGAAGGATTGAGGCCTTTGAATTGTGCTGGAGGAGACTCCTGCGAATCCCTTGGACTGCAAGGCAATCAAACCAGTCAGTCCTGGAGGAGATCAACCCTGACTGCTCTTCAGAAGGCCAGATACTGAAGATGAAACTCAAATACTTCGGCCAACTAATGAGAAGGAAGGACTCCCTGGAGAAGAGCCAACAATAGATGGCAAAAGAAGAAGGGGACGGCAGAGAATGAGGTGGCTGGATGGAGTCACTGAAGCAGTCGCGTGAGCTTAAGTGAACGAGGGATCACAATAGGTTCACAATTGTTCACAATGGGGTTCACAATGGGGTCACAATAGGTTCACAATGTTCACAATAGGTTCACAATGGGGTCACAATAGGTTGGACACGACTTCACAACTAACAACAACAAAAAGGCATTCCAGGGTTATTTCAAAATGTCAAGGGACTGACTTGTTAGTAGTACAATGTTACTGGTTAGCAATAACCCAGAACAAAGCCAAATTATATTTGGATTTCAGTAACAACATTAACCCTTAGGTAATGCTGGTAATCGACCTTTTGAGGATCCAATACAAAGATGCAGTCAAGAAAATTTGTAAGAAAGAATAGTTGAAATATCAGTTTAAAAGGTTGTTGTTGGGGTTTTTTTTGAAATCTGAAGAGCCTTAACAGATACTTGGTTTGTAGCCAGTCACCAAGTCAAGCCTCTTATAAATGACTGCAATGTTCTTGCTTAAAAACTCAAAGGAGAGCCATAAGATGTGCAAATGAAGCCAGAAGATGGCAAAATTAACTGTTAGGAAGACTGAAAAGCCAGACTTCTAGTGCAAACAGAAGGGTCCTCCTGGGCCATCTAGTCTGACCTCCAGCACCAGCCAGCTCCACTCACGACATGCCCACCATGCATCCAGAGCTCCCCTAATCTGTACATCATCTATCAGCTCCTCCCTATTGGTCAAGACCAAGTCAAGGATGTCCCCCCCCCCCCTCGTCGCCTCTTGGACCCTCTGTGTGGAAAACCCTCGCTCTATAGCTTCTAGGCAGTGACGTGACCTGACTGTCACCGCCGAGTGAGTCTCCCAACTAAATATCCGGGAGATTGAAATCTCCCTTAATTACTGTGTCCCTCCCCTGAGATATCCTTCGAATCCGGCCTGTCGGGACATCATCCAGGGTCTCAAGTTGACCTGGAGGGCGATAACATACCCCCACTGTCAGATTTCTTTCCCTGTCAAAACCCCTAAGTTTAACCCAGACTGCCTCTACCGAATCCCCATCTGTGCTGCATTCTGTCTCACTGCATCCTATCCCTTCCCTGACGTATAAAGCTATGCCCCCACCTCTCTTTCCCTTCCTGTCCTTTCTAAAAAGGTGATACCCCTCTATGTTCACAGAGCAGTATGACTTGCCTTTCATCCCACCAAGTTTCTGTAATTCCCACCAGATCAGACCCTCCTCTTCCCAGGAGAGCTTCAAGCTCTTCCTGATTGTTACCCTTGCTCCTAGCATTGGTGTACATGCACCTCAACTCCTTCCCACCGCTTCCTTTCCTTGGAGTTCCCAACCTCGTCCTTCCTCCCATCCTCCCTGATACCTGGCCCCTCTCTGTAGGAGTCCTGTCAGTCCCTGCAGTACCTCTAAAACCCTGCTCCCAGAGCCCTGATCCTCCCCCCACACTTGACCAGTGCAGACACGTTACTGGGGGGCCTGAACCCCCCCCCCCGGCTCTGTTTAAAGTCTTCCGGACGAAGCTCGCTAGAGCATCTCCAAAGGACCTTTTCCCCATCCTCGTGAGGTGTAACCCGTCCCTTGCCAGAAGTCCATTGGCAAGAAACCGAGTGCCGTGGTCAAGGAACCCGAAGCGTTCCTTCTGGCACCACACCCTAAGCATTATCATGACATTGCAATTAAATCCCTCCTTTTTCCTCTTGTGAGGGACCCAGCGCAGTCCACAGAGCTCCTTTTTATCCTCACAGCTACAACCCTGTGAGGTAGGCTGGACTGCGAGTGACAGGCCCAGAGGCACCCAAGGAGTTTCATGGCCGAGTGGGAACTAAAACCTGGACTCCCTGAGCCAAGGTCTGGCCCTCTCGCCCCTCAATGGCTCTCTGTGCCAGCGCAACTTTTCTTGGGCCAAAACGTACAGCGCCTCGCACTGACTGCATTGAACCACGCTGGCCGTCCGGTCCGTGGGGCAGCCCCTGGTGAGGACAGCCCTCCTTTTGGCCCACGAATGCCCCGCCTCACATGGCGCCGCCGGCATTCGGCTGTTCTCTGCCGGAGGATGGATCCCTCTGCTGGCCTCACTTGCAGATTGGAGCCTCCCACGTGGTGCTCATGAGCACTTCCGTGCCCACGGGCGCCTCTCTCGGTGCTCTCCAGGCCCCCTTCCCCTCCTGATTTCCACTGATTTCATTGGCATTTTTAATAAGTTTTTAAAAACTGTAGGAGCCCGGCTTGCTTGCTGCAAATTGAACTGCTGGCCTCTGGCGCCACCTTTCTTTGGATCCAGAAGGATGATGTTACAGTTTTGCAGCTCACACCCTGCTTCTGTCTTGTTGGACAGGTTCTTTGCCAGTCTGACGTTTATTTATCAGATTTATATCCCGCCTTTCCCCCCACCCTTTTCTACAGAGCTCAAAGAGGCTTGCATCGTTCTCCGCTTTTGCGAAGTGGATGTTTTGTGGCCAGCCACAGCAGCTCTTCTATGGTTGGGGAAGTCTTTAGGACAATGCACTGTGCGTGTTCAGGCAGAGAAAGGCCCACAGCCACCACACAGCTGGGGCATCAGTGTGCAATCCATGCATGTTTAGGACCACACCTTCGCATTCCAAATGTGCTCACCATCCAAAAAGATTAAATCCTCTGTTATGGTCAGTGCTTTTTTTGTAAAAAAAAAAGGTGCCGGAACTCACCTCTTGGGGTCACACTTTTACACTAAAAAGGATTTTCAATTCACCAACTTTTTTTGAAATAAATAGGGGAAAGGGCAGGGAGGAGGGAAGGGAAAGCCCGGTTGCAACACCGAAGAAATATAAAGAGACCTTCAGCCTGACCCTCTAGAGAAGCGGCAAGGAAAAGCCAACCCCCCAGCAGCCATGGCCCTGCTCCAATGTGGGTCTTCGTTTCAAATGCCTCCTCCTACACCGCACTCGTTTTCATGCACTGGATCTTGCAAACGTGCCCTCCGCGTCCTTCCTCCTTCACAGTTGTGGGCGCAGCATGGTAAACTTCATAGGGGCAGCATTTGGTTTTGGTCCCAGCAGAGGCAG
>NW_025336010.1:1897539-1945269 GCF_004798865.1 Varanus komodoensis
CGCAGAAGGCGGGAAAACGCGGGGCGAGCCCTCGCGCTCCGCGGCCCCCGGTGGCCGCCGCCGCCCCCGCGCCCGCGCCCGCCGAGCGCTCCGGGACGGCCCGCGCGGCCTGCCTGGGCCGCGGAGCGCGAGGGCTCGCCCCGCGTTTTCCCGCCTTCTGCGAGCGCGGCCCTGCGCCGAGGCGCGCCGGGGCCGGACCGCAATTCCTGGCGGGGGCCGCGGGGGGTGGAGGGCGGCGGGCGCCCCGGACCGGCGCTTCCCGGGGTTCCGCAGGCGACCAGCTCTCCGCTATCGCAGCAGCATTCGGGCTTCGCTCCGGGAGAAGTCGGGGACTCGATGCTGCTGCAAACGGCTTCCCGGAGAAAGCCCTGAGTTTTCTCTCCCCCTCATGTGCGTTATTTGCTTAAAACATTTCTGTGCCCCCTTCATCACGATAGAGATTCTAGCGCAGTGTCCACTGAGTTATTAAAAAACCGCAAATGTTAAAACCTAAGGACATATAAAATTAATATGTAATAGCCATAACTGAAGACAGGAACAAAAGTTTAAATCACAAATGTTGACTGAGATATTGCATACATTTAAAATGCCTGGGTAAATAGATATATCAAAACACAGTACCAAAAACACATAAACCAGACAGCAAATTTAGGAAGGTGTTTGCAAGTCCAAGAATATTCCCAGCAAATACGAGTTTTCCCATTGATACCTCAAGATGCTAATTCTTAAATAGGGTAAACTGTTACTTATGAAGGTTTATTTAATTATGAATGTGTGTGCTGTCTTTCAATACAGAATTGCCCATATAGTTTGGAAAATAATATAAACTAGAATCACTATTAAAAAAAACATAAAACAGGATGTCACTTGGTAGCTGTGCAGTACTTCAGGGCATTCAGAGCACATCAGCACAGATAATTGTTACGGTTTTTACAAGAAACCATTAAGGTAGGCCACAATTATGTCCATATTTTGAATATTATGGGAATGGCTTATCTCAGTGCCCCTGATAAGTTTATGGCAGAGACAGGGTTTGGAGCAGAGGTTTCCTGGGTTGCAACTTAGACTGAGAGGAGTGTTTAATGTCTATGTGCAGCTCACCAGTTCAGCTTAACTATTGTTCTAGCCTGAGCAGTTAAAATGGACCTATATCCTAACATATTCATGCCAGAAGTACAAACCTCTTTGGATCTCTTGACAAAGTGTGTGGCTATTTAACTGGGGTTTATAATAACTCTAAGTACTGGACATTTAAAAAGAAACCACTACAAATGTTGTTAAGACATGCTTCTTATTTAAAATTAAGGTTTTGGGTGTAGCTCTTAAAATTTACTAAGAATTACCACAACTACCATTATGTACGCTTGCTGAATGTAGAAGAGGGAAATTCCATGGAACCTAGCCTCTCAAAAGCAGAAAATATGAATTGTCTAAACTAGGACGTCTACTTGCTTTTTGCCTGGTTTCTTCCTCCTCTAATGTATGTGAGGGACTGTGCTATGTGTTAGACACAAAACAAATTCCTCACTTGATACCTCTACAAACAGGAGCTTGGGAAGGATTTCAGCCCCTGCTCCCCCTTGCCCCAGCATGCCCTCCACCAGAGGCTTTGAGGTTGTCATCTCCCTTGATATTCTTAGCACCTTGTTCCTATATGCATCCTCTTCCTCCTCCTCATATCCCCAAATCCCAAATGCCAGAATTTCTAAATCTTCCTACCTTCTGCCTTTCTTCTTGGTGCAAGAAATGCACACGTCATAAACTTCCATGTTGAACCCCTGAATAAGAAGAACTACCACATACCTGCCAGTTTTAACATTCTGCCTGCTGCCAGTTATGTCCTGAGATGATGTTGGGCCACCCTCTCAGCCTAGCCTACTTTACAGGGTTTTTATAAGGATGAAATGGAGATGTATAAGCCACCTTGGGTTCTTCACAAGTGGAAAAACAGCGAAATAGAAATACTAATATTAACAGAGAACTTCAGTTATTGGAAGGTTTAAAAGATGTCATTGACTTTTAATAATCCTTGGCTACTAATTCCCAACCTTAGCTCCCAAAGTAGTTAGGATAAAATGTAGAGGAGGGATAAGAATATGTAAGCTGCCTTGGATTCCTTGCAGGAAAAAGTGGGTGATGATGATATGACAATGTTTTTGGCTACAAATCCAAATATTGAAAATGAAATATTAAATGTTGAAATTTAAGCAATGGTTATCTCTGCACATTCAATAACAACACTATAGCTTATTTGATTGGCGTCAGACCTTGAACTGTTAAGTTGTTGAGCAAGGAGGGATAGGCTGCAGTATCATTTAGCTCAGTTGCTATACCTCACTCTTCATTCCTGACCTGGCCAGCCCTGGTGCAGTTACAGTAGGGTTTGGGTTGTTCCTGTCAGGAACAAAGGTCGAGTTTTAACTAGCACCGCAACAAAGATGCTGGTGCTCTTGGAAGGGGCTTCCCTAGGCTAGGCCTTCACATAAAATTGCTAAAACAGCATTTAGAAAATTATTGATTGATTTATGGAGATGGAATGACAGAGAATAATAGAGATGGAAGGATCCTGTAAGCCCTCTAGTTCATCCTCCTGTTTAATGCTGAAAATCCAAAGCATTCCCAACAGATGGTTATTTAGCCTCAGTCTGGAAACTTCCTTCTCCAATTAAGTACACTGCCAGGTATTTGTTTCTATTGTTGAGCTGCTCTTAAAACCAAGTTATTTTTTATACTGTTCAGCAAAAGTCTCCTGTAACTTATAAGCTCATTACATCTAGTCTTGCCTTTTGAGAAAGTAGCCTTTCTCCTCTTCCCTGTTACAGTCCTTGAGATATTTCAAGAGTTCCCTCGTCTTCAAAGAGTGTTTTGGTTTTTTGGTAGTAGTTTATACATTTAACAAATACAAAGAAATGTCTCCCCTCAGTTATCTTAAACCCAGTACCTTCAACTTTGCTTCATAGGATTTGTTTCCCATATGCTCGACTATCTTCACTGTTCTTTAATACTTTGCAGTTTGTCTAAAGTGTACATGTTACAGTATTCCACTTTATTCTGCATTAGTCAGACTTCATCTGGAACTTTTGATTTGGACTTGGAAATTATTTTTCTTTTAATTCAGTATGAAGTTTTAATAAGTGTGTTACGTTGCTGATTGATGTTCAGTTTGTGATCCACAGTCCTGAGATATGTTTTGCCTAAATGCGAAACTCCTTAAAGTATTGAAATAATTGAACAGAGTAGCTTATTTTTCTCATCGTCATTTTAAAGTAGCTTTGCTTTAGTTAATTGGCACTGGGCTTTTTTAGATAAATGAAGCAAAGTGCCCAGGCAGTAAACTTGGTTAATCTGATTGCTATCTTCTTGATTCTATACTAGAAAGCAGCAAGTCCACACAATAATTGGTGTTTGGGAAATAAATAGGAAGCCCCTGGTGAAAGAATATGCTGGTGCTTATTGCTTGAACGTACAGAATTCTTGAATTCCTCCTTGCAAATCTGCACACACCCCTGTGAATTATGCATACAATCCATACCTTTCAAATTATGAAAGTATCTCTGTCACTTGCAAACTAGAAATTTGACTGATAGTTCAGGAACTGTGGCAAAGACTGGTCCTTAGGGACCTGAGAATACCACATGTTGAGGTGGATTTTGATGAGTGCTGATGCCTGCCATCTTCAAAATCAAGACTTTCCTGCTCTTTCTTGCTTCTTTTCAGTAGTTCCATATTTAAGCTTAAAGTGTAATAGTCCTTAGTACATTGCATGTTCCTCAGTTGCTCAGTTGGAGCAGTCCTAAACATAGTCATGTATCATCTGTTCACAGAGATGCAGAAGATGCAGTTTATGGAAGGAATGGTTATGATTATGGCCAATGTCGTCTGCGTGTTGAATTCCCCAAACCTTCCAGAGGTCGGGGTGGAGGCTTTGGTGGGGGGCCTCGTGGGAGGAATGGCCCTCCTTCACGACGTTCTGAGTTCCGAGTCCTTGTTTCAGGTATGTTGCCTTCTGTACTTCATACTGACTAGGACCCATCCTGATGCCATGCCTCACTCATACTGTGTTGGGGTGAAGGAGTGCCTTGCTGCCGTAATACAAGGTTTCTTCTTTAATATGAGACCTGTGGCTATGAAGGAGTTTTTTCAGAACTGCAAGAGGACAACACACTGTTCTGATTCACTTCATGGAGGAAGTCTTTTTGCTTTCGGAGTCCATCTTGGTGAATGAATGGGGAGCAAGAATGTCTCCGTCTCTAGGCAGGTGTAAACTCACTGGACTTGGAAGTGGGCAACTAGGGTGGGCCAAGGGTCAGAAGAAGAAGCTGGGGACCACTCTTGTAATGTGCAGGACGAGGAGAAATGGGTCCTAATAACGTCACATGATCTAAAGTAACTTTAAAGCAAATGATGCTGTGAAAAAATAGAAGTCTGTTAAACACAGAGATTTGGCTGGTGCTGCAGCAGCTGCACATTACTTGCACATTAGGAGAGAAAATTTATCTGAATTAGATCCCTTAATTTGTAACCTTCTGGATTCCTCAGAGCAACTTTGACATAACCGGAATAGATACCCATGTAGTGAGTTGGGAGAGAGAGTGGAAAGTCCTCTTACTGGAGAGAAATGGAAGTATTTTGGAGGCTTTGCTGTGGTGATCAGATCTCTGGAAAAGTTCTACACTCCCTGACCAGATTTACGGAATGGTCCACTTAAAGCAAACCCATAAAAACTGGTTTATTCCCATGCACTACCTAAATAAAATGCAGTGACACAACTGTTCTTCTCTGCATGCTCCTGTGGCATCGTGGCTAGAAATGAGTGCTCACTGTGAGGAAACTCTGAACTGCAATCTCTTCAGCTTTGCAGCAGGACTTGAAAAGTGTTGAATCCCAGGTGTCCATCTCCCACACAGAAGCCTGGGAGGGCAGGGAGGATATCTCGAAAAATCTCTTGACTTTTGGCATGAATGTGAGAACTTGCGTTGCTAGAGAGTATATGAAGCATCCTTGAAAACTGCCAGGAACAGCAGTATGCTAATGTCTCCAGAATATGATGTGGAACAGGGAATCTCCTTTCCTTTGCTTATTCTTAAAAAGCAAGCCGATAGTTAAATACTGGTACCCTTGCTCTGCCATTGAAGGATGAGCTATTGGAACCTCAGGACCCAAAATCATACTATTAGAAGGGGACTGTCATTCTTGGATGGGAATCTGATCTAAGCCATACATGGAGTACAATCTGTTCAGTGAGTTAGGGGTGATTCTGAGTTTACATTGGACCAACAAGAGGATCCCTCTGAAGGCCCAACACTTTGAATCCTAGAGCTGCCTAGGGGACTACCTTGCTGGCGTGGAGGGCTCATCCACTCTGGAATGGAACGCAATTGCTGTTCTTTGGATACTTCTGTTCTTATTGTAGCTCTGACCCTCTGGAATAAACAGGAAATCTGGAATTAGTGGAGCTTCGACGCCCTGGAGGGACTGGTTGAGGGTGCACAGCCTTTCCTGGCATAGCCTAAGCAGCTAGTGTCATCTCTTTACATGGTCTCTTATGTTTTGTGTTCTCACTGCTCAGGGCTTCCTCCATCAGGCAGCTGGCAGGACCTGAAAGATCATATGCGTGAAGCTGGTGATGTATGTTATGCAGATGTACAGAAAGATGGAATGGGGGTGGTTGAGTTTCTTCGCAAGGAAGACATGGAATACGCACTGCGTAAACTGGATGACACCAAATTCCGCTCTCATGAGGTGGGTTCCTGCCTGTGGGTGAAGAGCGTGTGCGGGTGCCCATCACGGAGGACATGTGATGCTCTCAAGAGGCTCCAGGGCACAGCCTAGCAATAGTCTCGGAATTGGTGGCTAATGATAGTCTTCGTAGCATGTTAGGAATCCAGCTTAAGAGTTGTTGAGGCTTTCTGAAACCTGCCCCATGATGGCACGGTGTGAGCCCTCACAGCAGAGACCAGTTTTTGTAGTTTTGTTCCTAAGTTACATGGAGAACGAACATTCGGATGATTTGCCTCCAACTTCTTCAGGGTAAGTCAAGTTGACTTGCTTTACCATTCTCCCTTTGACAGCCAGTGGCTGAACAGAGATTGCGACTGGCTGTTCTGCTTGAATAAGCTTAGCTCATGTTTCCTTGGCAGCCAGAGGTTGTACCAGCAAACTGCAGTGTTACTCTCCAGATGAGAAACTGCAGTGGTTACCCCAAAGCAATTTTCCCCGCCTGTGCATGGAACCGCTGCCTGTGGTGATCTCATGATACCTTTGCCATGAATTGGTTTGTTCAGTCTTGGGGCATTTGATACCTCAGTTGCAACCATCTCCTTCCAGTGGCCTGATCTTCTGAAACCAGCCTTGACACAGCTGGAGGCTGCTTGCTGTGGAACCTCCTTCCAGAACCTGAGCTACTGAGACAATTAAATTAAGATGAGCTGTGAGAGGGTTCACCAAGGCATCTCCTACCTATGCCGAAGGACTGCACTAGCTTACATCTCTTTCCCTCTGGCAGTTAAAAGATGGAAACAGACATCTTCACCCTTCTTAGTTACATGGGGACAGAACTTGGCTGTGATTGCCTTACTAATGCCTGCACAACACTGTTCTGTAACATGCCCACGCCAGAATTTTGGCCTAAGGCAGCAGTAGAAGGATTCGTACTGCCTGTGTGAAAACTCTCCAGCCTCGAACCACTTGTGCATTGATGTCTGATCTCCATTTCTGGCATTCATTCATTCATTGACTACAGCATGTTATGCCAATATTTGGGTTTTCTCTGTTTTAAATTCCAGGGTGAAACATCCTATATCAGAGTTTGTCCTGAAAGAAGCATCAGCTATGGCTACTCGCGCTCCCGTTCTGGTTCAAGGAGTCGCGATTCTCCATACCAAAGCAGGGGATCTCCACGCTACTCTTCTCCCTTCAGGCCATTCTGATTGCACCCAACAGGGACTTCTAAATATGTGAACTGAGCTTTTTATTTCTGCTCAGAGTTTACATTCCAAAATGGATGGATATAGTCTTTCGTAGGAAGCCTTGGTTTTTTTTTTTTTTTTCATTTCTATTCAATAAAATCTTTTTTTATGACTTACAGTTTTTACTAGGGAAGTGTTGGTAATGAAATACTATAAACCATTGCCGCTTACAAAGTTTTTGTTTGGATAATGTAAATTGTTTTTGTTTCTTCTCCTAAATGAGGGAAAATGAGCTTGAAAATTAGTATGTATGCGTTAATGGTTTGTCTGCAGGATGGCGCTTTAAAGCAGTAGAGTAACATGTATGGTACAGCCTTTTGTGGTGTTTTGAAATATACTTACATGTTTCTGTAGCTCACAAGTGGGTGGCTTCTTTCTGTGGTATGAGAGTGGGAAGCTGGCATAAACCCTAACTCTGAGCCTGGACTTAAGAGTGGCTTTCTGTTACTGGGTTTAAAATGCTTCATGTTTTGACTATTGCTCAATGTCGGTATAGTAATGAACACATCAAAGGAATATTTAAACTATTAGAAAAGCCCGGTACAATTTCTTACAAGCTGTCTGGATGTCTTTTCTGAACCAGCACTAAGAAAAGTTTGACAGCCGCCAAGATAATAAGGTGGGTGAAGGAGACAGATGGAGCAGGAAGTACAGGGCCTCAAGATGGGATAGACTGGGATAGACATGGAGCAGGGCCTTCCACGCTTCTCTTCTTGCAATATGTATTCAGTTTAAACAGTTGCTAAAGCTCTATTAAAGTCTCTTTACTACTTGAGCTGTAAAACAAAATAGATTTTACTGACTTTCTGTTGTAGTTAATTTGTAGAATGAGGTACTTTCTTTGAAATCTGCAGTGATGCCCTTCTTGTCACATACACAGGCTTCCTGGGAAGATCCTGTTGCATGCATAGAGGATCTTTCTAGCTAGCTTGCAACTGTAAGGAAAGTGCTTCTACTTTATATGTCAGGTGCTGACCTTGTGAGTAGTTGAATCTTGGCACAAACGTACAGCTGTCAAGAAGTGTTGGCCCTTGGCTGTAGACTAAATTGCAATTCACTGTGCTTAATTGAATACCAAAAAGATGCTTAGCTTTTAAGGCTGCATTCTTACATAGCAGTATGTGTTGGCAATTGTACTTCTGTGTAAAAATGCACTGGGTCAGGTTGCATGTACTCTACATAAACAATTAAATCAAACAGATGGAAGTAATGCATTCCAACAGTTGATCTTTACTAGATACAGTTCAGTAGTATACGGAAATGCACTTCCTGTGCTGAAAGTACCAAATTAAAAATTGCAAATGCACAGCTCTGCTTACTGGTAAGCAAGGACCACACGCTGCACAGGTTTTTATATTTCCTACAAAGCCAGATGATAACCAGCTTCTCGGCCATTTTGGATGGTACTCTGCACATGGTCTCATGGAAACTAGGCAGCAGCAAACTGCTAGAAGAGCAACATGTTGATTTCAAGTGTCCATTTACCAAGACTTCCACAGTTACTAATTTACTGTTTCTCACACTTGTGTACATGTTATTAAAATGCTGGGTCTTTATTTACATGTTTATTTATGAAGCATTAGAACTGCTCAGTGAAAGTGATCATCTCATGAATTTTTATATCCATGAACTTGAGGAGAAATTACTATACATCTAAAAACACAACTTATTCACTGTTTATTTCTGCACAGAAAAATGGTTTAGCGCTGATATTAAACCATAGTTTTCTCGTATCTTGACAGAGTTGGATTTGCCCAGTGTGTCTCTGAATTTGGATAGGAAGAAAGTGCTAAAGATCTCCATCCCCTTAAGCCTCATGAGTTAGGCGTCTCTGTAGGGCCTGGAACCCTCTGCCCTGCAACCACTGATCGTGACGGCTTCTCAGCTTTTGCCATTTTTGCCCATTCTGAAAGGGTTAATTGCCTGTGATGAGGCCGAGGCTTGGCTACTGGTAATAAGCTAAAATATGGTGGGGTGGGTTTGCCTCCACACCGTCACTGGAATGCAGACTCAGGCGCTCCAAAATGAAGTCTGCCCCTTGGGTCTTACCTTAGTCCCATAAATGTATTACCAGAATGGTTCGTTCTCTCACCTACCCTCCCATGCATCACAACTGGGCGCCTGCAAGCAGTGCTGAGCGCACAACAGCCACTTCCTGACCATTCCAGTCTGAACAAACAAGGCGAGTGGACCTGGCCTGTTACTGTGCCTTTTGATTTACAGCTGGAGAGACGCGGTGTAAAAGTCCTTAGGTCGCTTGGTGCTTCATAAAGTGCTCTCTCTGCATCTTTCTCCCCATTCCATGATTTCCATTTTTCTAGGGTGGGCAACTTGGAGCCCCTGTAGTAGTTTGGCCGACAATTACTATCAGTCCTAGCTATCAAAGCCAGGGGTGAGGGAACACTAACGTTGTTCCCAAAATACCTGAAGGGCCATAATTTGCTCAATCGAGACCATACCTTCTCCAGAATTAAACATGTTTTTCCATTCTGTGAAGGTCATTAAAACGTTTTAACCACAATCACACTTGGGTGCATCAAAGCCATGGTGAAAACAGCAGGTTTAAGCTCTCCTAACTTTGCTCTGGAATGTTGCCTCATCTGGAGTTGTAAGCATAGAGCAGGATCCAGTTTTGGCGACAGTAAATGTGATTAAGTCAATGGGAGTCACGGATTTCAGTATGCATGTTTTACAAACAGAACCCAAAGATGGGTTGAGACACCATGACAGGCCATGGTGGTTTTATACTATTGTTGATCTGCTGTGTTGTCTGAACCTAGTCGTGGTATTTCACTATGGTAAATTTGTTCTTTAGAAACCATAGTGAGACACAGCAGTTTATTCTATGGCTTGTCTATACCACTATGGCATATGCTGTCTGACATGATTTCCATGGTCCAGGTATGCAACTAACACAGACTCCCCTGGAAAGAGTGGCAGCTGTGGGAGCTGCTCTAGCCATTCAGCCTCTCTGTGTGACACAGGCAGGAAACAATGCACCTTGGCATTTAATTTCAGGTGTGCTGGCTGATGGGATATGTGCCAACAGCAAGACAACTGAGTGGGGAGGATGGAAACCATGACAACATAGAAAGCATGTACATACATACATATATATACACATAGCGGCTTATAGCCTGCCTTTTTCCTACAATGGGCTCAAGGCAGCTTACATCATCTCTCCTCCTCCATCTTATCCCCACAACAACAACCCTGTGAGGTAGGTTGGGCTGAGAGTCTGTGACTGGCCCAAAGTCACCCAGTTGGCTCCATGGCTGAGCGGGGACTAGAACCCAGATCCTCAGTCCCAGTCCCATGCTCTTAACCAGTACACCACACTGTATGGCTTTCATACATCATGGCAGAAAACCTATGAACCATACTAACCACACGGGGTTGCTTATGTGAATACAGCCAGTATTTTCAAGAACAGTCTTCAAGCCCAAAACCAGAATACTATCATGTTAGATAGAAAAAAAAGTCCTATGACTCCCAACATTCCCCAGCTACCCATACTGAGAGTAGTGGGGCATTGTTTTGTTTTGTTTTGTTTTTACATGAATAGGATTACACCCTTAATAGACTAAACGAAGGCAGCATATCAAAGGCAGTCATTTCAGAGGAAAAATGTGGAAGGATGTGCTGAAAGATTTAATTCTTTTAAAGATGCAGGGACTAGATTCTAAAGATATCAACAGTGGCACAATAATCTTCTGCCTAGGACTCTTCCCTCTGTAGAAAAGACTCTCTGTCTTCCAGCTTTGGTAAAGGGATATTACCTAATGCAAACAAGAAAATTGGCTTGAATTTAGTTCAAGGTATACGTTTTACTTTGACAGCTCCAGTCATTCTCTCCTGCAAACTCTCTTTTAGTACAATGAACACTGGCATGCTTTAAAAATGTATTTTTGTAGTATAATGAATAGAGTGCACAATCAATACATTATGTCTGTATTAGTGATGGATGAGGAAAATGAGTGTGGAATCTGGGGCTGTTTTCTTTCCTTGTGAACTCTTTCTGACAACATTTGCTGCAAGTCTGCAGAAGAATACACAAAGCACCGAGTGTGGAGATGCTTTCTAAAAATCTCCTCTCCATGCATTTGCATCTAGCATGCACCAGTTGCCTCCCTGTAGTTGGGAAATCCACCCTGGGTGGGAGGGTTGTTCTGGGGGTGGGGAAGGAGCCTGTCAGCAGGATACAAACTATTCTGATGGTGCTCCAGCTTCCTTTCTTTCCCCTTCAAAGGGCTTCAGCTGCCCAGCTGGAACGCAGTACTGGAGGTGCAGTGAGAGAGACATCAGTCCTTCTGCTCTGCCTCCAAATTTGTGGGAGTGTAAGAATTCAGGGCACAATTTATAAAATCACAAAATCCAAGGTTGCTTGGAAGACTGGTCTTGGGTTTGGGTTTTTACCATGGATCACAGACAATCTGTCTCCTGTGTAAGGGTTTTAGTAGCATTGTTAGGTTGTAATTCTTGAACTGGAGAGTTAAGTGTCATCTGAAAATCTAGCATACCCCCACACAGAGATACAAGCTCCAAGCATCTCACAGCAAGAACTTCGCTGGTCTAACCATTACCTGGTGGAGCTACAAAATATTCTTCAACTGTCTGTTTAGCTTTCTTCAGAAGCTCCTCTGCACAGCTGCCTTCTGTAACAGTATCTTCTCTGAGGTACAGATGCCTGGGAATATAAAGTTGTTATTCACCTTCCAAGATGTGGTCAATTAGGCCAGATAACTTAACTTCATGTAACAAAGAGTCATGTATACACAAGTTACTGCCTTTCACTTGCACTTTGAGTAGTGGTAGCTTCACCATGCATACCTCATATTCCTTTTTTCAAAGCTAAGTATGTAATTTGCAGGAAAAAGAAAAGCCTTCCCAGTTCTGTACTGTGTATTACACAGATTTTCTGATTTTGGAATTGTCTGGCTAGAATGATGGCTGCATGATATTGAATGTCCATACTCTTCTTGTATCTGTAGGCATATCTTTTACAAAGTTCATATGAATCTAAGAATTGTCTTGCTAGACCACAGGTTGATCTTGTCCAGCGTTCTGGCTCAGCAGGGTCCTTATATGTCCTCAGAGTCACAGCTAGACATCCTCCTAATACAGCAGTCCACTTGACTATCATGGCCAAAACTGACAGAATTCCAATGAATCTTTAATATCGTTTTAATACACAGTCTTAAAAGTTGTGCCCTTGATGACCTTAAGATCCTAAACTCTTCAGAAGATGTAAGAACATTCTGTCAGGGCACAAAGAATGACAGAGGTGGTCTTCACTGCCTACCCTACATTTTTCATTACATGGGCTTGGCTTACCTAGCTTGGGCGGGGGAGGGGGCGGGGGGAGGAAGGAAGGAGACTGGTGTGACCTCTCCTTCCCACTCAACAAAATGACACCACCTCTAAGGTAGGAGTACCAACCTCAGAGAGCAGCTGGTGTGGTTCTTCCCATTTCAACTGCAAAGGGATTGGAGCGCTCATCACTCCCCAGGTTAAGCATTATTTCTGACCTCAGACAAGGGACTCAAAAGTATCCTGTGAGCCCTGGGCCCATGTCAAAGGCCTTTAGAACTGCTTCCTCCACCTCCCACTCCTTGCTAATTGTGGTCTGCATTGAACCCAAAAGGGCTTGTGTGTAAGTAAACATGCATAATATGTCACTAACGCTAGCAACTATCACTATTTTTAAATTTTACAATATCTCTAGGATGCTGTTTCAGGGCAAGTGTTGTAAGCTGTGGTTCTCCTTGACTTTGAGTACACACCGAGTGAAATGTTGAGCCCTCTCTAACACTTCTCATTCCCAACCTTTCTTATATCCAAGGTTGATAAAAATCAATGATTTTTTAAAAAATATTTTTATTTTCAATTGAATTTTTAAAATTGCAATTGGATTTTTTAAAATAAAATGCTTTTTGAGGAAAAAATCTCTCTAAAGATAGTTTTCTATTTAAAATAAATTATAGTCCAAAGGCTATTCATCATGAAATAAAGATTAGTTTTTAATTATATAGCATGAGACTGTAGACATGCAGTGTTTAAATTTTTTGGTCAATGAATTTCATCAATCCATTCACGTCATGCTCTTCCAGAGCTTTTGGTAAGATTAGCGGGCAATTTTTCTGTCTAGAAGATATTATCTCAGATGCTTGGTTTTACAGTTCTCAAAACTGAATTTGTGCCTGGAGAGATCACATGCTGCCGCTTCACAGCAAAAATAAAATAAACATACAGAGTTGAGAAAAAGACCTTAATCCCATTGTTCCTTTACAAATCTATGAACACAGAATCAACCCCTTATTTCATGAGTGCTAAGTATCAAAAAATTCAATGAAGAGAAGTAGATTGTTGGGAGTGGAATAGTTCTGCACAAGAAGATAAGTGTGAGGAGGGAGGGGCAAGCGGTAAAAATCAAAATGAAGCCTTTTGAGCAAAATACTCCACAAGCCTTTGGATCTTTTTGTTTGTAGCCTGAGGTTTACCATATTACTCTTTCCATGGAGGACAAAACCTATAATGGCAGCAGGCCAGAAAAGAGACTCCCAGTTTGTGGGTATTTTAATGAGGTTCATCTACCTATGGGTAAGGCATGCATGCAAAATTATGTAGAAAGCCATGATTTAAATCTAGTCGTACTGACTAGTGATTGAAATTGATTTGGTTTAAATTAAATCCACCCTGCTTATAGCCCTTTCAGTGTTTGACTCCTAGAGACAGAGCACTGTGGTATTTGCTTTTCTTTTCCTTTTCTCTTTGCTCTTCCTGCTTCTCACCTAATTGACCCCCCACTGGAGGCTGTCACCCAGCAACTAGCACCACCTCTTCCGGAGGAGGGTCTTCTACGCCCGATGGGCTGCTGAGCTCCTGTCCCACTCCCTTGCTGTGGGTCAGGCTGTCTTCTGACTCCACCTCATTCTCATGGGGTAGACGGGGGCTCAATCCAGGCTCCAGCACCAACCCCTCATGCCTCATCTCCCTGGCATTCCCTGGCCTTAATCTGTGGCTGGAACTTGCCAAGATTCCATAATAGTCTAATTCGCACTGACTGAGTTTGCATTCCTATCAACATGCACAGCTGCTCGTGCACACACAGCCACACTGGAATGGTGCGTGTACATGACATCAAGAGCTACGCTGTGTGAGAATCTCCTGAATACAGTGGCACCTCGGCTCACAAATGCCTCAGTTCACAACCAAATCGGGTCACAAACAGAAATTTCAGAAAAAATGTATCTCAGGTCACAAACTCTGCATCGGGTGATGATCGTGATTGTGCCTGTCTTCCCTGCACGGGCGCGATCACAGTCATGCTCGGGGGGGGGGGGGGAGCAAGATGGCTGCAGTTGTGCTCGGTGGGGAGATGGCCACGATCATACTCGGGGTGGGAAGACGGTTGCGGTCGTGCTCGTGCAGGGAAGACAGGTACAATCGTGGTCAAGCGGGGGCGGGGGAGGGAGATGGCCACGATCTTTGTTGTTCTTTGTCACTTTGTTTCAAATTTTTGTGATAAAACAAATGGTTACAGATTAATCTCATTTACATTGAACCTTATGGGGCAATTTGACTTGGGTCATGACCAATTTGGATCACAACCAGTCATGGAACGGATTAAGTTTGTGGGCTGAGGCACCACTGTATATGTAGCAAAAAAAATTGCTGTTCAGTCCAACAGCATTTTAGAGAAATCCTGTGCTACATTTGTACCTTGGCTCTTTAACTAGCATAGTATGTAGATTTTCAAATATGATTGTTAAATAACACCTTTAAAGAAGGGCAAAGCAACATTACTAATCAAGCAAAAAGAGAAGATTATGCAGTGAGCAAAGTTATGGTGAATTCCTATGCATGCATAGTCAGAAGAGCTCCCAGCATTCCCCAACCAAAACCTGGGAATGCTGGCTGGGCAACAGTGCAGCACTCTGCAACTCTTCTGCTGAGCTAGAAGTTGTAAGACTTTTTCCTGTCCAAACATGCATAGGATTGCATCCTTCGCCGCTAATAGGTGCTTACCTGTCTTCCAGTACTGAATCCATTGGTTCCACTCCATTTGTATTAAGAGTGTGAAGTTTCTCAGCAAATTCTATTGCTTTCTCTAAACGTTCCACACCCTCCCAATTGCGAAAATCAACAAGTGACAGATGTTCCAGGTGGTCCAACAACTCCAAAGTTACTCTTTTCTTCAAAAAAAAAACAAAACAAAACAAAAATAACATTTAGGTCCTGAAAGGAGAGTCTCATCTACTGGAAATGTAAAATAAACAGCTATTTCTTTATGAAAATCCCGCTTTTAAAATATATCTGGAAGGAATTTTGTGTTGCAATTTATTTTGGCTTCATTTACTGACTCCCCTTGTTTGCTTCTACATACATGTGCTTAAAAGTTTTACTGTTCTTTACTTAATGAAAAAGATCAACCGGTCAGTCTCTCCTGCCAAGCTAAGTAATCAGTGCAGCACTTGTAGAAGCAGGCCTACCGCCACCCCACACTTCTCATGGAAGCCAGCTCCCCTGATTCACTGCGTGGGCGGGAACGCTGTGTGGTCACAGGTAGCAGGACTGAGCCCAGGCTTTCAAATATACCAGATGAACGGGCGATCTGAAAGCGTGCGCGCGCGCAATGGAAAAGCTGCGCATCGGGACTGCGGGGCAGGTGCAACTCCCGGCTCCTGCCACACGAGAGCTTTGCCCAGGGAGACGCGCCTGCCAGCCCCCCGGGGCAGGCCGCTCCCTGCACCGTCCGAGGCCTGCCGCCGCCGCCGCAGCGCGGGCATCCGGGCGGCTCGCAGCCCCGCCGAGGCTCCCACTCACCCGGCGGGCTCCGGCCTCCTCGGCCGGCGCGGGCGGGACCCCCGCGGGGAAGCGGCGCCAGCAGCACAGGCTGGCGCGGCAGAGGCGCGGCGCCCGCGCGCCCCACATGCCGCTTCGGGGCGCGGCGGAAGTGCGTCACGCGCGCGCCGCGCTCCCTGCGGGCGGGGCGCCCTCGCGTGCCGCCGCCATGAACAGCGTCGGCGAGGCCTGCACGGAGCTGAAGCAGGAGTACGACCAGTGCTTCAACCGCTGGTTCGCCGAGAAGTTCCTGAAGGGGGAGGGCGGCGGCGGCGACCCCTGCGTGCAGCTCTTCAAGCGCTACCAGCTCTGCGTCCAGGCAAGAGGCCCTCCGGGCGCGCGCGGAGCCCCGGCCCGGCCCGGCCCGGCGGCTCGCCTCCGGCCGGCCAAGCGCAGCCCCTGCCAGCTGGGGGGGCCGGGGACCGCCCAGCTGCGCAGCTAGGCGCCTTGGAGATGTGTTGGACTGCAACTCCCATCATCCCTGCCGTGCGGCCAGTGGCTGTGGGAGGTGTAGTCCAGCGGTAGTGATTTGCAGAACGATGTTTTCGAAACTGAAAGGCCATGCTTGTGAAAAGCAGTGCATAGAAAGGGCATGGCTGCTGGACGGTGAAGTGCACTGGCAGATTTTGGGTCAGGCTCCATCTTTTGCTTCCCAGGATGGAGGGATTGATAAGAGCTGAGAAATGTGTGTGACGTCTTGTGCTCCTTGGAAGAAGACGTCCTGAATAACACTTTACCATATTCACAGGGCCTCAGATTCATTTGCTGAATTTCCTGACTCAAGAAGTTTGGGTTAAGGCTTGGTAAGACCACCAAAATCTTTGCATGAAACTTTGAAGGAGGGGCCCCCAATCTGATGGAGCCAGTGGGTGCAGTTCGAATTTTGAGAAAAATGTCTTAGGTGCTCTCACAAAATGGCAGCTGTGGTGGGCACAGCTAGTGTCATGACCCCTATCTCACAGAAAGGGAAATGAGAAAAACAAAAAGACAAGTCACTTCTCTGAAGACACTGAAGACAAGGCAGAAGCAGCCCCTGAGCCTCAGAACACAGATGTATTTTCTTTTGAATCCAGTTTTCTAGTTCAGGATTACTCCCACAACCAAATATTGGTTATGTCTGAACAGCAGTGTCAACCTACAATTCATGTTTAAAAATATCTATTATTGGTCAACACATATGATGCACAGGGTCTTAAGCAAGCATGGAATAATTAATTGGAGCACTCTGTTTTGCCCAGTCACAGGAGTGCTTTGCTGACATCTATTTCAGAAGGGGCAACAGATATTTAATCAGGTTACATTTAATGAAACAAAAAGGCTTTTCAGTGAGAGCTGAACTAAATTTGGCTGATGGATGCAGAGTTGAACACAGCTAATGCTTATGTTTTGGTGGTGCAAAAGAGGCAATTTGCATAAATCTTACAAACAAAAGTTCCTTAATATTTACAGATTTGCATCTTTTACCCATCTTGTGGAACATATTGTAAGGTCAACATAAAAGGATTCTCCACATCATTCTGTCAGCTAAAAGACTAACATTACAGAATTGCAAAGAGAAATGTCTAGCTGCACTAACAGGACTCAATGAAACATTTGGTTGGCATAATTTACAAATGGACAAATACTTGGATATCTGGCTGTCTCTTTTGAAGTCTATTCCTTAAAAATAGTGCATTTTTCCATAAATAAAATATAAGGGATACATATTATTTGTGTATTCACTATGATAGAGCCACTTAAATCTCATGTAAGAAAACTAATACTTTTTTACTTTTTGTAGGTTTTGGTTCTGATTTTGAAATTCACAGTAAAAAATTTAAAGTGCACTAGCTGTATCCTCCATGAAATCCATTTTGGGTGCAGCCACAGCAGCACCTCAACTACTCAAATATGTCCACAGGTCCAAACAGGCCGAAGACCCTACCATGCAGAGCTTGGTGTCAGGATCTCTGAAAGACTGCCTTCTCCCCTTTTCTGTTTTTTTCCTTCCTTTTTTCTTTTGGATATGGTTCTGTACTTCCCAGAGAGATTTGGACAGTATAGCAAGTAAATAAATAACCAAGAGAGACTATATTGATGGAAACATAGGGTTTAGTCCTCTTTTTGGCAGCACTCTGCCTGTAAAGCTGTTTCCCAAAATGAGTTCATCTGGCTTTCAGAACATTCAGCTGTTTTCCGGTTTGATTGTAAATTGCACCGGGAACTGACTCAGAATCCTTCAGAGCATTTGTGGTGGTGCTTGAGCTCAGGATGAAATCCGTAGCACTGAGGCATAAGGAACCTCTTAAGCTGTTCCTTCTGCTGCTGCTTCAGGCACTCCTCCCAGACGTGCCAGTGTGTTGTAGTGGTTAAGAGCGCAGGGCTGGGACTCAGTCCCACTCAGCCATGGAGGCCCCTGTGTGACTTTATACCGGTTGCAGATGCTCAGCCCAACCTACCTCACTGGGTTGCTGTTGTAGGGAGAAGGTTGGGAGCAGGAGGAGGCGAATGATGTGAGCCAATTTGAGTTCTTCATAAGAAAAAAGGTGGGATATTAATCTAATTAATACCAGGATGAGAGTGCTTTCACATCCTTAAGTTTAGAAAACAAGGCTTAAGGGGTTGAAACCTAATTAAAACATGGGTGTAAAGAGGGATGTGGCCCCAACTGAATTGTAGAAAAGGTTCTATACAGAGGGTTTGATACAGTTTTGCAGTTATTAGTGTAGGTATAATTAGAAAATTACTCCCCTGAGCTTAAACTGGAGTCTTGTGCTGGACATATATTCTTAGTAACCTTGGAATTCTTAATAGGCTTTTTCCCCATTTCCAGAAAGCTATTAAGGAGAAAGACATACCTATCGAAGGGTTGGAATTCATGGGCCCCAACAAAGGAAAATCTGAAAACTCCTGACTGAGAGGATGCCAGAAAGTCTCCTGTGAACACTGAAGAACAGCCATGAAGCAAATTGACTGCTGAACAGCACTCTGACCAGCTTGATTTCTTCATTGGGTGGTGAGAAATGGAGACTTTTCCCCATGGCAGTGTCCGCCCCATAACGGCAGGAGCCAGTTTAATCTCTTGTGGCATTTGGGGAGTGGTGTTATCATGTACAAGACTGGGGGACTCTTTGAGATTTACAACGGAATATACTGCTAACAGTTGAATCAGGTAGATTCTTATGGCTGATTCATCAGCTGATTGCGGTTATTTATGTCAATGTTAAAATGAATGTCAGGGACTCTGATCCATTAATCAGTGTGTTCTGTTGGAATTTTGTTTTCTTGAATCTTTTCTGTCTATTAGCGTTCCTTAAAAGCCGTCTCTTATCCTGAAGTCCATTATGACAGCTTAAGTAATGCAGAATTTGAGCAAAATGGTGCTACAGAATGGGTGTGCCTTTCTCTGAGGAAGTGTCCTCACTTGGTCTTCAGAGCACTGCAAAATCCTAAGCTCTTTTTCCTCACTTGCAGGTTTGATGAATAATATTTTAGATTCAAAAGAGTTCCTTTGTTTCAGAGAGGGATAAGTAGATGCATAGAACTTAACTTCCACTTGTTGGATGTGATCAGAGAACATGAAGGGGAAATGTGCCCATCATTTTTACTTACTTTCTTTCTAAGAATGGCACATGCCTGTGGTTTGAAAGGAGCTTATTCCTTCTGTCTTGCACATCACTGCAGTGCATTCTTAGGGGTAGACCTAGAAAGGGAGGGCTGTTTATGCAGCATGAGGAGCACATGTAAAACTAATTAATTTCACTTACCCAAAGCCATAGTGATGTCAGTTTAATTTTAACTAGCTGCCCCTGTATATCATGGAACAAATTCCAGAACTGAAACAAGTACACGGTTGGTATAAACAAATATTGTAAGACATAAATTTTTACTGGGCTAGTTTAAAATGCAGCATGTTCTCAACCATACCGGGGCAGTTGGGTCAGAACTCTTCAAAGCCAGGCAAAATCCAGCACTGTGGGGAAGCTTTGTGCCTTTCGCCATATTGTTGTACCGTGGCATCTTAGAAGATAATGCTGTGCAGCCAGTTTGCTGCGACCAGTTGTTGTTGTTGTTTTTGCTGCAAAGTGGCTTCAAATAGGATGCTACTATGAGGTGTGACCCTTCTCCCCCAAACCCTTACTAAGACAGCAAGCACATCAGAAACCTCTGACTTGTGCTTTTTATAGCATCAGGAACTCATTCCTTTAAAAAAAACCAAACCTAGTTTTGGAGGCAAAACCTTGGGTATTCAAAGATTAAACCTGGAAGGAAGGTTACTGCTGCTGTTACGAACAAAGATGACCTGCACAAGCAGCCAGATGCCAAGGCACAGCCCAATGGATGAACCTACAAGAGCTCCCGCGCTCCCACAAGCTCATATTCATTCTGCCTCTGCAAAAACCAACTTGGCTGATTTTTAAAAACAGATTTCAAGGGCCCAGCTTTGAATGGAGCAAAGCCCGGCTGCACAGCTGCAGCAGCCCTCCTTCCCTAGAACACCCCCAGGTCCCACGCTTGTCCAGCCTGCCTTTGCACTGGTAGATGGAGTCCGGAGGCATCTGGGGGATCAGGGCAGCTGCAGCTGTTTCCACCCAGTCCAGCATGTTGCATCCCTTCTAGTTGTGCTCTGCTGCTCCCCTCCTCCTGGTTGGCTGTCCCCTTGTGCTCACCAGCCATGGGGCCTGGTGCTTGATGCCTTTTCCTAAAGGCCCAGCCTGGAGAGCAGCAGCAGGCAGAGCAGGTGCAACAGTAGTGGCAGCGGGGGGTGTGGGCAGAGGGCGACGCAGGTGCACCAAAGCGGGCACTGGGCTGGGCAGGCGTTCCCTACTGTGCTTCAGAGAAGAACGCTACCCCAGGTCCGTGGCAGGTGCGCCAGGTCTCTTTCAGTAGAAAGCGCCTTGTAACATGACTGAACAGCTGTACCTGTCCTGTTATGTACAATAATGGGAATTGAAAGTGGAGAATAAAGGTCCAAACTGCAGTGGTTTGTAGTGAGCTTAACGTTTGGGGGGGTATTACTTTGGGAACCTGAAAAGGGGAGGTATGGATTTCTGCTGCAGCTCTTTTCCTGAGGACAAGTCTCTGTGGTGGTGCTACTGATTCCTTCCCCAAAGTGGCAGTACTGCTACTGGCCTGTCTTAGAGGTTGTTTCCCCGAAAATGTGGAGAAAGCAGCCCAGAAGCACAACATGAAATGCCACAATTTGAAATGTGTTGAACCAGAACAAGGGTGACTTGCTGCCTCCTCCTCCCCACCCGTCCACATTCCTCTGGGGACAATCTTGAGGGCTTCCAGTCCCCTCACACATGCTTATCTCCTCCTCCCTCCTTCCCTCTGCAGCTAATTCAGCTAAGGAGTAAAACTCCCAGTGGCATCCTTTCTGCCTTAAATCTAATTGCTAATAGCAGACAGATGTTGTGGCAGCAAGTAAAGAGGGGGAGGTTACCCTTCCTCTGTGGGTTGCTCGTCTCTGGATGATGACTGCAGCTCTCTCTTCCCCAGGACCAATGCGTGCTTATGATGCCCACTATCCCCATTTAGGAGAACTGGCCTTTCACAGGATGGGAGCAGCTTTGATATTCTGTATAATTCCCTCTTGCTTCTTTGCCATGTTCTGGACACTCTTCTCTGCCCATCTAGTTTATCTGAGAGAATGTAAGTTTGAGCCTTTGCTTATGTCCTGCATAGAGGTGCCTAAAGACAATCCTGACAAAATACCCAGGTAGACAAGAACGTCTCACACTGCCCTGGTTGGAAGCAAGTACCACCTCCCCAAGTCTTCACAGAGGCATACAGGGCAGGAGAACACAGAGTGGCTACTGGACAATCCAAATGCCACATCTCACAACAAACATTTTAGATAAGTTACTATAAATATAAGTGATGCATTAAGTCATTACTACAAGATGAGAGATCTTGGTTTTATCAAAATTACTTTGAGTTCTCTGCTTTGTCATCACCTTCTGGAGGCAAAAAGTCATTTCAGAACATTATGTGCTCAAGCCCAAGCAATATTGGGATAGCAAAGGCTACTTCATTTCTTCATTCCCTCCCAGAAGAACCTTTTGCCGCAGCAATGCCAACACTTTTCTGAAGAACCATTGTGGCTTCTTCCATACAGGGTCAAATGTGTGACTTCCCCTGAGACACTAGATAAGATACTCCTGAACTGCATGATCAAGAGAACTCACAGACAAACTCGAATGGAATAATTTTATTTCTTTTAGGTGACCTCAGCAATTTGGACTGCAGAGGCCAGAGTGCCTTTCATACTTCAACAATGCAAGGAATGCAGAGCATTTATATTGTGGGTCCCAGTGTGGATTCTGGTCCAGCTACCTCAAGTGGTCCACAGTGCTTCTGTAACCCACAAGCTTAATGGTCATCTTCATAGCCAGTTGGGAGGGCGTTAACATGTGGGTTGTGGAACATGGTATGGTTCCCATCACCCCAAGGGAAGGGCTGAAAAAAGAAGAGAGAATTTGGATTTTTAAGACACTAAGCTGAAACTTTTCAAGAAAGTCCACCACCCAGGAAGTTCACAATGGAAACGTCCTTTCTATATAAATGCCTCAACCATAAATTCTGTTTTCAATCTAGTAAAGCCAACTGTTTCAGATTAAATGTTGACATATCCATTCCTATTTGGTTGAACAGCATCAGTCTGGAAGAATAAGACCTGCTTAGGGGCATTCGAAGTCTAATACCTTAGTCCGGATGCGAAGATGTGAATAAGGAATGAATGCTGGCCGTTCATGCTCCTGCTGAGCCTTCAAGTAGCAGTTCAGCATGCAAACAGCAACTCCTGGGAGAGCCACGACAAAGGAGAGAATCTTCCATGTACGAGCTAATTGAGAGAATGCACACACAAGGAAAACACAATGATTTGCTTGTTTAAATCCAACATATTAATGGCCAGCAACTTCAGTGTGTTTCAGACCCAGATGCAGACATTCAGACTGATTAGGGGGCAGCCTATGTTTGGGCAGGCTGGAGAACTTGGCTTAAACTGTGCTCTGTAAAGTAGCAGCTTCCTGATGCTTTTCAACTTGGTCCCTAGTAACCATACGACATCCTAACTAAATAAAAAACTCACACACAGATACAACATAGCCAAATCTGTACCACAGATCCTCACTAGGCTCTTGGGCAATGTGTGTCTGTTGAGACTTCAAAGCAGGAAACCTCCCAATCAAGTTTCACCCCTGCTGCAAACATATTCTTGACCAACCTATTATTCTTGCAGCCTCATGCCTATCCAGAGATATAAAGGCACCTTTCAAAATGAATGAACAAGGAATTCTTTGAAAATTGAATAAAATATCACTCTATATAAAGAATGCTATTGCTTAAGGCAGTAGCCTCTTTCAGCAAAATGGCCTAAGTCCACTTCGGAAAAGCTTTTAGTTGGTCTTCCAGTGGCAGGTAAGGCAAAGAGCTGAAGTGCTGGGACAAAACCCAACAGTTCTAGCACATTTTAGGTAAAAGTTTGTACAAGTAACCAAGCCCTAAAATAGGCAATAGAACCATTTAGAAAGGAAGATGGCACAAAACCCAGAAAATCATCAAACCTATCAGTGGTTGGGGGAAGGGTGAGGTGAGAAGGAGGAGCTTCTGGACCCCACCCCCAGAGTCACATTTGGCTGCAGGGTCTACATCAGGGTTAAAGGTTCCTGGGACAGCCTTGGTTACTGCCCCCAGTACACTAGAGCTTCCCAATTCAAGATACATCCAGCAGCTTTTCCTTCAGACTAGAATCCCCGAAAGCCCACCCCAACCAATTTTTCCACAAGCAGGAACAGATGCTACACCGTAGAACACTTCAGGAACTATTTACTGAAATTCCCTTTGGTCAGACATAGAACAGGATCCTACACTGTATTGTGCTACATAAAAATATTTGTTGGTACATTAAGTTTATAAGTATATTCTGACAGCAAATGTACATATAAGTGTTCTTAGTTTTAACAACAGTGTTATGAGTAAACCAGGTTATACATAAAATACGTTCGTACAGTACTTTAGATTCGTTAAGAATGCTGTAAAAAGTAATGCATATGTTTAGTTTCCTCTCCATTTCTGGTTTTATGAAAGACCTTTCGTGGCTTCAAAATTTCCAGAAGCTTAAAATCTCTAGCTCTCCTTGATAATGCCCTGACAATACTGGCAAAGCATTGCCAGAAAAAAGCAAAACGTAAACATAAATACTGGACAAAATAAGGGAAATGTAGTCCTGCTAAGCTTTCACGCACAATGAAGGTCAATTTCAAAACAAGCAGGGATTTCTGGGCGTTGCACTCCTTCTAACCCCCCCCCTCCCGGAAGCTTCTTCCATTTCCTTTTGCAGGTACCCTGTTTCCTTTCTGCTTCCATAAAGCTCGCAGCGCAATGCTTTATAAACGCATCGTGCTGAAAGGCTATCCGCAACCCGGAGCAGAAGCGAAGGTCGGGAGGAGGACGCTTCAGACGGAGCACGCTCACGCCGCCGAGCGCTTCCAAGCCCCCGCCCCCAGCGGGCAGAGGGAGGCGGGCCCGCCGCCGCCGCCCTCGGAAGGTCACCCGCTCCCCAGGCCCGCCCGCTGGACTCACCGGTCCCGGCCTCTTTGTGCCCCGACGCGGCTGCCGCCGACAGGAGCCTCGTCAGCCCGGCCCGGGGAGCCGCGGCCGCCCCACGCCGAGACACCACGCCGAGCGCCGCCGCCATCGCACCGCTTCTGCGCCCGCCCGCCGCCGCCGCCGCCAAGCTTCACCCCCCGCACGGAAGCGGAAATGCCGGGCGGGAGCCGGCGCGTGCCAGTGACGTCATGCAGCGCTCGGGGTGCTCGGCGCAGAGATCTAAATCAGTAGACTCGTGGGAGCAGGGCTCGTTTCCGAGTTCCCCGGACGGGATGGCGCCCTGCCCGTAATAAAAGGAAACTTCGCCATTCCCCTGGAAACACGGAGGAGAGTAGCTCCGACTGGGCCTCCGGCCCTTTCTGAGTTGTTGATAAAGACGGTGCGTGGACTAGGCATCGCTTAAAACGGAACACACGCGCACGTACAAGCATAAATATTTGGAATTTTGATTTCTACCCTGTTTCCCCGAAAATAAGACCTAACTGGAAAATATTTTTTCAGGATTTTTCAGAATGCTCATAATATAAAACCTACACCAAAAATAAGCCCAGTTAAGATCATCATCATCATCATCATTATTATTATTATTATTATTATAACATTTCTATGCCGCCCCTTGCCGAAACCTCGGGGCGGCTTACAACATGATAAAATACAATGAAATACAATAGTACATCATCAGCCAGACAGACGCATTTAGTACATCCGTTGCAACACAATTCGGGTTTGGAGAGTCAAGACACAGTTCCAGAAGAAGATGCCATGACTGTATTTGAATAAATGTAGATTTTTGTACATAAATGAATAAATGTAGATTGTTGTACATAAAAAATAAGACATCACCTGAAAATAAGCCCTAGTGCATCTTTTGGAGCAAAAATCAATACAAGACCCAGGGGAAACACGGTATGCAGCTCAATAGCCCGACAGGACTCTCTCAGCAGTTATATACAACAAACAACACAAAATCATTTACAAAAAACTTGCACAACTGTGGCACGACCTCAAGCACGCCAGGGGAACGCGGGGGTCCGGATGTGGCACTGTGGCTCCTGGCCTCCCATGCCTTCCCATCGCTTGCACTGCAGGAGGGGATTTCTTCATGGAAGCGCTCACCGGTGCTGGCAGGGCAGCTTATATAAGATGCATAAAATATGTTATAATAGAATTTAATTAAATATAAATAATTGCTGATCTAACATAAGGGCTGAGCTAGAAAGAGCAATTGCTCCTGTCCTCCGCACCCTCCTTTTAGGGTTCCTTCTCCCTGCCCTTCTTTTGCCCTCAATTGTTCCCAGCCTTAGGCTCCTCTCCAGGGAGTCCTTCCTTCTCATTAGGTGGCCAAAGTGTGTGAGTTTCATCTTCAGCATCTGTCCTTCTAAAGAGCAGTCAGGGTTGATCTCCTCTAGGACTGACCGGTTTGATCGCCTTGCGGTCCAAGGGACTCGCAGGTGTCTCCTCCAGCACCACAATTCAAAGGCCTCAATTTTCTGGCGCTCAGCCTTCCTTATGGTCCAACTTTCACAGCCATACATTGCAGCGGGGAAAACCATAGCCTTGACTATACGGACCTTTGTTGGCAGAGTGATGTCTCTGCTTTCTAGTATGCTGTCTAGATTTGCCATAGCTTCCCTTCCCAGGAGCAAGCATTTTTTAATTTCTTGGCTGCAGTCCCCATCTGCAGTGATCTTGGAGCCCAGGAAAATAAAATCTGTCACTGCCTCCATTTCTTCCCCATCTATTTGCCAGGAAGTGAGAGGACCAGATGCCATGATCTTAGTTTTCTTAATGTTGAGTTCCAAGCCAACTTTTGCACTCTCCTCTTTCACCAGCATCAAGAGGCTCTTTACTTCATCTTCACTTTCTGCCATTAGAGTGGTACCATCTGCATAGCTGAAGTTGTTGGTATTTCTCCCAGCAATCTTAATTCCAACTGGTGATTCATCCAGCCCCGCCTTTCTCATGACGTGCTCTGCATATAAGTTAAATAGGCAGGACGACAGTGTACAGCCTTGCCGAACTCCTTTCTCAATTTTGAACCAATCAGTGGTTCCGTGTCCAGTTCCCACTGTTGCTTCTTGACCCACTTTCAGGTTTCTCAAGAGACAAATAAGATGGTCTGGTACACCTGTCTCTTTAAGAACTTGCCACAATTTGTTGTGATCCACACAATCAAAGGCTCTGGCTTAGTCAATGAAGCCGAAGTAGATGTTTTTCTGGAACTCCCTAGCTTTCTCCATGATCCAGCGTATGTTGGCAATTTGATCTCTCGTTCCTCTGCCTCTTCGAAATCCTGCCTGTACTTCTGGTAGTTCTCGGTCCACATACTGCTGGAGCCTAGCTTGTAGGATTTTGAGCATCACTTGGCTAGCATGTGAAATGAGTGCAATGGTGTGGTAGTTTGAACATTCTTTGGCATTGCCCTTCTTTGGAATTGGAGTGTAAACTGACCTTTTCCAATTCTGTAGCCACTGCTGAGTTTTCCAAATTTGCTGGCATTTTGAGTGTAGCACTTTTACTGCATCGTCTTTTAGGATTTTGAATAGCTCAGCTGGAATACTGTCACCTCCACTAGCTCTGTTGTTGCTCAGACTTCCTAAGGCCCATTTGACTTCACATTCCAGGATGTCTGGCTTGAGTTCAGCGACCACCCCACCGTGGTTATCGGGGATGTTAAGATTTTTCTTGTATAGTTCTTCTGTGCAATCTTGCCACCTCTTCTTAATCTCTTCTGCCTTTGTTAGGTCCCTGCCATTTTGGTCCTTTATCATGCCTATCTTTGCATGAAACGTTCCCTTCATATCTCCAATTTTCTTGAAGAGATCTCTAGTCTTCCCTATTCTGCCAGCCTTTGTCCTGCTTCATTTTGTACTCCAAGGCCAAACTTGCCTGTTATCTTTTGGCTTCCTACTTTAGCATTCCAATCCCCCATGATGATACAGACATCATTTCTGGTGTGATTTCTAGAAGGTGTTGTAGGCCTTCATAGAATTGGTCAACTTCTGCCTCTTCAGCACCAGTGGCTGGGGCATAGATTTGGACTACTGTGATGTTGAATGGTTTGCCTTGGATTCGAACTGAGATCATTCTGTCATTTTGGAGATTGTATCCCCGTACTGCTTTTCCTACTCTTTTATTGACTATGAAGGCTACTCCATTTCTTCTGTGGGATTCTTGTCCACAGTAGTATACCTGATGGTCATCTGAATTAAATTCACCCATTCCTGTCCATTTTAGTTCACTGATTCCTAAGATGTCGATATTCAGTCTTGTCATTTCATGTTTGATCATGTCCAGCTCACCTTGGTTCATAGATCTTACATTCTAGGTTCCTATGGAGTATAGGTCTTTGCAGCATCGGACTCTCCTTTCACCACCAGATACATCCGCAACTGGGTGCCCTTTCGGCTTTGACCCAGTCGCTTCATTCTTTCTGGTGCTACTAGTACTAGTCCTCTGCTCATCCCAGTAGCACACTGGACACCTTCTGACCTGAATCGTTTTGCCCTTTAACTGTCCATGGGGTTTTCATGGCAAGGGCACTGGAGTGGGCTGCCATTTCCTCCTCTAGTGGATCACCTTTTGTGAGAGCTCTCTGCTATGACCTGTCCGTCTTGGGTGGCCCTGCACGGCACAGCTCAGAGCTTCATTGAGCTACGCAAGCCCCTTCGCCAGGGCAAGGCAGTGGTCCATGAAGGGGAGAAATTAGTAGGAGGAAACGATTTGAAATCACACATACACAGATGGGCAGAGAAAGTCTGGCCTGCAGATCTTTTGCTTTTTTACCTCTTAACGGCCACTGGTCCATCGCCTGGTGGCTGCTCTCTTCTCCTGGTGACTTGGTCACATCTCCCAGAGATGGAGCTTTGGCATCATTTCAGACCTGATGCTTTTCCAAGGGTCCAGCTGCTGCCATCGACTGCGGAGTGAGCATGTGACGCATGTGCATGTCTGAGTTGTTACTCCAGGCAAGTAGCTGGGGCAGCAGCCATCGAACCAGGCCAGCCCTTCCCAGCCGGGTGCCTCCCTCCTGTGCCAACGGCCACGCTGGTCTGGGAGAATAGGAGCCCCAGCCCAAAAAATCTGGAAGGCACCAGGCTGGGCGAGGCCGCTGTAGTCAGCCTGGGTCCCGCAGTCCACCACTGGAGCCCCCAGGTGCTGTACCCAAACGTTCCACGGGGTGGCACCTCTGGAGAGCACTCAGTCCAATGGGACATGTGCCAGGTTAAATATGGATCAGCCATCGTGCAGTTGGCTGGTGGGGGCGGTGAAAATTCCGTGGGGTAGACCCACACGGACACCTCGTGCTCCTTGAGGAAATTCCAAAGCAAAGCAATGCGAACAAAAAAGCAACCCCCCCACCAAAGCCATGTATTTGATGCAGTCCAGTCACGCGTTGCTGCCTGTTGTTTAGGCCCTGCTCACCATATCAGCTCAAGTGAGAGCAACCAGGGCCCCTTCCCAGAGTCCTCTGCCTGCTTCCACAGAGACCCTCACTCAGACCTGTTAAGCAAAAGCGGGGCAGCGCTCTCGGGTTAGCCACAGCGCTGTACCAGCGCTCCTACCAAGGGGGCGCCTGGGAGCCATCGTGTCAACTTTGCGGGTCATCTCTGAAGTCCAGAGATCAGCCAAGGATTTGGCAGGACCATCAGCCACATCAGCCAGAAAATCCCCCAGAGCCCTCTGGAAACCATCCAGATCCATTAGCCTGTGGGGTGGACCATCGGAATGGGTCCTCCCTGCAGAGGAGAAAAGTCACTGTTAGACTAAATTCAGCAGGCAGTGATCTGACCATGACAAGGGACCAGTTCAAGTTCTCCCACCTTCAAATAATGATCCCCTTTCCTGGCTGAAAAGCAGGCATACCCTGCTACATGTGCTGGCCCCAAAACATGCTGGGGCAGCCCCATGAGAGGGAGGGAGGGAGGGAGGGAGGGAGGGAGAGTTCCACTACCTCAATTCTGAGCCATTCAGGGCTTCACAGGTTAGTCCTCACTCAGCAAGATTGCAGTACGAGGGAACTGGGTCTCTTCAGCCTGGAGAAGAGGAGACTCCGAGGGGACCTGTTGGCGACATGCAGGTATGCGAGGGAGTGTCACGCGGAGGTGGGCAGAGACCTGTTCTCCCCTGCAGAGGAAGGCAGGATACGCTCCAGCGGAGCAAAGCTCAGGGAGCCAAGGTTCAATGTGGATGCCAGGAAGCACTTCCTGATGGTCAGGACCCTGAGGGCGTGGAATGGGCTTCCATGGAGGAGGTTGAGGCCCCATCAGTGGGGTGTTCAAGGACAGGCTGGACGTGCACATGGCGGGCATGTCATGAGCGGAGCCGGCTGGAGCCGGGGGTCAGACAGGATGGCCCGGGAGACCCGTCTGTCTTGCTCTGTTTCTGTGTTGCTGTTGGCCCAGGGGCGGCAGGATCTGGGCCAGGAGCAGGGCTGGGAGCAGCTCTCAGGGGAGCCCCATGCAGGGGGTGCCGCAGTGCCCCTGCCAGGCCATTCTCAGACCCACATGTGCTACCAGGGAGCTGCCTCCCTTCCTCTGTTCCCCCCGTCGCCACACACAAGCAAGGTGCCTCTGCTGCCTCCAGCAGGTTTTCAAAGCGATGCAAACCCCCGCAAAGTATGTTGACCGGAGGCAGAAGTGGGATGTGTGGGTGCACCCCACTGCAGGTGAGCGCTGCCCCCCACGCCCCTTTCTCCACCCCTGGGGGGCATCCCCTGCCTGCCTGCCTGCCCAGTCAGAGGTAAGGACAGGATGCGAGAGAAGGCTGCCCGGGCCAAGCAAGCTGCTGTTGCCTTTCCTGGAAACGGCCACCCTTCTCCTGCCCCAGCCCCTCACTTTTGTCCTGCCCCACTGGCCCTCCCCTTTTCCGTGGCCCCCATCCCTTTTCCAGATGGGCACAGGAAGTATGGCATGCAGCTGCCCCTTCTTTGAGGCATCACCTGGACGGGCTGCACACATCTTCATACGAAAGCTCTGAAGCTGGGTCCAGAGCGGGGGCTGAGGGCTGGGGTGCAGGGGGGGCAGCCCCAGCCCAATGTGGCAGCAGTCAGAGGGGTGGGGGGCCCTTCACCTCCCTCTGCCTGGTCTGTTTTCCCGCAAACGGGTGGCGACGTCTCCTATCGTGCTGCGCAAATAACCTCATTCCACGCGGATGGACGGACGTCTCCCTGTTCACTCTCCCCGCTGGGCGTGGCCTGAGCATCGGGCGTGTGCATGGTGCGCGCATTGGAAGGGGGCCAGAGGAGCACCCCAAAGTCCTCTTCCCCGCTGGGAGGGGCGCTGTTTTGTGCGTGTGCGGCAGGCCACGTGGTGTGAGGATTCTGTTTCCACCCTGCCTTTTTCCTTGCAAGGAACTCCCAGCAGTGTCCGGGGGGAGGGGGCTGAGATTCTGTGGCTGGCCCAGCATCCCCAGGGGAGCCTCACGGCCAAGGGAGAACTCGAACCCAGGCCCCGGGCCTTGGTCCAGTGCTCTCGCCCCAACACCACATGGGCTGCCGCTCTTTCCATGCTGCGCCCTCTGAATAAAGAACATGGCCAAGAATTAGGGGTGGGGAAATGCACTTTGTCTCAATTTTATTTTTTAATTTTTGAACCAATATGTGAACTGAAGCAGTTGTCCTTCAAAATTCACTGTTCTTAGAATTTTGCAATGGCATTTCTCTCTTGAAAATGCATGTATATAAAAGCGTGTTGTATTAGCAAAATGTGCTTCCAAAAATGTGTACAGTAGGCAAAGGACATGCATTGAGAGAAATGCACAGAAAAATAGGTGCAGTTTTAATGCAGACTTTACATAAAATATCTCAAGTGTGGAATGAGCTCAGTGTCGGACTGGCAGCGTGAGCTCCTGCAATGGGCCAGGCCCACAGCCAGCGCTTTCCTGAGTGTGGTCCTCCCAGGTGAAGACCGGCGGGGCTTTCTGAGCCGCCACGCAGGCCAGCTTCTCTGCCCTTGCCGATGCCCCCCTTCCCTCCCCCCACACAGAGCCACAGCCCAGAGGCATCGACTGCTCTGTATTTCCCCGGAACCCTGAGATCTGCCGGCCAGAGTCCGGCGCAGGCGACACACATGTGGGTGCCTCCAAGCACATTCTGGGCCTGGAGTTGGTCTTCAGAATCAGAAGCAAACGGCTTACAGTCCTTTTCCCACAGAAAGTGAGGGACGTCCATTGGGACAGCTTCCAGGGGGAGGAGAAGAGCTGTCCAGGGCCCCTCTCCTGACGCGAGATGCTCCCTCCAGGGCCAGAAGCAGAGTGCCTGAGAAAGATGGACAGGCACGCTTGGTTGCGCTTGTGTGGCGCCCTGCAAAAGCCAACGGGGGGGGGGGGGGCGACGGGGAGGGGGAGGTGACTGGTCTGGGGGATGCGGGGGGCAACAACCTGTCGGGGCTCCTTGCAGGTTCCTTGCATGACAGACGAGCACCACAGCTTGCTGCCTGGGTGAGGGGTGAGGGGTGGGCGCGCTGGTTCCCTGTCAGAGTCCTCAGCTCTTCTCTCTGGCGTCTCCTCTGCTCTGAGCGGTCTTCTGCACTGCGTCTTCCGTAACGAGGCGACACTGGCGTGCCTGGCATTGCTCGGAGGAAGGCTGCCTGCTCCCTTTCTCTGGATCAGGGCACGCTCTTCAGGCGGGCAGCGCGATGGGCGAGCGACAGCACGATGCCGCCAGGACTGTGGCGTGGGGCTTTCTGCGTGCCCAGGGTCCGAGGGGCCGTGCCAGGGCAGCGGGTGCTCGCATGTGGACGGCTCTGAGGAGCGCCAGGGCAGAGAGGGCTTTGCCGCTTTCTCCTTGACTGCTCTTCTGCACTCAGGACGAGGCAGGAGAAGCAGCAGAAAAGCCGGGTGGGCCCTGTGTGGAGCAGGCAGGTGGCCATCCAGGCCACAGCGTTCCACGGACGGGGCCCGTGACGGCACAGCAAGCCGTCCTCTGGAAGCACCGTGGTTCCGGCATGGGGGCCTCCTCCACTGCGAAGTCCCGGCACTTTGGCCAGGATGAAACTCCAGAAAGGGCTTGGTGGAGTTGCTCGAGCAAAGCAGTGGGCAGCCCCAGGCCGCCTCCTGACCTCCAGCTGCAGGGTGGTGTCCCGGCTCCTGTGCTGTCTCCCCACTTCCAAAGCCCCAGCCGTGCCCCTGCCCCCGTGGCTGAGTTACTGGCAGGAAAAGGCTTTCAGCTCCAAGGGGGCAGTGGGGGGGGGGGGCTTTTTGGCTGTCCCTTTTACTCTGAGCCAGGTTGTGGGGGCAGTGTGATCCCAGCGCAGAGTGCAGCCCTCTGTCCGAAAGGCACCCCATGCACTGCTGTGCTGTCCCCGGGGGATGATGGGCAGGCAGAGCCTGGCTGGGGAGCTCAGGTCCCACGGAGAGGTGGGATAGGCCAAGCCTCCCCCCGGGGGGTGGGCAGCTCCCCGGGGAAGAAGCCAGCCGAGGAGGTCCTGGCCTTGGGAAGCAGAGGGACCCAGTGGAAGCAGCCGTGGACAGAGGTCAGCCAGGTGGATGAAGAGGAAAGGACGGTGAGCACTGGGGGAGGGGAGGCCGTGCGCTTTGGAGGAGCCCCACATTCTCCCCACGGAAGCATGGGCAGTGTTCCCAGGGGTGTCCTGACCTCCGGGCAGCCAGTTCTGTGGGGGGAAGGGGCTGTGCTCGGGACTGCTTTTCCCACTGCTGCGCACAGGTGCCCGAGAGGCTGCTCTTGCGCCAAGATGCCTTTGGCCAATCCTGCAGCACTTAGAAGTGGCACTCTCCTTGCAGGGGGGGCAGCCCACTCTGGTGGAGCCAGGCTGACAGCAACACGCCGCTGCCCCTTTTGCCGGCCACCCGCCCAGGCCACCCTGCTCCCTGTGGGCGCAGTGCAGCCCTCACCGCCGTGGGGGGAAGCGCGCCGGCCAGCAGCGTGGCTGGGCCCTTGCTGCGGGCGAAGCGAGGCAGTGAGCAGCTTCTGGGGGAGCCTGCCTTTTCTGGGCTGAGCTCCTGCCTCGTCCAGCGGACTCGAATTTGCCCAGATTTCGTGTCTTCGGTTCACGTATTAATTGCTCCACTGGCGCGAAGGGAGGGCTGTGACGGGCGGGTGGCACGCACCAGCTCTGTTCCGTGGCTCTCTGCTCAAGTTTTTGAGCGCCATCGAGTTGTCTGTGAGTGATGGCGACCCTTCAATGGACGCTCTCCAGAATCCCCCCTCCATACCAGCCCCGCTGAGCTTTTCTCCATCAAGGCTGGGGCTTCCTTTCCTTCCTCCACCTTCGACGCTCCCTAGCGTTCCTGCCTTCTCTCATGAGTGTTGCCTTCTCGTGTGAGATTTCTGCTAATACGGACAAGTGAAGGTGGGGCGGAGACTGGTCTGGATTTTGACCTAAAAGTCCTCCATTCAATCGAATCCCCCACCGGACACACACAGAGGGAGGCCAGTCCAAGGCTGTCGGGCCCTCTGCATTCGCCCTGGGCGAAATGCCTCTGGAAGTGCCTGGAACTTCCTTTCAGATTCACCAAGGTTGCCAAACTGTCCACGCTTCCCTTTTGTGAATAAGACTGGAGCTAAAAGGAGCATGGGCAAAACCAGGACTAGGACCTGGATACCAGGTGGAGCACCTTCTCCCTTCAGCACCTGCCCAGATATGAAGATCTGGTGGGACTGCCCTCTGCATGGAGCCCCGGTGTGGGGTGGCCTAAGGGGCAGGTGCTTCTCAGTTCAGGCCCCCAAACGACCCACCAACTGGAGACCTACTGATGGTGCAGTCTCGTGGCTGCTCAGATTGAGAAACAGCATGGCTGCCCTGGGAAGGCTGGGAGCCCAAGAAAATTCAGAAGGGGGCCTCCTATTCTTGCTACCCCCCCCCCCCATGATGACTGGCAATGGATGGCTTTCCCACCAGAGTCTTGGCCTTGCAGCCGACCTTCTGCCAAATGCCCAAATGGTGAGCCTGCCCGGAGTGGGCACGACGAGAGAGACGCTCTTCAGGGGCAGCCAGGGGGCTGGGCCGGCCTCTGCCAAAGCCGTGTGCCCCCCCCTCCGCTGGGGATGTGGCCACCGCCCCCAAGGGCTCTGTGCCCATGGGCTTGTTAACACGGCACATCAAGCAGGAACTCCTTCTGTACCTTTTCCTCTTTAGTCTAAATCTGTCTGATTGCAAAACACACCATTCAAAATACACCAAAGCAGACAGTTATGCAACCTGGGGGGCTTTATTTTCATCGACTCCACCTAAGTCCTGTTTTCTTACCTGTTTTTAATTATATGTAAACCACCCCAGTTTGCACTTACTATAACGTCACGCCTTCATTCCACTCCAGGAACTCAGGGGTGTGGATCCTGTTCCATTTCCCCCTGCCCGTTTTATCCTGGCAGTGGGGCTGGAGCCATAAGTGGCTGAAGGTACCCGGTGAGTTTCATGGCAGGGCGAGAAATCGGAACCTGGCTCTCCCTGGTCCTGGCATCGGGGCAGCCACTGACAAAGTGGACACGGGCCTGTGTAACCTGTGCATGTGCTAATGTGCATGCATATTTGGGTATAAATTAAGTAATGACTGTAATTTGTATCCACAGTGGGTGACTTTTCAGGTGCGGGTACTGATGTCCTCCCGTGGACCCTCCAGGGGCCACACCCCCCTCCCTGCTGAAATTGCTTCCCCAGCATCGTTGCCATTTGAGTCTGGCAGGGCGGGGAGGGCAACGAGGCCGTGCAACCCCTTCTCTGCAAAGAAGGTGCCCGAGAGCCTGCTCCTTGTTCTGATGCCAAGTCACGCTTCCAGAGGCACACAGGAGTGCAACTCTGCCTTGAAAGGAGGCACACGCTCCCCCCACTGCCTGCTTTCAAGGGAGTGCTTGGCTCGGTAAAGTTGGCAGCCCAGCGGTGATGGGAGCACTGAAAAGCCCCGTGGTACGCGTGGCCCTGCGATGCTCGGACTCCCACGGATGCGCGGCACACCCCAACTGGCCAGGGCCGCTGCGCTGCCGCCGCCCGCTCCACCACCTGTGTCCCTGGCAGCACTAAGCGTGGGTGGGCCACCCCGGGGCCTTGGCTCGGCCCAGCCTTCGTAGGGGCCTTCATTTTTCAAGCAGACTGGAGGCATCCTCCCGGGAAGTGGGCCACTGCCACCTTGCCTAGCCTGGGGGCTCACGCTCTCAGATCGGCCAGGGTTTGTGCAGTGAGGCTGATGCTTGCTTGCTTTTACCCCTGGGTATGCTGGCCTGTCTCTTTCTGCCCCACATTCTGGCGATACGGTTGGCAGAGCCAGAAGGTTGTCCTCTCCGCTTGGTGCAGCAGAAGACACGTGGATGTGCCCTCAACATCTGAGTTTATGGATTTGGTTGCATGTGTCTCTCCCATCTTTCGCCCCAGGAGCTCTGGGTGGCATAAGGCAGGTCTGCAAGATGCAACCTTATCCTTGTGGATAGGGTGCCTGGGCTGGTTGTTTGTGGTGTTATTGAGACAACCCATGAGGTTCCTAACTGACAGCTGGGCTCACCGCAGGTTGTTACCCCTCCTTCCGCCTCGGTCCTCCTGCAGGTGCCCCGGGAGCTCCAGGCAGGGCCCTTCTTGCTTCCTCGTTTGCTTGCATGGCCTCTGAACCTTTTGCACTCGCCATAGCCCCCCCCCCTTTCCTTTTATCTTTTCAGAGATCACTTTTTCAGATCTCCAAGTCAACAGCACCTCCAAAGTACACTTCTGCAAGTGTGACTAAAAGTTTTCTTTTACATTTTATGAAAGCAACTAGGCAGATTTAGGGCGTGATTTTAAAAAGTGGCAAAGCAGTGGCCACCCTTCCAGGAGGCCACTTGGGCAGTTTGGAGGGGCCGTCACCAGGCAGCCCAGAAAAGCAACCTCTGCACAAGAGAGCGGCAGGAAGGTGTGCCGAGCGCAGCAGTTTGCACTGGGCAAGCGGACACTGAGCCACGACGCTCAGCCCACTGCGCCTCCTGGGCATCAGCGGAGCAGCAGCCGCTGGGGGCGGCCAGACAGGCTGGAGGGGGTCAGGAGGAGACTGGCAATGCCCAGGGACTTGGAAAGAGCAGAAGAGCTGGGCGTGTGTCACCCCTGGAAGACCGAGGTGGCCTTGAGAGCACTCCAGCTGTGCCGGGAAGGCTGTCACAAAGGGCACGGGCAGGTCTCCGCTCCACCTTCCCAGCGCGCTGGGCACGGGGCAACGGGCTCGCGTTGCAGGAGCCAGGTTCCAGCCGGACAGCAGGAACACTCTTGTCTGCGGCAGCAGCGTGACCTGGAAGCGAGGCCTGGGCAGGCCGGTCGTGGGCGCTCCCACCCTGGAGGCGTTCGAGGTGTGGCCGGACAGCCACCGGGGGCACTGGTGCAACTTGCGGCCCTGCCCTGAGCCCGGGTTGGACCTGCTGGCCCTGTGGGCCCTTCGCAGCTCATCTGCTCTGGGAGCCTAAGAATGGCAGGGGGAGTTGGCGGCTCACTCCCCACCCCCAGGATGCAGCTGGTCACCTGGGCACAGGTGGCACGATTGCCCATCATGGGTGCCACGAGCTCAACCACAAGCCACGGGGTGTCAGGGAGGCTTGCTGCCCTCAAACAACCCACCCTGAGGTTAAGAGAACAGATGGAGAAATCCACGCAAAAACATGGGCTGGTTGTGGACGAAAGCGTTCTTGCCTGCCTCCTTCACCAGGGCCAGTTGCACCATGGAAGGCCTCTCCCTCATTGCCCTTGATCTCTGGTTGGCCTGGCCGAGCGGCGGAGGGGGAAATGTCTGCTCGAGTGGCTGAGCAGGGCCTTGAACCTGAGTGTCTTTCCCGTGCACCAGACTGGCTCTCCTAGAGGCGCTAAAGTGAATGTACGAGGGTTCTTCAAAAAGTTGCCGCACTTTTAAAAACTCTATTTATTAAAGCATTTCAAAAACAAATTACATTATTTTTCTACATATTCACCGTCCTTTGCGATGCCTTTTTCCCAATGTCATACCAACTTTTTAATGCCATCAGCAAAAATATATATAAAATATAAAAATGCAGCAACTTTTTGAAGACCCTCGTACTAAGCACTGGTGTAAGCCTATGGTTAGTGGGCCAGCAGAGAAATCAATCAAACAAACAAACAAACAGTAAATATAAATAAAGGGATGAAGAGCATCCCGCCTTCCCTTCCAGAAACGCCCCTACTGCCCACTGGGCCGGGCGTGTGGGCCGTCCTTCTGGACTTGCAGGTAAGGCAGCCACCTCGAGGGGGGTGCAGAGTGCTTCTGTCACACACAGGCGGCTGTCTCTCACGCACAGCCCGGCCAGGACTCCATGAAGCCCTTGTTTTTGAGGAAGAATTTATTTACGGCCTCAGCCCCCGTGTGCCTCTGAAAAGAGGGGAGGAGAAGCCCCCCACACCCGTCCCGACCCGGAGGCTTCCTTTCATGTGGAAATCAGAGCAAGACGGGAGCAGCATCGGGGTCAGGCAGAGGGGCTCGACTCTTAATTACTCCGAGAGAAGGCGAGCAGGAGGGAAAGTTTCCCAAGCTAATAGCGGGGCCTTTGTGGAAGGGGAGGTACCCCAAAGGGGTCATTCTAGGTAGCCTTCCCCAGGTGGTGCCCCCAAAGCTCTGGCCTCCTGCCCTGCAGCTACGGAGGTGAGGCGGTGGTGGCAAAGCACGCAGCAGTGCGACGTGACAGCTGCCTCCGCCGTGCAGGGGAGCTTCGGTCTCATGGAAATCTTGAGGGGTTTCCCGGGTGTCCTTTTCATACCAGTTCAGAGGGGCCTCCCGGGCATCCAGTCTGACCCCTGGCTCCAGCCGGCTCCGCTCATGGCAAGCCTACCTGCTTTCTCCTTTGCAGCAGGAGTGACCCAAATGGAGAACGTGCGACAGTCCAGCACTTGGAGCGGAAAGCCTGAATGCCCCCGTGACTGCATGTGCTCACGGAGTGGGAGCTGAGCAAGGCCCCTCCGCTGCATTCAGAGCGGTGGAGGCAGCTGAATCAAGTGCCCACCCAGTTCTGCAGCTCCCTGGGTGATCTTAGCGCTCTCTGGCTAGGTTCAGACCACCTGGCAAGCCACTGTGGGTTTTACCATTGTTGATCTGTCTTGTTCCTGAAGCCAGTTATTGTATTTAACTATGGTAAGTTTAGTCTTCCCTAAGGTAAATTTAGAAATCACAATAAGAAACAATGGTTTGTTATATGGTTTCTCTGTATCACCGTGGCCTGTTGTGTTTTCTGAACACAACACAGTTTGCACAGTCCTGATCTGTGACTACCACGGAGTCCCCTGGAAAGAATGGCAACTGTATGGCCACCGACCACTCTAGCCATCCAGCCTCAATGGATGCTGGTGCAGAGGGAGGAAGAGGCAGGTGACCTAGGCAGCAAGTGCTGCGCCTGGGGCTGAATTTCAGGTTCGTTGGCTGATGGGCTGCACGGCCAGAGTGAGAGGACCAAGTCGGAAGGATGTGCCCGTGGCAAAGGAAACCACTTGATCACCTGCTACGGAGATCATAATGAAAAGTGCCCTGTGGAAACCCGGTGGGAATGGGCGGCCGAGGGGATGGCCCAGCTGCCCTTGGCGCCAGGACGGCCTCTGTGTGGCTGGGCAGCTGTCCCAGCCGCCTCCCGGGGCCTGCACAGAATGACGAGCGGCGCCGCTCCCCCCGGGGGTCGGACAGTCGCACCGGCAGTCCCGGGGGTTCCGCGCACAGGAGCACCTCACTGCGTGAGGAGCGGGCCTCCGCCTCGGCTGCACGTGGCTCGGACACGTGTGCTGAAGGCCCGCTGAGCTCCGTGGCGAGGGGGCAAGCTGCCCCGAGGCATCGCCACGGAGGGGAAGCAGGTTGGCACGTAAGAGGACACACGAGGACACCGGCTTGTGCACAACTGGCACAGATGAATGGCAGTTTGCCTGTATGGGGGCAATTGCTCTCAGTCAAATAGACTTGCCACGCCTGGGGAAACTGTGGCAAGGAGATCTGCGGGCTGCTTCTCGGCCGGCTGTCCAGCCACGGATGGAGGGTGAGCGGTGCCGAGGGTCCTGCTCTGGTCCCCTCCTTGGTGGTGGTTGCCCGAAACAAGGCATGGGTGCACAGCCCTTCGGACAGAGGACTGTCCTCCGTGAAGCAGGACGCGTAGCCATCCTAACCCACAGTGCTCTGGGGACGACGGGAGAGGCAGTGTGGTGCAGTGGTTTAGATCACAGGACTCTGGTCCCTGCTCAGCCCTGGCGCCCACTGGGCAACTTTGGGCCAGTCACAGACTCTCAGCTCAGCCTACCTCACAGAGCTGCTGTTGTGGGGATAAGACTGAGAGCAGGAGGCAGAGAATGATATATACAGTTTCGAGTTCTTTAAAAGAAAAAAGGTGGGATACGACTCTAATATATAAATAAAGCCTACATTTCCCATTCCACCTGGACTGACACCTTGAAATAACCCTCACGCTCCCAGTCGACTAGCAGAGTCTCTGTGACTGGGGAAGAAGAAGACCTGCTGGCCTGGAGGTCCGGCGGAGCCGTTTGGCCTGGGAAGTGGGGGCCGGGGGCCGGGCGGCAGTGTGGTCACTGGAGGACCAGTGCAGGGCCTGGCCTGCCTCCCCGTCAGGGGCTGTGCAGCTGCAGGGACCCAAACTGGCCTCAGCCAGTGGGTAGGCTGCTCTGCCTCCTCCGATAAGCCCGGTAAGGTTCCTGCTGCACCTGGGCCGGGCGGGCCTGTCTTCTGCTGCTCTAGAGCACCGAGGTGGCCAGGAGGGCCACTTCAGGTGGGGAGCAACTGGGCAGCGTCCCAACTGCCGTGCTTCCCAGGGACCAGCTAGCAAGCTCTCCAGCCCGCTGCATCCCCGGGAATTTGACCTCCACGAGGACGCCACAGAAGCACCCGCCCCGTCCCCCCCCCCCCCCGATGAAAGGAAGAATCGGTGGAGATGCTAGAAACAGGGCCCAACGGAAGGAGGAAGCACTCTCCAGGAGCACGGTCCATTCGAGCTGGCTGTCATCAGAGCTGGGCAGCCTCGAGGACCCAGTGTCTTCCTCCCCACGACGCACCTGGGGGGCTGATTTGGCCAGTTTGGCAGGGGGACAGGTCTCTCTTCCGCTGCCTGGCTCATGAGGCAGTCCTCGGCCTCGGCGCCTCAAGCCCCACGCTCACAGCCCGGCTGACGGCGGCGGGTCACTCCAGGCTGGGCAAGGTGTGCGAGTGCCCTGAGCGTCATGAGCGGCTCGCTGGCCTTAGCCCTTCAGCCTTGCACGGGGAGCGTGTTCAGAGTCACGGCCCAGCACATCCGTGGGAGAGTCGTGCTGCTGTTGTCGTTGTTCAGTTGCAAAGTCGTGCCCGACTCTTCGCGACCCCATGGACAACATTCCTCCTGGTGTCCTGTCCTCCATCATCCCCTGGAGTACACCCAAGCCCACACCCACTTCCCCAGTGACTCCATCCAGCCACCTCATCCTCTGCCATCCCCTTTTTCTTTTGCCATCTATTGTTCCCAGCATCAGGCTCCTCTCCAGGGAGTCCTTCCTCCTCATTAAGTGGCCAAAGTATTTGAGTTTCATCTTCAGGATCTGGCCTTCTGAAGAGCAGTCGGGGCTGATCTGCTTTAGGCTTGAGCTCTTGCTGTACCCGCTGATGAATCCGATGGCGGCGGGCTCTGCTCTGGAAGGGGCTCGGTCTCCTGGTGATTTGGGGGCTCACTGGCAGAACGTGAGGCTTTGCCTCCACAAGGTTCATGGCGATCCTTCCAAGATCCAGCTTTATTTATTGAAAACTTTTCTAAACTGCCCCATACTTTAAAAGTCTCAGGATGGTTTACAGCAGACTTCTTGTTTGCTGCGCTTGTTCTCATGCTTGGCCCCGGCTGAGGAAGTGGGGGAGCCAAGGGGGAGCCCACGAACACGCATGGAGCTGCAGGCGGCAACCAAGCGCCCCTCTGGCAGCCAGTGCGGCACCAGCAAGCCCCATGTGCCCTCGCAGCGGCTCGATCCTGGCTGCACGTGAGCCTGCTCTCGTGGTGGAGAGAAACGGACCGGAGTCCTGGGAGCCGAGCCCAGGGACCCCGGTGGGTCCCCCCAGGGCGAGTTCCCCACGCAGCCCCACGCCCATCCCAAGAGCGGCATCTTGCTTTGCCCGCGAGGAGCTCTTCAGCCATGCGGGAGAAAGTGATGAGGCTGAAGGAGCCCCCTCTCTGATGAAGCCTGGAGTGCCTCCCCGGTTTTCTGCCCCGGTCCGCTAGGGGAGAAGCAGCCTGCCGAGGCTCAGCCTGGAACCGAGGCTTGGCTGGCGCCAGTGAGCAGGGCCAGCTCCGGGCTGAGACCACAAGGATGCCAAGGGCGACCCGGGTAGCGCAGAGGCTGCTTCTGTGGGGCCGTCTGCATGCACGGCCCTTTGGAGCAGAGGTGGCGAAAGGAGGCACCTCCAGATGCACCAAAGCCTCTGTTGGGTGCGCTGGCTAAGGGGAGCCCTGCGGAGTAGGCCAGGGGCCTCTCCCATCCAGCCTGCGGCTCCCACAGGGGCTGCGAGCAGGGGAGAGCGCAGGAGCACCCCCTGCTGGCTTTCTTTGCAGTTGCTCTCCAGACCCAGCACCCCGATGCTCCTGAGGGCCTCTGCACCTCCTCTCTTCCTCCCTTGCGCCAAAAGGCCTCCCGCTCGCCCAGACGGCTCTTCCGCATTTCCTTTCTCAAGCGGCCCCAGGGCGTTGGCACAGGCTGCCTGGCTCCTCAGACACGGCTGCCGCCACCGCGGTGGAGGGGTGCCGCAGCCTCCAGGCCCCCTGCAAGCTGCCAGCCGTGGCCCCGCGACCGGCAGCCGAAGCAGCCGCGTGGCTCCCTCCCTCCGCTGAGACACTCCTCTGCCACAGCCTCCCCCAGGCCCCACGGGGTGGGCTCCCGCTCGAGGCCTGGGGGCAGCGGGACCCTCCCAGGACACCTCTTCCCCCTGGAATGAACAGTGTGGCTTTGGGGCCGGACACGGCCCCTCTCAACTCCAGAAAAGTGGCAGGTGCTAAGGAAGAGAAGCTGCCCCACTGCCAAAGTGCTGGAGGGGTTTGTTGGATGTGCACATGGTGGGCATGTCACGAGTGGAGCCGGCTGGAGCTGGGGGTCAGACTAGATGGCCCGGGAGGCCCCTTCTGACTCCGTTTCTATGTTTCTACTGGCCACACTGTGGGGTAGTGGGCAGAGTTCAGCTGCAAAGCCACTGGGTGACTTCAGGCCAGCCGTGACGATCTCCCCACGGGATCGTCAGGACGGAGGCAGCGAGTGATGTCCAGGTTCGCTGTGCTCCGATCCAGTACAAGTGGGCCTTTCTTTTCGGTCTTGGCTTTCCAGAAGCACCTCTCCTCTTCCTGGGAAGGGACAAGCTAAGCTGAACAAATGCTGCCCCTAATTGGTGTCCTCATTAGGGCCGGTAATTAGTACAGCTGCTAAGCAAGTGCTCTCCACATCCGAAGCTTACAGAGAAAAGACTAGTCTTCCAGCAGGCCGCTTCCTGCAAGCGCGTCTGGCCGGGGTGCCTGCACGCAACGCCGCAAGGAGGCCTCCCTCAGAAGGCGGCATGCTCTCCCGGCCACTAGCCCTAAGAAGGGATGTTTTTGGAAAATGTCCTTTTAAACTTGGGAAAAGGGCAGAAACGGGCAACCAAAACTACCAAGAGGCTAGAATAAGACTACAACATCTGGAAGTGTTTAGCTTAGAAAAGGGTGACTGGCAGAAACGCTAGAGGTGTGTAAAGTTTGTTTATTTATTTATTTAAAACATTTTTATGCCGTCCCATCGCAAAGAAGCCTCAGGGCGGCTCACAACAGAAACAAAATACATAAATAAATAACAATATAACAATAAAAAATTATTTAAAAACCTCGGGTGCATCTCAGCTAAAAATTTAAAATCCTATAAATACAAATAATTTAACAATTAAAATAAGTTTTAAATAAAAAGGTCTTAGCCTGGCGCTGAAAAACAAATAACAAGTTATGCCTGAAATGAAAGAACAGAGCGGGAGGCATTTTCTCTCTCCAAAACAAGACTGGAAGCCATGAAGCCAATTGGCACACGATTCAGGAGAGGTAAAATGAACTCCAGCAGCACACGGTGCAGTTAGATTATGGGCTTCTTTCCCTCCAGAAGGAGTGACAGACCGAATTGGAGGCCGTAGAAGTAGATGAGCAAAATCCACAGAGGACAAGCTTCAAGCTAGCCGCACAGATTTTGGCGCATCACAAGCAGCTCCTGGCACGTTGCCTCCCGAGGCCGTGGCACGCCGGTTGCCAGGGTGTGGCCGTGAATGGGCCGCTGCGGCCTTCCTCCAGGCACCCGGCTGCCCAGCTGGGGGACGGGAGGCCGAACCCGGCAGACCTCTGCTCTGAGCTGCGAAGGCTCTTCCGCTTGCTGCCTGCGGAGACCAGCCTCAGAGGCTAGCTCAGAGCGCAAAGAGTGCCTCTGCCTCCTGCTGCTGGGCTCGCTGGTGTTGGGGCAGTAGTTCCCAACATTGGTGCCACGAGGAAGGGCAGGAGGAACCCGAAACACATTCTGCAAGCCCCCCGTGCCGAGATCACAAGGCAAGGCAAATGGGGTAGTGGGTTGCGTTGTTACATGATACAACAAGGAACTCTGCCTGGTCAGCATGGCTTGTGCTCTTTTGCCCTGATCTATCTGGCAGGTGATTCAGTGAGTCTTCTTAATCATGGTTTCCATCCCCACCACTTAGTCTGCCCTGCTGTTGGCATGTATCACCTCAGCCACTGCCTGCAACTCTGTCCCGATTCGTCGTTCCCTAGAATCATTGAAAGACAGAAGAGTCGAGTTGGAAGAGTCACTCCAAGCCCCTGCCCAGTGCAGGACCCCAAGCCAAACCCTCCCTCTGCGCTGCTGCCCAGCTGCACCTTGGTGCCCCCGGTGTGGGAGAGCCCACCACCTCCCTGGGTCACGGGCTCCACTGCGGCTCTGCTCTCACCGTCAGCAAGTCCTTCCTGAGGTTCAGCCCGAATCTGGCTCCCTGAGACTTGAGCCCGTCCTTCCATGTCCTGCGCCCTGGGATGAATGCGAAGAGATTCTGGCCTTCCTCTTTGTGATGGCCTTCCAGGTTCTTGGAGGGTGCTTTCACATCTCCCCTCAGTCTTCTCTCCCCAAGGCTAAACAGGCCCAGTTCTTCCACTCTCTCTTCACAGGGCTTTGTTTCCAGCCCCTGGATCATCCTTGCTGCCCCCCTCTGGACCTTCCCAACTTGCCTGCATCTTTCCTAAACTGAGGTGCCCAGAGCTGGATGCAGGACTCCAGATGGGCCTGGCCAGTGCTGAGTCGAGGGGAACTGGTACTTCATGGGATTTGGAAGTGATCTTTCTGTTAATGCAGCCTAAAGCAGCATTTGCCCTGGTGACTGCGGCTTGGCTTGCACTCTTCAACCATTCCAGGGCCCCCATCCCGCGCAGCCCTGTGTTGCCTGCCTCTTCCTCACCGATCTCACTCAGAGGCTGGACGGCCGATGAGGCCCTTGCAGTAGCTGCTCCTGCACTTCCTGCCCTTTCAGGGAGCCCTGTGGCGCTTGCATATCATGACCATGGAAACCATGATCCTGGGCCCAGACGGTTGACACGCCTTGGTGGTACGGAGCAACCGCAGGACAGACCATTCCAGCAAGGCAGCTGCTCCAGCTGCCCTCTGCCGGCCCTGCCTGTTCCCTGGCGCTCTGTGGCTGGACCAAGCGGCGTGCGGGCGCGGGTGCTCGCAGCAGAGTCTGGGCAGGCAGGCGGGCAGGCGGGCAGGCACTGGGGGCACCGGTGCAGTGGGGTCTGGGCCTCGGGGGCCCGACAAGCCTTCTTTCCCAGGAGCTGCCTCTGGACTACTTGTGCGCAAAGTTCCTTTTCTTGAGCAGCTTAATGCTGCCAAAGGGAAATCCAGATTCTGCCACCCCCCAAGCCCACACACCCCAGCCAAAACATCCAAACCTGAATAATTAATTCTGATGGTAATTGTTAGGTCAGAGAGCTGGTTCCTCTCCTTTCTCTCCGCTTCCTTCCTTTCTTTAGCCCATCAACCTTTCAGGGACAACGTTTTTGATTATAGCTTAGGAAGGCTTTTCACCACACAGCCGGGCCCTCGATTCTGCACAGGCCACCTTACACACACCCGAATTAATAAGGTGAAGCATTTCAGCAAAGAAGAATAGGGGACTATTTTGTTTCCCTCTGTTTTCATGTGAAACACCCCACATGGGATATGCTTGGGCATGTGAGCACAATATTATTGCTAGGGCCTCGGGAACAAAAAGGATGCCACTGAAAACAGCAAGATGGGAGCTGGAAAAGCGGTGAGATCAACTGGAAGAAATGTGGACAAGAAGACACCACTCCAACGCTAGCACAAATTCTTGCTCTTACACTAAGTGGCTGGAGGCGAGTCAGCCTTAGCCTGGCTTAACTCACAGGGTTGTTATGAGACCAACGGCCTGAGCTCCATAGAGGAAGGGAGCGATTTTCCAAGAAACAGGTCTGCATCCTTTGTTAACTGCAGATTCTGCTCCAATGTGCATAATGCCTTTTGCATTATATACTTCGTATTTGCACAATTCATTCAGGTTTTGCTGGTCGCAGGGAGAGGCAAAAGGAATTAGTCCACTGAAGAGCCAGCCACTCACGGGCGTCCTCACGGAGGCGCAGCCAAGGCTCCTGGGGCTGCACACACTTCTAAGTGTATGTATCTGCGCAGTTCTAAGGGCTACCGCCTTGCTTCTCCTAAGAAGGACTTGCAGCATGCAGGTCTTTCGCAGCATGTACTCGTAGATGCCGAAATATCAGTAAGCCGCTGGGCTGAGATGAGACGCTTTCCCCTCAGTCTCCCACTTTTTGGCCCCAATTCATCCCCGATCCACAGCCCGTGCCGGCACAGCACTTGGATAAATTGAAGAAAAGTTCTGAAGAAAACCGAACGTTTAATGGTATGTGGGTAGATTCATTTGCTTTTACTGCTGACAGACTTATGGGGTTTGCTGTTTAATGCATGGAGTTTTTTAGCACTGACTTTGACTCTTCTGGAAGCTGTTCTCCTATTCAAAATATTTGAAAGGAGTCCTACTAGCTTATAATGTAAGATTAAAAATAACAGTTTTTAGTGACTGAACAAGAGTTGCAGCTAAATCATAATGAAGATATACATAGCATTAAGGTAAAAAATGATATATTCAGTGTTATCTTCATTTTAGATGTCAAAAGGGTTTTGCGGCTACCAGTGTTTTCTTTTGTGTGGGAAACGGATCCAAATGGCTCTTTGAGTGTTAAAGGTTGCTGACCCCTGGCATAGTCAATGAAGCAGAAGTAGATGTTTTTCTGGAACTCCCTAGCTTTCTCCATGATCCAGCGTATGTTGGCAATTTGATCTCTCGTTCCTCTGCCTCTTCGAAATCCTGCCTGTACTTCTGGTAGTTCTCGGTCCACATACTGCTGGAGCCTAGCTTGTAGGATTTTGAGCATCACTTTGCTAGCATGTGAAATGAGTGCAATGGTGCGGTAGTTTGAACATTCTTTGGCATTGCCCTTCTTTGGAATTGGAGTGTAAACTGACCTTTTCCAATCCTGTGGCCACTGCTGAGTTTTCCAAATTTGCTGGCATATTGAGTGTAGCACTTTTACTGCATCGTCTTTTAGGATTTTGAATAGCTCAGCTGGAATACTGTCACCTCCACTAGCTTTGTTGTTGCTCAAAGTTCCTAAGGCCCATTTGACTTCACATTCCAGGACGTCTGGCTCGAGGTCAGTGACCACCCCATCATGGTTATCAGGGATGTTAAGATTTTTCTTGTATAGTTCTTCTGTGTAACCTTGCCACCTCTTCTTAATCTCTTCTGCCTCTGTTAGGTCCCTGCCATTTTGGTCCTTTATCATGCCCAGCTTTGCATGAAACGTCCCTTCATATCTCCAATGTTCTTGAAGAGATCTCTGGTCCTCCCAATTCTATTGTTTTCTTCTATTTCTTTGCACTGTTCATTTAAGAAGGCCTTCTTATCTCTTCTAGCTATTCTCTGAAATTCTACATTCAATTGGGTGTATCTTTCTCTTTCTCCCTTGCCTTTCACTTCCCTTCTTTCCTCAGCTATTCGTAAAGCTTCATCAGACAGCCAATTTGCTTTCTTGCATTTCTTTTCTTTGGGATGGTTTTAGTTGCTACCTCTTGTACAATGTTGCGAACCTCCATCCAAAGTTCTTCAGGCGCTCTGTCTGTCAGATCTAATTCTTTAAATCTATTTGTCACCTCTACTGTATATTCATCAGGGATATGATTTAGGTCATACCTGAGTGGCCTAGTGCTTTTCTCTGCTTTCTTCAATTTAAGCCTAAATTTTGCAACGAGAAGCTCATGATCTGAGCCACAGTCAGCTCCTGGTCTAGTTTTTACTGACTGTACAGAGCTTCTCCATCTTTGGCTGC
>NW_025336010.1:1945369-2138360 GCF_004798865.1 Varanus komodoensis
ATATCCCTGATGAATATACAGGGATATGATTTAGGTCATACCTGAGTGGCCTAGTGCTTTTCTCTGCTTTCTTCAATTTAAGCCTAAATTTTGCAACGAGAAGCTCATGATCTGAGCCACAGTCAGCTCCTGGTCTAGTTTTTACTGACTGTACAGAGCTTCTCCATCTTTGGCTGCAGAGCACATAGTCAATCTGATTTCTGTGTTGACCGTCTGGCGATGTCCATATTTCTAACTTTAGGAGCATAAAATGTATTATGTGCAACTTGGTTTGGCATATTAAAAGTAGTTTATTAAGACTGAACTGACTTTTTAATTTTTTTGTGTATGTCCTCTCTGTAAGGAACTTGGTTGGTTTTGCCAGCAGAAGGAGCAAACGAGAATAACAGAAACCGAGGAACCCGTCAATATTAGTAAAACGAAGAAACCCATGTTTCCTCCCATGGAGCTGCTGGTCAGGATTCCATTCTTTGCGCGTATTTCCTCCTGCTCTTCTGCGAAGGCCGCAGCTGCACGAGTGGCCGCCCTGCGTGTCGAGGCGTGCGGGCATCTTGCGTCAGGAGGGGCTGCTTCCCACGAGGACCGCCAAGGCGCTTCCGTCCTCAGGACTCGCACTGCCCGCAGCCACGCACCTATTTTGCCACCCCTGCGTATCTGCACAACGTTGCCCTTTTTAACACTGGGGTTCCCGACCGCGCGTCCGTCCTCTCCTGTTTCAATGCACCTGTGAAAAGGAGCAGCAGCAGCTGGCCGAGGTGTTGTTATCGCAGAGTTTATGACGCTCCCCCCTGCCCCCCCGCTCATCCATCCATCTGCAAGGACTGCAAGACACGGCACTGGGCCGGCTTTCCTCGCACGGATTCTGGTACATGTTCGTTTTATGCTGCTAACAGGGACTTGCTCAAAGAATGTCCCCTAAGCAAACAGTACGACAGTCCTAGTAATTTAACACCTTCCTGCCCAGAAGCATTTGCAGCCATTGACAGTGGGGCTTCGGGAGAATATGCTGCTCCCGCAGTGTCTCGCTCAACCTTTCCCTGGTCTTCCGCTGCTGCCTTGTCTACGAGTGAGGCTACTGCGCTTCAGGTCACTGCTTGCAGATCCGCTTTCCTGATGGTGCTGCTGCTGAGGGGGAAGCTCTTGGTGATGCTGCTGATGCCACAAAAGTAGCAGAAAGAGGATTCCCGGAATCAGAACATTTCAAAAAGCGGCTTGCACTTTCATCAGGATGGTCCTCCTCGCTTAGCTCCACAAAGCCTTTTTTAGTGTCTGCAGGAGATTCCTTACACAAGATAAGGATCTGTTTTGTCACCCAAGTAGTAGTTGGAAATGCCTGTTTCATCTGACAGTATTTGCGTGTTTGTTTTCCTCAGAGGAGACCGCAGTGCGGACATGCTCCAGTATGCTAGAGGCTGGCCTTGCCTTTTGCTGATTGCGGGAAAGAAAACATCCTCGAACAGCTTGCTTGCCAGTGAGTAATAAACAGTGGTTGTGGAGGCAAGCTGCAACACTGCATCCGATTTGTAGGAATTAATTACGATTTGCATAAAGGTTATGAAGATAAACTAATGAAGGTAAATATGGTTCAATTTTCTGAACTCAGGTACATTCAAACTGACTTTTCAAATAAGCACTTTCTCTCGGTCCTTCCAGGTCTCTTCAGGAGGACAGAAAGAGATGGTTCAGCTACACCAGCTAGAAGAAGCCCACGTGCAAACAAGAAACATTCTCTTGTGACCCCCCCCCCCGTACAGGCCCCCCCCCCCCCGGGCTAAACAAGCATCTTGCTCTTGTGCCTGAGAGTTGTAGTCTCAGTTAACAACTCAGGACTTGTTTGTCCTTGCACAAGAATACTGATTTCTTCTTGTACACAACACCACATAATCCTTTGCTACATGGTTTTTAGAAAACATTGCAGGAGTGAATATAGGAACACCTTGCTTCAAAAATTCTGTTAATTGATCTGAATGAAAACCTAACTTTTTTAATTTTTTCATTAAAAAGATTAAGGAAAAAACTGGTCTTCTCTGACTTCTCCCATTTCTCCCCTGGGGTTTCACATCTCAACCCACCACTAAAATGCTTCCCTGAGCAGAGCTTCTTACCTGCCAAAAATGGCAGGAATCTGTCTCCTTCCTTTTTCTTGTGGGAAGGACGGACAGACAGAAGGGGCTCCTCAGAGGGCACCAGGAATCGTGCCCAAGAGCACAGGCGACTCGTTCCTCTCCCTGTTCCAGCACCAGAGGCAGCGTTTCCTCTGATCTTTCTGCAGAGCCACGGCATGGGGAACGCCACTGTTTTCCTCCGAGTAGAAACACAGAAACAGAGCGAGTCCGAAGGGGCCTCCCGGGCCATCTAGTCTGACCTCTGGCACCAGCCAGCTCCGCTCACATGCCCACCATGTGTATGTCCAGCCTGTCCTTGAACACCTGCACCGATGGGGCCTCAGCCACCTCCCGGGGAAGCCCATTCCACCCCCTCGGGGTCCTGAGTGTCAGGAAGTGCTTCCTGGAACCTAAATGGAACCTGGGTTCCCTGAGCTTTGCTCCGTTGGAGCGTGTCCTGCCTTCCTCTGCAGGGGAGAACAGGTCTCTACCCACCTCCTCTGACATCCCCTCACATACCTGCATGTTGCCAACAGATCCCCTCTGAGTCTCCTCTTCTCCAGGCTGAAGAGACCCCGTTCCCTCAGTCTCGCCTCATATGGCATCCCCTGCAATCCGTCCACCATCCTTGTGGCCCTGCGCTGCACTGACTCTAACCTGGCTATATCCTTCCTGTAATGAGGGGCCCAAAACTGAACACGATACTCCAATTGTGGGCGCACCAGAGTTGTATAGAGTGGTAGTAATACCTCTCTCAATCTAGAAGCCACACTTCTGGCTCTGCAACCAAGGGTGGCGTTCGCCCTCTTGACCACCACATCACATGGCTGACTCTTGTCTAGCCTGCAGTCAACCGGCACTCCGAGGTCCCTTTCACAAGTGTTGCTCTCCAGCCACTTGTCCCCTAACCTGTACCTATGACACCTATTCCTATGCCCCAAGTGCAAGACCTTGCACTTATCCACATTGAACGCCATCCTGTTGTCTCCTGCCCACTTCCATAGTCTGTCCAGATCCTTTTGGATCTGGAGTACCTGCTCCTCAGTTGTGGCCACTGCCTCCATTTTAGCATTGTCTGCAAATTTGATCAGCAGACTGTTCACCCCTTCTTCCATGTCGTTAATGAAAAGATTAAACATGATTGGCCCCAGGACAGAGCCCTGGGGGACCCCGCTTGTCACTGGCCGCCATCCCGATGATTCCCCGCTAATGGTTACCCTCTGCTTTTGGTCAGTCAACCATGCCCTAATCCATCGGACAGTGCATTGGTGTATCCCAAAACTCCTCAGTTTCTCCACCAGGATATCATGGGGCACTTTGCCAAAGGCCTTGCTGAAATCCAGGTAAACCACATCCACCACATTCCCTCCATCTAGCCACCTCGAAACCCTGTCATAGAATTTCACAGGGTTTGTCCGGTGGGACCTGTTTTTGCAGAAGCCATGCTGTGTGGCCGCCAACCTCCCTCCCCTATCTAGGGTTGCTAGATCTCTTGCTATTATGAGCCTTTCCATTGTCTTTCCTAGAATGGATGTAAGGCTAACAGGTCTGTAATTCCCCATGTCCTTTCTACTACCCTTTTTGAAAATTGGGACCACTGATGCCACCCTCCAGTCCTCTGGAACTTCACCCGTTCTCCATGAGGCCTCAAAAATGGAGGCCAGCGGGCGTGAGAGAACCCCTGCCAACTCTCTAAGTACTCTCGGGTGTAACCCGTCAGGGCCTGGCGCCTTTGTAATGTCCAATGTCCTGAGGAGCCCCTCGACTTCAAGGGGGGGGTGACTCTAATCTGTGCCCCTAAGTCCCCAGCCTCATCTAATCTCCTATGCGGATATCCCCGTCCTGCTTTGGGGAGAACACAGAGGCAAAATAGTCATTTAGCATCTGTGCCTGTTCCCTCATATCAGTCACTGGATCGCCTTCCTCCTTATTTAGTGGTCCCACCACTTGTCTCCCCTTCCTCTTCCTATGTACATCCTGAAAGAAGCCCTTTTGTTGCTCTTGATATTCTTGGCAAGTCTCAGCTCGAAATCAGCCTTAGCCTTGCGAAGAATCCTTCTGCAACGGGCCTTGTCCTCCCGGTATACCCTTCAGTTGGCCAAAGTTGGCCCTCTTGAAGTCCCAGCTTCTAGTGCTCGACCTGCTGCCCGTCCGCAGTCCCCTGATCTCAAAGCAAAGGATGGAGTGATCACTCGCATCCAGAGCTCCCCTAATCTGCACTTCATCTATCAGCTCCTCCCTATTGGTCAAGACCAAGTCAAGGATGTTTCCCCCCCCTCGTCGCCTCTTGGACCCTCTGTGTGGAAAAACCCTCCCTCTATAGCTTCTAGGAAGTAACGTGACCTGGCTGTCACCGCCGAGTGCGTCTCCCAAGTAATATCCGGGAGATTGAAATCTCCCTTAATTACTGTGTCTCTCCCCCAAGATATCCTTAGAATCTGGCCTGTCAGGACATCATCCAGGGTCTCAAGTTGACCTAGAGGGCGATAACATGCCCCCACTGTCAGGTCTCTTTCCCTGTCAAAACCCCTAAGTTTCACCCAGACTGCCTCTACCGAATCCCCATCTGTGCTGCATTCTATCTCACTGCACCCTATCCATTCCCTGACTTATAAAGCCCACCTCTCTTTCCGCCACCTCTCTTTCCCTTCCTGTCTTTTCTAAAAAGGTGATACCCCTCTATGTTCACAGAGGGGTATGACTTGCCTTTCATCCCACCAAGTTTCTGTGATTCCCACCAGGTCATACCCTCCTATTCCCAGGAGAGCCTCAAGCCCTTCCTGCTTATTACCCATGCTCCTAGCATTGGTGTACATGCACCTCAACTCCTTCCCACAGATCCCTTTCTTTGGGTCCCTGGCCTCCTCCCCCCTCCCATCTTCCCTGACACCAGCCCCCTCTTCGTAGGAGCTCCCCCTGAAATACCTTTAACATCCTGGTCCCAATCCCTTGGTCTTCTCCACTCACTTGTCCATTCAGGACATGTTTCTGGGGAGCCTGCCCCCCCCAGCTCAATTTAAAGTCTTCTGGATGAAGCTCGCTAGAGCATTTCCAAAGGACCTTTTCCCCATCCTCGTGAGGTGCATCCTGTCCTTTGCCAGAAGTCCACTGGCAAGAAACTGGGTGACACGGTCAAGGAACCCAAATTGTTCCTTTGTAATTTCTCCCCTCTGGTTGCAGAAAGATTTTTAAATATCAGTTGCTTGCAGTTCACTAAATTTTGGACCAGGCAATGAAGAGCACTATTTATCACCAATCAGAACTGTTTGAGGCCTTTGATGTGGCATGTGGAGTTCGCGTTATTTGCAATGCTATAGAACACTTCCATGAATAAAGAACAAAATTGTTACTGGGGAAGCTTCTGTGCCAAGCCAGCTGCAGGACAGCTCGCTTGCGTATTCGGCAGGAGTCTCCTCTCCACTCCAGCTTGTCAAAGCAGCATCCTGGGCGGGCCAGCCGCAGGAAGCTGCACGAGGGACCCGGACCTGTTCAGCTGGACCCACAGGCCACCTGCCTCCTCCCAGCTGAGCCTTTCCCTAGAACTGGTCTCAGCCTCCCCAGTGATGTGCTTTCCAGGTGTCAGGTGACAACTCCCAGAATTGTCAGCCAAGCTGCAGGGCCTTCCTGGAAGGCCAGCGTGTGTAGTGGTTAAAGAGTTCGACCAGTTCTAGCCCTTACTCAGCCATGAAGTTCAGTGGGTGACTTTGGATCGGTCATTGACTCGCAGTTGCCCTACCTCACAGGGTTGTTGTCCAGATAAAATGGACAGCAAGAGGAAGGTCATGTCAGCTGACTTGGGCTCCTCCCCAGAGGGGAAAAGGCAGGATGATGATGAGGGAGATGATACAAACAGCACCCTCTCTCCTGCTAAAGACGCTGCCGTGGAGCCAGAAAGGGGTGCCTTCAGCGGCCTCAGGCCTCCCTCTCACTCTGCAAGTCCAGGGTGCCCTCGGCGGGCAGGCGGCCTCCATGCAAGCAGAGGGGAAGCAGGGGAGGTGGAGGCGCAGGGTCCTGCTTCTCCGCAAGGCCCGGAAGGGGGCGGTCAGCGCCCCCCACCCCGGGCGCGCAGGGCAGGGCAGGGCAGGGCGCGCAGGGCATGCCTGCTGCGCCAGAGGCTCCGGAGGCCGCAGGAGCCTCTGCAGGGGCGGGCGCGCCCCAGCGCTGGCCGCCCTCTCCCGACGCGCGCGGGCTCCGGGCTGCCCCTCACCAGCCCCTTTCGCTCCCCCCGCAGGTGGAAGGGCGCCGGGGGCGACGGGCCGCGCAGAGCAGGACTCGCGCAGCGTCCTCCCCTCACCCAGCCTGGGAGCAGCCTCGAGAGGCTTGGCCAGGGGTCCGCTCCCCGCCGCCGGGGCCGAGGGGGCTTTGCAGCACTGGCGGAGGGGCAAAGGCGCAGGGCGACTGCCCGGCCTCCCTCCCGCCCCGTGCCTTCAGCTGCCCGCAGAGGAGCCGCGCGTCCGCCCCGGGCACGGAGACACGCGGCACCCGCGCGCGGTGCCAGGCAACCCCCTGGCCGAATCTGCCGGCCGCTCGCTCTGCCGCCCCGAATCTGCGGCCCCGCAAATCTGTCGCCTGCGGCGGCGCCTCCTTTTTTGCCCCATGGGGAGGCCACTTGTGGGGCCACCGGTGGCTGTGCTGGGGGGGATAATGGGGGCTCTACCCCGGCGCATCTGGAGGTCGTGGGGTGGGGCGCCAAGCCCCCGTCCTCGCTGCTCCGTTGCGGGTTGCAGGAGCGGCCACAGGCCGCGGCAGGCACGGCGCTAGTCGACATTTGAAAGTTATTTTCTTTCCCTCTTGGGTCAGCAAACAGGGGGCGTCGGGGGGGGGGTGCTGGGCCTGCTGCTCCTTTATCCGTCGGGGAGGCGACATTCTTTGGGGCTTGCCACCATGGGAGGCGCAGATGGGCCGTGGGGGAGCGCGGCCCTCCCCCCTGAGCGGGTGACAAAGGAAGAGAAAGGCCATCGCCTTATATTTAATCGGGGGGGGGGGCGGCGAGAAGGAAAATCCACCCCGCCAAACTCCCTGCAAGCAGCCTCCAGAGGGCCTCTGTGTCACCGGCTCCACAAAGCCCCGTGATAAATGAAAGGAATTGAGCCGGGAGAAAAAAAGGCCCCCTTTCTCTTTTGGGTCTCTTTCCCAGCTCCTGTTTGCTCGGCTGTCTCACCCGCTCCTATTGATCAGGCATGCGGAAACATTCCCCCTCCTGGGCGCCCATTGTCGCCGCCCGGTTGCCAGGCTGCGCGGGCTTGAATAACTCCGCGAAGGCAGGCTGCTCCAAGCCCCGCCATCCGGCGCGCTGGGAGGGGGCGGGCGGGCGGGCGGCAGGCAGGCAGCTCCGGCTCGCCCCCCGCCCGGGGGCTTCTCGGTGGCGATGGCGCGGGGCACCCCGGGCGAGGCAGGGGCCGCTGCCGGCGCGCCTTCCCAGAGCCCCGCCGTCGCCTGCCGGGACTCTTCGGCCGGTTCACACGTGCAAGGGCAGCAGGAGGGGCGCCTCCCTTGTTCCCGGCGCGCCAGCGTGCGGCTTCCAAGGGCAGGCCCGAGGGGCCTGGTCCCGCCGCCTGCGGAGCCGCGCCGAGATGCGGGTTCGGCGCGCGCGTGTGAGCGCCCAGGCAGGTTGTGGTACAGTGCGCCGCCTGCGCGTGTTCAGCAGAAGCGGGACGTGGCTGGCGCGGCTGACCAGGGGGCGTGGGCGCTGCAGGGCGCTCCTAGGCTTCCGTGGGCCGGGGCTCTCCATGGGGCGCAGCTGGGTGTGCCTGCTGCCGGCTTCCCTGGGAAGGGGCTGCAGCCCCCTGGGGACTGCTGGCCGTGTGGCTGGGGCCACCTGGCCATGCTGGTCTTGTGGCCACCCCGCATGTGCCCCTGCCTTTCCCCAGGAGGGTCCTGGTTGCCTGGCCCTGGGCTTTCGGCACCTTGGCCCGCCCTCCCTGGCAACTGCCCACTGGTCCCTCCAGAAGTGGCCAGGGTAGTTCCTGGGCCGTGTGGCGGCCAGTTGTTCTGACACTGTGCTTACGCCACTCTCTGCCAAGGGCTTGGGGCAGTTTAGCTTCCCAATGCGGTGAGGCAGTGACGTTTCTGTCCCAGGTGGCTACTTGCACCCGGGTCTGCCAGGTTCAGCTCTGGTTTGCACCCACTGCAGCTGAACGCAAAGGCCATCCAGTTTGTATGACCCCTGGGTGAGAACGAGGTAAGGCCAGGCTGCGTGTCCTCCTTGAGGGGGAAGTCCTACCTCTGAGGAGCGAGTGGAGGACGGTCCCTTATCTGCGGGGCTGCCCTGCTCAAGTCCAGGTTAAGGCTGAGGGGCCCTGTGTGGGAGACCCGTGGAGTGCCCAGGCCCCGCTCTCATCCAGCGGAGCAGGCACCCCCTGGCGTGCTTCCCACAAAGTCTTCGCCCAGCCTCACAGGCAGCTCTCCGTGAGGAGGAAAAGGCAGAGCAGCTGCAAAAGCCCTGTTGCCTCCACCTGGAAGCGTGCCCACGACGAAGGAAAGGGGCAAAGTATTTCTGCTTAATCCTATTAATTCCTTTCAAACATGCATATATATTTACAAATTAGCATATCTACAATTTTATGTCTTCTTCTTCGGAAGATGGCTCTCCTTTTTTTAGCAATACATACCTGGAGGGGGAAATGAAAGAGGGCAAAGTGTTTCACTAGGATAAGGAACTGAAGGGGCTGTACTGGAAGGATGGTTCAATAGGTAATATAGTGAACATCCCCAGCGTCCAAAATTCAGGGAAGTTCTTGGAGTCATGGCAAGGCCTGCTAGGAGCAACAGCCTGGAGAATTGCACTGGGCTGCCTTTCTCAGTCATGGTGTAGAGAAAGCCTGCTTTTGCTGTGAGAACAAAATTGTTTGCCTTGCTGAAGCAGCTCCATCACCACTCCCGTTCTGCAGATGGGGATCAGAGCCTGCAGCTTTATAAAATCCATGGCAAGAAGCACTGCCTTTTGTTCTCAGCTTGGGGAGAAGAACTGACGTGTCACTCACCAAGGCAACTTTGGAGGCCAGCAGAGCATCCTCCGGCCTATTCAGGGAACCAGCATGGGCACAGAGAAGCGGAGCGCAAGTTCCTTTGTTTATAATCCGCACCCACACGTCACTGTACTTTGCCTGGGATACAGGTGGTTCCCAGGTATCCTCAAATCAGTAGTGTGCTGCCTTGACTGGATCAGGTCCCAGGAATTAATGTAGGTACTGGGTACCACGGATGTTGAACTTCTTTCCTCATGCAAGCTGAATTTCATGTTGGGGACGTGGAAGGTTGCATGCCAGTGGTGAGCCAGGGCAAAGGCCGAATGGGGGAAGCCAAAACAACCCACATCCTGTAGCTTGAAGCTCTTCCTGCCAGTAACTAATATATCGGAGAAATTTCTGCCTTTTACAATGGAGGCAGGGGGAAATGCAAGCAAGGCCAGGAGGAAGGGGGTGAGGCATTTTACGGCAACCCTGAGAGCTGGACTCAGCCTCAGCCTTGCTGTATGTTTTTTTCTCTGTCGCTGCCTTCATTCTTGTCTGCGGACAGCACCATGCTTAGCAAGAAAGGGAAGCATAGATGTCTTTCGGGCCTGGTCCTTTTCTCACTTTGTGGACTGAAGATGGAAGACTAGGTTTACCTTTGGCATGGCATTTCCAAGGTGTCACCTCTATTAGGAGAGAAGTCAAAAGGAGATGGTAGGGCATGGGCAAGAATCCCCATCCCCATTATTGCAGGGGGTTGATGAGCAAGAGGGACTTGGAGACAGCCTGTGGCAACCCATGCCAGGGCCTTATCTGTAGTCTTCAGTGTCTGGCAAAGGAAAAGACAGGCGTTGATACTAATTAAAGGGATCTAGAGAGAGCATTGCAGCCTCCCATAATGGCATCCCCAAACTGCTGGCTGCCCTCCCCCACTGGAAAGGAGGCTTTGCCACATTAAGATACCTTTTTATGCCACCTGTACTCATGCTCTACTCTTTCACTTATGAGTCAGAGCTGGGTTTGCTCAGTATTGTGGACTGAGGGGAGGTGGAGTGGGAAATGTCATCACACAATCCAAAAGACCCCGTTGAGGGATGAATTTGCAAAACAACTGGCAACCCCCCCCCCTTTAAAATGCCTTATTGAGCTGCCATGACTCTGCACCTTTTCGTTGCTGTGCAGGCATCTGTCGTGGCAATAGCACACCTTGCATTCCCTCAGCGTCGCAGGGTTACCAAATCCCATGATTCTCTGCCAGTGCGACCCGAGCGTGGGGTTGCTCTGCTCGACAGCCACCTCCCACTGCAACGGGCGTCCAGCGTCGCGGGGACGTGGGGACGCGCACATGCTGAGTCGGTGGGTGGCTGGCATGGCTGATGGCTGAGCCAGGCGGGCGGCTGCCACCCTGGGTGGATGGGCCGGTTGCTGTAACCGGTTGTACAGGGCACTTTTCCCAGGTGCAAAATGTACTGCAGTTTTTCTTCTGTTAACCACCACGGCTGCTTTGGTAGAGGTAAAGCCACTGTTCTTGCTGTAAAATACCATTGTATTTCAACTGCCGAACACTGTCACACATATTTTAAAAATGTGGTCAAGAATCAATGGTGAGACAACTGAGATCAAATTGCAAAGGATTTAAAGAATAGCTTTAGCAAATATTTGAGTATTCACAGAATATCTGGAAAATACTTGAATCAATCAGTTTCACAGGAAACATTTTGGGAGCAAAACCCGTTCCACCGTAAGCTGCCGCCTTTCCATCCCTTTCTCAGGCAGAAATCAGCTAGTGAGCGGTCCCTTTCACAGCCCCTGCGTGCTGAGAAACTGTGCCTGGTCCTTTGGTGAGCTGAGTGAAAGTGCAGACTCTCCGACCATTAAGCGAGTATCAGGCACATTTCTGCTGGGCCGCCTGCCATTCTTGCTGGATTTCTTGCTGCTTATTTTCTTCAGACTATCTTTCTCCGACTTGGTAGTCTCCAGGTGTGCTGGCTACCATTCCCATCATCCCCAGATAACTGGCTATTACAGCCATTGCTGGGTATCACAGATATCAGCATATCTGAAGGGCACCGTGCTGGGCAGGCGGGTCCCATTGCAGCATCACTAAGGGCTGATCAGCTGGAAATCTGGGATGCTTCCCCTCAGCCAGTTCATCCATTATGTTTATGTACGGCCCAGTGACTGAAGCTCTTTGGCCAGTTTGCAAAGCTCAAAAGCGTAAAATCCGTTCACAATGCACTTCTCACTTGCTCTATAAATGTGCTTGGAACTGGTGCACCTCAGTAAATCCCAGGAGGCTGAAGTCTCTCCTCCCTGTTTTTAGGAGGACCAGTCTTCCTATGAATAAGCAGCAAGGTGAGCGACATTCTGGGCTTACAAGCCGAAAGATGCAGCACTCAGCCAAGCACACACATGCGCTGGGAGGGCGAGAGAGGGGGGCTGCCAGAGCAGGCCCGTGCATCTGAGGGTGCTGCCGGGCCGCTCTCAGGTGATTAGGCTTCACAATCCTTCCAGATCCGGCTTCATCCTGAGCCCAGGACTTGCTCAATCCAATTTCCAGTCTCTGCTCTTTCTTTAGAAGGCTAATTCCTGCCACCAGGGCAGTGAAAACGACCTCCTTAAAGAAGCACAGAACCTGCTGCCTCCTACCACCATGCCAAGCTGCTCCTTCCCAGCAATGGGAACCGCTCAAAGCGTAAAAAGCAGGCGCCTTGGCTAAACGTCACCTATGAATGGCACAAATCACCCTCACGCTCTGCTTGGCATGGTCCCCGAGCGCTTCACATGCATTGCTTCAGTATTTCTGTGGTTGAAAATGATGTTGAAGAGTTAATTCACGCTCAGGGCAGCATACAAGACGAAAACTGCACAAAACAATGTGAAACAAGTGCAATACAAGTCTGATAAATGAACATTCACAGAAAGCCTATAATAACAGATATCACCAATAAAATCTGTAGCCCACATATTCTGGTCAGCGGTAGCTGAGGGAAGGCTGGTGAACGCAGGTGGATTGTCAAAGCATTCCTGAAGACCTGCAAAGAAGAGGCCCGATGAAGCGCTGTGGAAGCTGTTCCAAAAGTGGCGGGGCCACTGCTCAGAAGGCCCTCTGCCTTGGACTCACCAGCCTAACCACCTTGGAGACCAGCAAGTGGGAAAGGCTTCTGCTGATGACTTCAGAGTGCAGGCAGGGTAATTCGGGAGAAGACGGCAACTTGGGGACAAACCATTTACTGTGTTCAAGGTTGGGGGCAGCACTTGAGGCCCCCGGGGCTGCACGTGGCCCACAGGCTGCGTGTTGCTCACCCAGCTCACCCCCCTTCAAAGGATGATTCAAGGAGTTTGTTTCAAGAGGTGAGAGTTCAAAGCACAGGTGTGTGCACGCATGCATTTCCCGCCTCACTGCTAAAGTCTTCATTGCTATGCTTCTCCTCGCTCCTGTTTGGACTTTCTTAAACTTCAGAGCAACTGGAAGGCAGCTTTGTGAGACCTCACACCTGTGTGCTGCAAAGCAAAATAACTTATTTTCAGCCTGCCGCTGAAAACAAGAATTTGGGCACACTGGTCCTCTCTACATGAAAAGATGAGCAGTGCACTTTGATTGACATTGCCCTGGCAATTTGGCTGAAAAACGCATTTTGTTCTGGCAGAGGCAGCAGATCCAGCAGCATGAATGCTGCCAGAACCAAGAGGAAGGTCCGGATGGTTGCAGTGGGGTTTGAATATCCACTTGTCTCTGCACTTCCTCTGTTTGCTAAATTAAAGGCCTGACCCCCACGGACTTGCATGGACAGGCCCATGACTAAGTCACTGCCTAGCTGGCTAAACCACAGGGGGAAATTGGGCAGTCCAGTGCCTTGTCAGGAATTACAGTCCAATCCTTCGCTTTTCAGTGGGTGGTCCACAGTATGATTTACACATACTTTCCAGGATTCAATACACAGAGCTTATCCAAAGATGCAAGTTAATCAGATTTTGTTGTTTCCAATAATGAATCATAAAATAGTAGAGTTGGAAGGGGCCAGAGAACAGAAGGTCCAACCCTCTGCCCAATGTGGGATTCCAAGTTAAACCATCCTTCAAGGATAGCTGTCCAGTTGCATCTTGGATACCAGCGTGGGAGAGCCCGCCAGCTCCCTAGGTCATGGGCTCCATTGCCGTCCTGCTCTAACAGTCAGAAAATTTTCCCTGATACCTGGCTTCCTGTAGCTTGAGCTCGTTATTCTGTGCCCTGCACTCTGGGATGATCGAGAAGAGAACCTGGCCTTCCTCTTTGTGACAGCCTTCCAAGGACGTGCCGAGCGCTGTCCTATCTCCCCTCAGTCTACGCTTCTCATGGCTGAACAGGCCCAGCGCTTTCCGTCTCTCCCCACAGGGCTTTGCCTCAGTCCCAGGATCATCCTTGCTGCCCCCCTCTGAACACTCCCCAGCCTGTCTGGGTCTCTCTTAGACTGGGGTGCCCAGATCTGGGCACAATACTCCAGATGAAGCCTGGCCATTTCTGAGAAAAGGGGAACTAGGACTTCACATGATCCGGAAGTGATACTTGTATTGATGCAGCACAAAATAACATTTGCCCTTTTTGCAGCCACATCACGTTGTGGACTCATATTCAACTTGTGATCCACAACAATTCCAAGGTCCTTCTCACTGGCAGTATTGTTGGGCCAAGGATTCCCCATCTTGTAGCAACGCATTTGATTTCTTTTCCTGGGTGCAGAACTTGGCGTTTTTCTTATTGAATTTCATTCTGTTGTTTTCAGCCCAGAGCTCCAACCTGTCAAGATCACCTTGAATCTTCTGTCTGTCTTCCAGCTATCCCACCCAGTTTTGTGCCCTGCAGATTTGATAACTGTTCTGTGCACTTCCTCATCCAAGTCATAAATAGCGATGCTGAAGAGCGCCGGGCCAGGACTGAGCCCTGCGGTGCCCCACGTGTCACCGCTCCCCGTCGGAGAAGGTGCCGTCGCTGAGCACTCACTCTCTGAGTTGACTCTGGGCAGCTGTGGATGCACCTGGCGGTCGCTCCATCCAGCCCACTTTGAGCTGGTTCGCTGATCCATGGGGCACTTTGTCAAGGGCTTTGCTGAAGTCGAGATGGATTATGTCCACAGCATTCCCAGGGTCCATCAGGGAGGTGACCCAACCAGAAGACGGAACCAGATTGGCCCAGCAGGATTTGTCCTTGAGGAATACATGCTGCCTTCTAGTAACCACTGCACCGTTTCCAAGGTGTTTGCAGACCGACTGCTTTATAATCTGCTCCAGAACTTTTCCAGGGATTGAGGTCAGACTGAGTGGTCTGTAGTTCACAGCTTCTTCTTTTCCTTTCTTGAAGATGGGAGCAGCATTAGCTCTTCTCCAGTCATCTGGGACTTCCCCTGTCCTCCCCAGTTTCTCAACAATAGACGGTGGTTCTGAGAGTTCTTCCATCAGCCCCGTCATGACTCCAGGACGGAGCTCATCAGGCCCTGGAGATTCGGACTCATTCAGCCCAACTGCACGGTCCTTGACCATTCGCCTGTCTGTCTTGAGCTGCCATCCTGTGCCTTCCGCTTGTGCTTCCCCTTCGTCATGAAGGTCATAGATCTCTTTTTTTTTTGGGGGGGGGGGGGAGACTGAGCCAAGGTAGGAATTGAACAGTTCTGCCTTTTCCTTGTCATGATTTTGCCATCCACTCTGAAACACAGAAACAAAGCGAGCTAGAAGGGGCCTCCCGGGCCATCTGGTCTGACCCCCGGCTCCAGCCGGCTCCAGTCATGCAATCTTCATTGAGTAGCCGAACCCACAGTTCTTTCCTCTGTTTCTTACTTTGGACATACCTGAAGAAGGCTTTTTGTTGCTTTCAGCAGCCCTCGCTAGCCTCTGTTTATTCCTTCCTTCAGCCGCCCGAGGCTTTCCCTGCGATTCCTTGCCGCCTGCCTGCATTTATTCTCCCTTGGTAGCCTGCCCTTCCTTCTGCCATGCTTGCTGGCAGGCCTGGTGCCCTGCCCCACCGTCTGCGTGACTGGGAGTCCACTGGCCACCGCCCTTCTGCCATCCCAGTGTGGAATGAGGCCAGGTGCCTGGGAAGTTTGGCATGCTTCGTATCCTCCTGAGCAGGGCCGGGGTGATGGGCAAACACTTCACTGAAAGATTCCACATCCCTTCACAGCCCCTTTCTCCTCCCAAGGAAATCTGTGCGTTATTACAGGTAGTTGGGAGCTGAGAGGATATTCGGAGGAGACCCCAGCCCCCTGCTGTCCCATCCAGAGGCAGCTTGTTGGCCTGCCCCAGCCGACCCAGTGCAGCAGCTGCAAAGCCCTTTGGTCTAGACGGCGAAACCTGCACGGCTGCCATTGCCAGTTCTAGGGCAACTCAGCTTTCCTTTAATTGTGTTTTGTTTTGTTTTTCTACCACATTTTTTACTATAACATTGCCGTCTGGGATAGTAAATTTAAGCATACACCCTTCACTCACCTCGGAGGTCACACTGCTGAAGGCGACACTTTCCTCCATTAAAAGTAGGATCTTCCGCACAGATGTGAACAGTTTCTAATTCTTGGGGCCCTGCTCAGGTGTTGTTGTTTTCAACTTTCAGATGACTTTATCTGTGGATGGCCTGACAGACCACCGAGTTGTTGAAGTGTTTTTGCATCCTGAGAGGAGACGGTGTGGAGCACATTCCATCTCGGGCCTCAAGTGTCCACCACTGGGAGATAGTTCCTCATGGGAGCTCAGGGCCATGATGGCTAAATATAATCTTCCGGTGGGGAGAAAGGGTGCCACTAAACTCTGGACACAGGAAACGCCGGGGCAGGCCTGTTCCTGCCATGCCCAACGTGGGGACTTCTCAGGGCCCAACTCTAGATGTGACTAGTCATGTCACTGGCCCTCAAGCAACTGCATTTTTCAAAACAGGCAACAGTGAAAGGAGAGGGGAGGACTAGATCAGGCTCATGGAATGGGGGACTGTTAAACCTTCCCCAGCCGTGGTTTCAGCCTGAACCCAGAACACCTGGCATCTCCCCTGAAAGAAAGGCTTCTGTTGGCCCCAGTGGACCTTCCCCAGGACAAGCGGTAGACATGGGCCTCTGTGTGAATCAGTCTTCTCGGGCCTGCTGTTTACCTGCAGATCCCACCGAGGGCCATGGAAGGACTCGGGACGCGGCTGACCTCAGGCTGAGCTTCGCGCCGAGAGGCAGCTGGGCAGAGGCTTTTGGCAACCCAGAGCGGGAGCCACAGTCAACGCAGCCACCTCTCTATGGCCAGGTGGAACCCACTGAGCTCAGAGCCCAGTCAAGCGGCACAGCCAGCACACACCTGGCAGTCCTGTAGGAAAAGGGGGCGCCCGAAGGGTTGTGTGTGTGCTCTTGCTTGCGTTCACAGCGCAAGTGCAGGCCGGGGCAAAGTGCTGCAACCTCCAGAGAAAGTGGGGGCTTGCTTTTTAAAACCAAGCCCAGGAACTACATGCGCTCCTTTGCGAGATTGCACCGTCTGAGAAGGTGCCGTCGCTGAGCACTCACTCTCTGAGCCGACTCTGGGCAGCTGTGGATGCACCTGGCGGTCGCTCCATCCAACCCACTTTGAGCTGGTTTGCTGATCAGGAGTCCATGGGGCACTTTGTCAAGGGCTTTGCTGAAGTCGAGATAAATTGCGATGCAGTGGTGTGGTGCGTGAACGCACAAAACTCACACAGAAGCCTACCCCAGTGGATGTCCTGAAGAATCCTTGGTAATGGCAGACAATTACCTTCGTCCCTGCCTGCCATCCATAGTGTGTGGGTCTTTATGGGAGTTACAGTTACCAGTCATCTGGAGCTCACAAGGCTCGGGAAGGCTGCCATACCCTGAGAACCTCTGGTTAGAAATTGGAAGTTGCTGTGGCCTCATTCTGACCCGGAGGAAAAGGCCTGTGTTTTTGGTTTGGGTTTGAACTGACCTGCTCCACTGTCTTAGCAATCACCACAGACTAGGGATACAGATCTGCCAATTTCATTTTCTTGTTTTTTCAGTATTAATTTGAAACGTTGAGAATTGCTTTCTTTTAGGTTTCTTTCATGCATTTTTGTACACCTTTTTGCCTCATATACATCTTTGCAAGCAATTTTCTTAATGTAATGCATTGTGGCTTCTGTTTCATAGAATCACAGAATCACAGAAGGGTTGGAAGGCCATTGGGTCCAGCCCCCTGCTGTTGCAGGACACCAGTTTACACCATCCCACTCAGATGACTGTCCAGGTTCTTTCTGAATGTCTCCAGTGTGGGAGAGCCCACCACCTCTCTAGGTAGTTGGCTCCACTGTTGTATTGCTCTGATTGTGAGGAAGCTTTTCCTGATGTCCAGCCTGAACCTGGCTTGTCGCAACTTGAATTGACTATTCCATGTCATACACTCTGGTATCAGCAAGAAGAGATTCCGACCTTCCTCTTTGTGACATTCTTTTGGGTACTTATAGAAGGATATCACGTCCTCCCTCAGTCTTCTCTTCTTAAGGCTGAATGAGCCCAGTTCTCTCAATGTCTCCTCATAGGGCAGTGTTTCCAAACCCTGGATCATTTTTGTTGCCCTCCTCTGGACCCATTCAAATTTTTCTGCATCTTTCTTAAATCTTGGTGCCCAGAACTGGACAGAGTATTCCAGGTGAGGTTTGACTAGTGAGGAGTATAGAGGAACTACGACTTCTCATGATTTGGTAGTAATACTTCTGTTAATGCATCCCAAAATAGCATTTGCCCTTTTGGCAGCTGCATCGTATTGTTGGCTCATGTTTAGCCTGTTGTCCACAACTGCTCCAAGATCTTTTTCTTGTTCAGTTCTGTTGAGCCACACATTCCCCATCTTGTATCAATGCATTTGGTTTCTTTTTTGTAGGTGGAGGACCTGGCACTTGTCCTTATTGAATCACATTCTGGTGCTTTCAGCCCAGTGTTCAAGTTTATCAAGATCGACCTGGATCTTCATTCTGTCTTCTAGGGTGTTTGCTATTCCACCCAGTTTTGTATCATCTGCAAATCTGATTATCTGCCCAATTTTGTATCGTATGCAAATATGTTTGCATGATCATATGCATGTTTGCATATGCCTAATAAATGCATTTCTGGACTTGGTTATTAGAGCATTCTAATTGTAAAATATGGACAAATGCAAAGTTCAAATGATAACTGAATTCAGTTTGTATATTGGTCCAAATGTATGAAATTACATAAATTCACATTACTTTCTTTCTCCTTACAAGTACAGGGGCAGGGGAGAGCGAGTGAGCGAGCGAGCCAGTAGCTGGTAACCTTTGCAATAAGATGCTTCATTATCTCTGCCAAACAGATTCTGTGCCCTTTCCAGTCGTGAGAGCTCTGGCTTGTTTCCAAGCAACTTTTTTCTGGATCTGCCAGCCCACCTGGCCTGTGCCCGCTGAGTGACTGCCTCCTGGCATTGGCATGTACTGGGCCCCTCTGAGCAGAAGGTGCCTTTAAATGGGAACTCAGGCACCACAAATGATCCAGTGCCAGACGGCTCCACAGCATGGCCACCGATGCCCTCAGAGCCTCTTTTGTGATCTCCAGAACAACTTGAGAAAACATCAGCGAAACAGATGGGGATTAAGCAGACTAGAGCAGATCCCTTCAATCTTGGCTGGGTCACGTTGGGCAGGAGAGATGGATTTCTTCGCCTGAAGAGTGGGTGGAAATTGGCCCAGCTCCTGGTCACAGCCTGCTGCACGGGGGCTTGTGCCGTCACCTCGATGCGGACTCTGTTGGGTCACCAGAAGCTAAGGGACAGGCCTCGGTCTGGTCCATTTCCGGGCACCTTGCCTCTGACTGGTGGCCGAGGCAGAAGCCTGGCGCCAAGCCTGTGGCCAGGCTGTGCGGAACTGGGCATTCCAGCAGCCGCTGCTTTTCTCTCCTCTGAAGCCCAGCGGCTGGGAAGCAGCACCTGCCGAAGTCCCCTCAACCTGTGCGGGGGCAAGGAAGCGACTTGCCATCGCCCCCCTCATTTCCAGCCGCAGCAGCGACCAGGTGGGTGCCAGGCGAGGTGTTTCTGGCACAGAGGAAAATGGCTAGGAAGAAGCTTGGCTGGCCAGGCCGCCGTCAAGGCAAACGCGCTAGTCCAAACGTGACAAATCGAGCAGGGCCGCAACCTCTGGAGGTGACCTTCACCTCTCCGCCTGCCCACCCACAATGTTGCCCTACCTCACGGGGTCGTCGTGAGGCCGGCACAGGGGTGCTAGGCATTAGAACCCAACACATCCAGTTGGGGAAGGGTGTGGCAACCAGCTTTGCATCTGGTCACACCACAGAACAAGGCAGGCTCCATGATGGCTGCAGAAACCCGTTAGTAAATAAAATGGTAAAAGAGGACACTGTCATAGTCAACATTCGTATGAGTATTAGTAAGCTTCGAAGTAACTTTGAGCAGAAATTGCACCAAAACGCAAAAAGGAGACATTGTTGGCAGCACTTCCCTCAAGGCACAGGCGTCTGACCTGTGCAAGGCCTTGCCCTCCGTCAAACGCTCCTCTCCCAACCTCCAGATGTCTGGATGATAACTTTCATCTACTTCCCTCATCGTGGTCCACAGTCAAGGATGATGGGAGTTGGCGTTGCAAGCACCCAGGGAACAGCAGACTGGCAAGGCGCTGCCAATGCCCGTGGACGGGGCAACGGAGAAAGTTACTGGCAACTTCAGCCCGAGAGCCCGCGCCGCGCCGCGAGCGCTGCCCGCCGCGTCCTCCTAATCCCCCTCCCCTCCCCTCCCCTCCCCCTCCTTGCCGCTCAGCAGAGGCAGCCCGGGGAGGCCCGGCCTTTGAGAGCGAGCGCCATGTGTTTGTATCTCTTTAAGGATTCCCTGCCTGCCGAGGCCCATCTCCTCCCCCACCTGAGAACCAATTAAACCTCAATGAATTCAAGTGGGGGCTTTTGTGCCTCCTGCGCGCTGGGCTGACAAAGACTCCTCCAGGCCGGGATAAAAGCTGTTATTCAGCGCGCTGGCTTGTTCCCATTCACGTCCCTTCCACTCCAGCCTCCGAGTTCCCAGGCCGGGCTGCTTGCAGCAGGGCCCCCCCGGCCGCCCCGAGCGGCGACGTGCAAGCTTGGGAGCGGGCCAGACGCGTCGGGGCGGACCCCGGCGGAGGGGCGGCGCGGGCCGGGGCGCGCGGTGCCGCCGCCGCCGCCGAACGGGCTTCGCGGCCCCGCCTGCGGGAGGCGGCGGGGGCCATTTTCGAACGCCCTCCCGTGCAGAGCGAGCCCGCGAACATCCCTGCAATAACTGCGCTTCTTGCGCGGGATGCTGGGAGTTGTGGTCCAGCGCATCAGAGGAAACTCGGTCAGGGAGCGGGAGACCTCGGAGCCCTCGGCTGTGTTAAGCTTGCTGTTAAAGAAAAGTTTGTCGGGTAGGCAGCGGCAAGAAACTCAGTTCGAGAAAGCCTATCCTAACCCACAATATTTTGCCACCCGCTGCCCTGCAAGCTTCTCAGGCAGAGAAGTCCTGGGTGTTCAATGGATGCCCCGTGAAGGACCCATACATCCTGCTCTGGCATTTGCTTTGATGCCAAATCAAAATATTCTTACTCCTCTGACATTTTAATGTGTTGAAATTGGTTGATTCATTTTAGCAGCCTGCCACTTAAAGTTTTTATGTTTGCTATCTTGCAATGGTATCAAAGGTTTTCTGTTCTGTAACGTCATGCACGGCACCCTGGGATCGTGTGTGGGCGAGGAGTGTTTTATAATTTTAAATAAATGATAGCAAGCATAGCGCAGTTGCGGCCGCGTTCCGCTCCCACTCTCCCTGCCTCCGTTGGCCGTGGCTGTCGCTGCCCTTGCGCGGCTGCCCTCACAGGTGAATCGCCTCTTGGGGGGGGGGGGGGCTTGGTCTTTCTGGGGACTCGTGGTAACCGCCCATTGGCAGTTCCACCTGTGCTGGACTGACTGAGAAGCCAGGGCACTCGCCGGGACAGAATGATTTATTCTGAAGGGCTTGTGCAGGAGAACTTGCTGGGACTGATGGGAGTTGCACCCAAACAGGTTTGGCGCACGCTAGGCTGGCGCAGGGGGGCTGCTCTGCAGGTGGCAGCGACCCTCCTGGGCCTCTGGCAAGGACAGCCTTGGTCTTGCTGCTTCCAGCTGCTGGTGCCTCAGACTGGATGTGGCGGCGGCTCCATGAGCAAAGCCTTTACTAGGCTGGGTGGCCTGCTGAACTGGTTGTAAGCAGCGGTTCCCCTGGGCTTCACGAGGCCGGCTGGGATCACACCCCATCTCAGGCCTGTACTGGCAGGTTCTGCCTCGGAAGGAAACAGAAGAGACTTTGTGCTTGGCTACATCCGCTGTCCAAGCAGTGGCCCCCCTTGTGGAAGACCTTAACCTTTGCCTCCAGTGTGGTTTCTGGGTGAGAGGGGCAGATTCCCACTGGCAGAAAGAATGGGATGCCTACAACTCTTCCGTGGGTGCAGGTGAGATTGCTTGAAGGGGAGTTCCAGGTCGGACACCAAGAGGTGGGGAAGCCCCTCCAGCTCAGGAGCAAGACTGGCTGGCTGGGGGACTGGGGAGCTTGCTTCCTAATCAGCTAGTAAGTGTGTCGTCAGCCCCCACAACCAGCACTTCTGCCCCTAAAGTCAGAAAGAGCAAGTGAAACAGCCGAGCAAGAGAACGGTTTTCCACATTTGCTGGCTTGCATGTCAGGCTGCAGTTCCTGAATCCGGCCCAGACGCCCCTGCCTGGGGCCTAAGGCAGACAAGTCCAACATCACCTTCTCCCTTCTACTAATAAACAAGGGACACAAGGAAAAGTTGAGTTAATTGGGAGTGGGGATCCATATTCTAATTAGCAGGACAGTCAAGTGCATACATCCAATTTTCCAAAGCTGTATTGGCTCGAGTGTGTTAGTCAGAGACTCCGAAAAAGAATGTACTGAAGATGGTCTTTATGTCTTACCAAGTGACAGTCATGCAGTGACTTCGTTAGGACCAGCAGAAATATTACTAAGCAGTTAGTGAGCTTTTGAGTTCAGTAGAGCTAACATCTTCACCTGAAGGAGGGTTCTGTTGTTGTTGTTGTTGTTGTTGTTAGTCGCAAAGTCGTGTCCGACCCATCACAACCCCATGGACAACATTCCTCCTGGCCTTCCTGTCCTCCACCATCCCTTGGAGTCCACTTAAGCTCACACCACTGCTTCAGTGACTCCATCCAGCCACCTCATCCTCTGCCGCCTCCTTCTTCTTTTGCCATGTATTGTTGGCTCTTCTCCAGGGAGTCCTTCCTTCTCATTAGGTGGCCAAAGTATTTGAGTTTCATCTTCAGGATCTGGCCTTCTAAAGAGCAGTCAGGGTTGATCTCCTCTAGGACTGACCGGTTTGATCGCCTTGCGGTCCAAGGGACTCGAGGGAGTCTCCTCCAGCACCACAATTCAAAGGCCTCAATCCTTCGGCGCTCAGCCTTCCTTATGGTCCAGCTTCACAGCCATACATTGCAGCTGGGAAAACCATAGCCTTGACTATACGCACTTTTGTTTGCATGGTGATGTCTCTGCTTTTTAGTATGCAGTATGGAGGGTTTAGTATGAAGGAGGGTTCTGCTGAACTCCAGAGTTTGGTTGTCATGCTGAGCTGTTCCAGTTGGTCCTAAGTGTGGTATTGCACAATGGCCACTTTTGGTAGCCACCTGGAACCATTAACAATGTATGCAGCAGTTCTTGTTCACAAAACTGGGATGCATTTTGCACTCCCTTCTCTGTATGAGCTCAGGTTGGCTTAGCTTACACTATTATGTATAGTATGGAAAAGTGGTTAAGAGACATTTAGACTAGCAGAAGCCACTGGGATCCTCCAGTGAAGCGGAGCAGTGGGAGGTGAAGAACCAAAGAACGGACATGTGCCACACATGCCAAGCACGTGGGTGTTTGGTCTGGTCCAGCTTGGCTCTTCAAACCTTCATTCGGTGAAAACGGCACCCACTAGAAACGTTTTGCGATCGATGTCGAGCTGAGTAGACAAACTTCTAAGGCCCACCAGCAAAACTGACTTTTTTCATGTGTCCCCGGAACTACCACAAGCTGCCATGGACAGGGTGTCTGGAACAACCCCTTTTCTCAGGGCTCTAACTTCATTGACCAAGAAAGAGATGGACGATGGGTTGCAGGGTATCCTCTGTCAACAGACCTGAGGCTTTAGCAGCACCTGCATGTGAGGGGTGAGCAGGTGCTATGCTCAAGCCCGAGGTTCCCGGGCACCAGGAGGTGCAGCTGCAGCCTCTCATTCGGAGCAGGTGGACAAGACTTCTGGGCATCACAGGCACTGGCACCCCCTTCTCCAGGCCGCACTGGAGGGAGCCTTCCACCATGCTAGCCAGGAACACTGGAAGCCAAACACAGCTGGCGAGCATCCACTCCGGGAAGGCACCCTTCCTCCTCAGGTCAGCACAGGCATCTGCCTCGATTAGGAGACAAAGACTGATTTGCCGGGTGGCTGGTGGGGCTGAGAACCTTGGCAAAGCCCTGAGGAAGCTGGGATGTCTCTCTGAGCTGCTTAGAGAGATTTGGGGCATGTATTTCTGTTCCAGCATCTGGATTGGGTCTTAGCTGGTCAGCCCTTTTGCCTTTGGAAAGGATTCCAGGACTAGCTCCTCAGGAAGATCTGCCCCAGGCCAACAGTTTGAGGGTGCTACAAAAGAGCAATGGTTTAATTTATCTATTTCCCCCCATCATCTTGGGAAAAGTGCCCTTTCGATTTCCTGTCCCAGGCACTAAAATGTCTGGGCCAGCTCTGTGAACTTCTGTCCCAGCGGCTGGGCACACCTGACAGATTAGGCAAAAAACCTGACAGTGTAGCCATGGGGAATGAGGAGGCCAAGCTGGAGGTGCCCCTGCCCTGCAGCAAATGGCATGAGGGAGAATTTGCACTGGAATGAAGGAAGGGTGCTGGCTCCGTTTTCCTGAAAAAATCCATGTGTAGGCCACTGGTGCCAAACAGAGACTAGCGAGGGATGGAAGTGGGGAGGCCCTGCATTCAAATCCTGCCTCGGTCACAAGTCACAGCTGCTTCTCTGCTGTGCCCGTCTCACTCCCAATCTGCACGACTGGGACAATAATAGCAACCTACCATACAGGATTATTTTCATGTTTCCTAAGGTAATACAAGCAAAGTCTTTTGAATGCTCACAGGAGCTCTGTAAATGTTAAGTATCATTACTCTGACGGAACATTTATTCTTCTAGAGAGGAAAATTATTATTTGCAAAGAAAACACAGAAAAAGTGATTCCTTAACTGGATCCAACTTCTGATCTGTTTCGGTGTTCAAGAGGTGAATGGAGGCTGAAGAGAGTGAATTGAAGGTTAACAACCTCCTACAAGATCAGAGGCTCTTCCATCCCCAGATGAACAATCAGGTGCAAATGGTTTGTAAGCACAGGGACTTGCCCCACATGCTGGGAGGCACGGCTTATTTATATATTTATTTATTTAAACCATTTCTATGCTGACCCATTTGCAAAAAGCCTCGGGGCGGCTTACAACATAAATTGCTCTGTTCTGTGGAGTTGCTGCCTGGAGGGAACCTGCCCCAGATCTCAGCAGCACTCTGGGGGGCTTGTAGTGGTTGAGTGCTGGAGGCTGAGCAGAGGCCCACAGAGGCCTTCTGGACATGGCACCTGGCTGCTGCCCAGCTGGTGTGCCAGTTGCCAGCCGAGTGGGATGCTGGCAGCCCGGGCACGTCTGGCCTAGCAGGGGCCCCCATTCGCTCCACGCCCCACTTCCGTGCAAAGGGGGCAACCAGTGGCACGCCAGGGCTGGGCTGGCACTGTGCCAGCAGTGGGGCCTGACCCGCACTCAAGCGGTTTTCCACTGCCTGGCACGGTGCCAGCCCGGTTGTGCAGCACCTGGCCAGGCACCTGTCGCCGCTAGCAGGAGCGCGAGCCGCCGGCCGGGGCACCCTTGTCCCGGGCACTTGGGCAGCGCGAGGCGGGGCTTGGGCGGGCTGGGGAGGAGGTGGCGAAGCAGGGAGAGGTGGCGAAGTGTGGCCGCCCCAGTGCTCACCAGCCCGGTGGGATTCTTCGCCTGTCTGGCCAGCAGGATTCACACGGAAGAGGCCAGACATGCAGTGCCTGGTGGGTGAGAACAGCAAGGGCAGTGCGCATGGGCCAAGGGAACAGGCAGACCTGCTCCAGCTGCCGAGTCCCACAGCCGGGGGAGGAGGAGGAAGCAGAGCTATCTGCTGTCTGAGCTGTGCATCCTTTTCTTCTTCCCACCCCGCTGCTTTCCTTGTGTGTGGTGCCTTTTTGCTGGCTGGCTGAGAGTGGTGGGGACAGCGCCTTAAACGCAAGACACGTCCTGATGGATTGGGCCCGCGTGCTCCATAGTCCAGCTTCCCATCCGAAGCTGGGGCTTCTACCATACTGATGCTCCGTCAAGCACCTGTGACAGCCGTTCCTAACCCTGCTCCCTCCAGATGTGTGGGAACCATGAAGCTGATTCTGGCTGGGCTGGTGGGAGTTGCTCCTTCCCAGAGGTTTGGCGCTGCCAGGCTGGGTGACTTCTGACTGCCGGCTTGTCCTCTGGGGCAACAACCGTGCAATGAACAATGGGTGGGGAAACACGCTCTGCAGGTAGATTGTGCCGGTGGTTCCTCGAGATCCGCCTCCCACGTGTAACTTGCCCCATCACGACTTCGGGGTGCCAGCAACCTCACCTGGACAAAGCCAGCAGCGTCGACCAAAACTTCCCTTAACAGTTCCTAAATGTTTGGATTGAGGAAAAAACCGGAAAATGCGCTTCCAAGGCAGCGTCCGGCGGGGCGGGCAGTGGGCGCAGGTCACGCGGTGGGAACCTGCCCGCAGCCCGCCCGCCGTCCGGCTGCGCCGGCACCGCTCGCTCGAGGTGCGAGCGTCTGACGGCGGTCAAAGGTGGCGGAGCGCGCCCGGCCCCTCCAGGCGCGGCCGGCTCGAGGCGGCAGGGGAGGCAGCGCGTCTCTCGCCGCGCCCCCGGGGGTCTCTGCCCGGGGCATCCCCCCGCGTCCCCCGCCCCCGCGGCTGCACCGGCGCGGCGCGGCGCGCCCGCCCGCGGAGCAGAGCGAGGTCGACCCCGGAGCGCTGCCGAGCCCAGGCCCCACGGGCGACCCGGGCCGCGCCGGCAGGACGCGCTTGCGGGGCGCGAGCGGGAGACGCGAGGCGCGCCGGCCGCAGCTCTCGGACTCGGCCCTCCGTGCCCTTCGGCTCCGCGCGCCCGCCATGTCACATGTTGGGGATTGTTGCCGGCTGGATGGGCTTTAACCCTTTCCGGTGCTGGCTCCCCCCACCCCGGTTCCAGCGGGCAACAGTAATGAAGAGCCAGGTGGGCCCGGCAGGAGGTGGGCGCCCCCCCTCCCGGCACCCCTGACCGAGCATGGAGGCCTCCTTCAGCAGGTAGAGAACAAAGCGGGCGAGCGGGCGGCGAGCGCTGCCGAGCATCTCCGGCGCGGCCGCTTCCCGGCGTCGCTCCCCGCACCCGGTGAGCCTGACCCGCTGCAGGCCCGGCCCGGCCCGGCCGCGCTCGCTGCCTCCAGCCCGCCATTCCGGGTCGGCGGCGGGCCCGAGCCCGAGCTCGGGGCCCTGCGCGTGCCCGCCCGCCCGCAACCGGCCGCCTTTGTTTCCCGGCGCCGCGAGGGAGCGGCGCGTCCTCCCTGGGCGGGTCGCCGTGCCGGGCGTGGGGAGGCCTCGGCGGGACCTGCGGCGGCCTGCGGCGGCGCCCACCGGCGGGAGGAGACACGGCGGGCGGGCGGGAGGACCGGCCGGCGAGCCCGTGCGCCCCGGGCGCACAGACGCGCTGCGCCCGGTGTGTCCCCGCAGCCGCCCTGGGCGCACTCGCCGACGGGCCGGCTTTTATGCTCACGCCAGCTCCCCGCCTGCCGGGGGTGGGAGGAGCCGGGCAGGTTGTCCCCGCTGGGCCCAGCCCTCCCCTCCCCTCCCCGCGCGGCTGAGAGGGGTCGGGGGAGGGGGCAGCATGGCCTGCCCGTCCGGCCCCTTTTCCAACGCTCAGCTGCCCCAGGAGTGTGGCGCTGCTCCTCGCAGGGAGAAGAGGTCCGAATGGAGACAGAAGCCAGCCAGCCCGGCCTCGCCTCCCCGGACTCCCCGCACGATCCTTGGTACTCGGCCCGGCCATCCCGAGCCCGCCCGGTCGGCCGCCCGCCTTCCTCCGCGTCGGCAGCGTCCCCGCCTCCCCGCGATGCCCGGTAGCTCGTGGCCGGGGCTGGCTTTCGTTGGCCGGGGAAGCCGCCAACATGGCCGATCGCCGCGCCGCACTCGCCTCCTCTCCAGGCGCCGCCGCTGCCGGCAGCGCCTCCGCCTCCTCGCCAGCCGGGCAGCCCGCCCCCGCGGCGCCCCGGCCCGCTCCTTCCGGCCCCGGACGGGCATCCCGAGCGCCCCGGCGGCGCACACAGCCGCTCGCCCGCCATGGATGGGGGAGTTCGGGGGTGTCCGAGCGCGGCGGCCCGAGCCTCCCCCGCGCTGCGCCCCCGGCCCTGCCTCCTGCGCCCCCGCCGCCTTCCCCGCCTGTGCTCGCGGTTTGCCCCCGCTTCGGGCGAGGACTTGGTCGCTGCTTGCGCGGGTGGCTCGCGGGGATGGGTTTAAGTCCGCGTTTCTGCTTTTCTCCTCGCTAGCAAGATGTTCATCGGGGGACTGAGCTGGCAAACTACTCAAGGTGAGCCGGGCGCGTGAGACGGAGGCCGGGCCGGGGGTCTTGGGGCGGTTCTCGCCGAGCGGCCCCCGAAGCCCGAACTTTCCCAACTCTTCTCCGCCCCTCCCCAACCCTCTCCGGTGCGCCGGGCTGGGCGGGGGGCGCTCTCGGGCGCGCCTTTGGCGGGGGGGGCCCTCAGCGCGACCGCCGCCGGCAGCCCCCTCCGCACTCGCCTGGCCGGCCGGCCGCGCATGTGGGTCTTTGTGATCCGCTCCGGGGAAGAGGACGGCGCTCCCGACTCGTTTGCGGGCGGGGGCGCTGGGGTCATGTGCCCTCTCGCGAGGCCGCTTTCCGCCCCCCGCGTGCCCCGGCGGCGGGCAGCGCTTCGCATCGCCCCAGGTCTCCGCCAGCAGAGGTCGATCGTCTTTCTCCCCCCACCCTCCTTTCTGGGAGGTGGCAGGCGGCGAGGCGGAGAAGAGGCGCCGCGGGGAGGGGGCCTGGCTGCCGCCACCTGCAACCCGGACTCAGTGGGTCGCCTTGCCTTGTGCTTGCAGAGGGGCTGCGGGAGTATTTCAGCCAGTTCGGCGAAGTGAAGGAGTGCCTGGTCATGAGGGACCCGCTGACAAAGCGCTCCAGGTGAGTTGCTTCTGCCCGCCCCCCCCCCCCGCCCGCCCACAGCCCCTTTCTAACCAGCTCTCTCTCTGTCCCTGCCTCCCTCCCCCCTCTGGTCCCCTATTCTGGCACAGGGGTTTCGGCTTTGTCACGTTCATGGACCAGGCCGGCGTGGACAAGGTTCTGGCCCAGTCCAGGCACGAGCTGGATTCGAAGACGGTGAGTTGCTTCTCCCACCTCGTGCAGTTTGTTTAGCTTTGAAAAGGTTTGGAGCCTCCGTCAATCACAGGTTGAGATCGGGAAACGATCTGCGGGGGGGGGGAGCCCCCCTCCCGGTTAGCAGGTTGGAAATTGGCTGCTCCTTTGCACAACACAGGGTGCTAATGGGCAGGGGAGTTTCTCCACTGAGGAGTGCTGATTTTGAAAAGTTTATCTCAGCTGTCTTGCAAAGGGCATCAGGGAGAGGCTGAAGCGAGAAGTCCTGAGCCGAAGACAGGCTCAAAGTGGTGCTAATGGCTGTTTTGGAGAATGCACCAGGTGTGTGTGTGTGGGGGGGGGGCAGCTTGGGCAGCCTGTGGTGTGTCTTGTGACATGGGCACGTGTGCTGGATCTGGACCATCTTCTTGAAGAATGTTTTCCCTTGCTCTGAAGTTCAGGGCCAAGTCCATGGATGTCTCCATGAGTTTACAGGATATTTTTGTAGACAGGGAGGCAGGCTGACCTGGCCCTTTTATTAGGTTTTCCAAGTTTGGTTGGTCTACACAAGCTGGTTTTGGGGACCTTCTTACTCACCTCTGAAAAGGAGCTTGTTAGGGTGCAAGCTATGCGGAGTGTCTGCAGCTGTTACCAGTTCCTTTCCCCTCTGCTCTAAGATGTGGGGAAAGAGGCACACCATGAGCAGAGAGGGAAAGTTGTTTCATGCGCTCAGAGACCAACTGCAGTGCCTTTGTAGTTCCCTGTGGTCTCTGGGGCCACATGAGGACCGGGCGCTGAAGCCAGTGGATGTTGGGGTGACAGAATCTGGAGCGTAGCCTTCGCACTGGGGTCCTTTCTGACTCACTGCTCTGTTTGGAATACCTGAATTGCGTCTTGACAGTTTGTCAAGCCATGTGATTTGGCTTTGCAGCATTCCGGTGAAATTAGAAATCTTGAGTCGTAAGGCTAGGCAACTGGTGCCCTCCAAATATTCTATTCTATTTCCAATTCTATTTCCTGGGTTTATGGGATTTGTAGCTCAAATGTCTGGTGTGCAAAGAAAGTTGAGGAGGAGGAAAAGGGACTAAGCCCACGCCAGTTTCCACCTGGAGAGCTGCTGAACCTCATAAGGGATTCATTCTGGCGGTGGCGGCAGCCCTGACACTGATCCTCGGCCGTCCCTCAGGTCTGCTTACCGGTCTGGCACCTGGCGTGCCTCGTGTGCGGAAAGGGACGGAGGCCGTTGTGTTTTGGCAGGTCTAAAAGTGAAGACGCAGGATGACTGTGGACACACAGCATGGCCGACAATCCGCGCCGTTGATTCATTCACATTCCCACCATCTGGTGGGTGCTTGGTTGGCCATTAATAGGCCATGGAAGGGGCTCAAGCTGCCTCATTTTAGGGCCGAAGACGGAAAATACAACTCAGACCTCAAACACAATCTTCTTTCTCATTTCTGGGGACTACAAGGTTTGGGCTGGCTTGCAGGTGTTTGTTTTCTTCCTAAAGTCTACAGATCTAACTGGTTTAGTGTATGGCTGCCCAGACCAGTGGATCCTGCATGAAGGGATTTGAATCTGAAGTAGTCCTTGACATTTGTGACCTGTTTGGCCTTGTTTGACAGATCAGAGTTGTGGGTGGGGGGGGGGGGGTATAGGCATGTGTGATGTCACGTATGCTGAATTTGGGAGTCCCTCCACATTGGGTACGTTTAGCTGTTTTTCTCATGGACTGAAAGAGTTGCGACACAGGACTCAAGGTTAGTGTTGCACGAAGGAAACTGTTTTTCAAAAAAATTTTTTCCAGTGAACAACTTTGAAGTCCAAGCAACAATCTACTGGAAAGTTTTCCTGTGTGAGTCCCATAGAAATGAATGGAGCTGTGCATTGCTCTTTCATTTCAGTGGGTCAAGGGAACTTCTTGGTGGCTGTTGCTCTGTTGTGTGAACAGTTTAAGTACAGTTCTGGTAAACTTCTGTCTGCAAGGGGAACAAAAGAAGCCAAGGGAAGGTCTTTCCGTGAGGCCATGTGTGGGGGTGGCAGTGGAAATCACAGGTCTGCTCCTGTTGTAAACCTGTGGATTGCTCCCTTTGACTGTTCCCTTAAAATTAAAACTGTATCTTAAAGGTTAGGCATTTCTAAAAACAGGACAGAACTCTGTGGATTCCCCACCCTGCTGCTGTGTCAGCTTTGCGCAGCGGGTGGGGTGGCCCCCAGGGGAGGATGCTGGGGGAGCGTGTGCCTGGGACACTCGTGCTCGAGGGTCTTGCCTGGTCCTGCTCTAAGACCGTTCGGGCCGCTGCCGCAGGAGCGTGAAACTGGGAGAACACTCCGTGGCGCTCGCGAGGACTGCATGGTCGGGATCCCCGTTTGGAATGCCAGCAGGAGGAGCGTTTCTGGGGTGGGGCCACTCCCCCCAAACTTCCTGCGGTGCCTCATTGGCTATGCCTGTCATGCATCGTTAGGAGACAGGCTCGTCCCTCGTCCTCAGAGAGGCAAGCGATGGATATCCAGGTGTCCCACGGCACCCTGGGTGTTTGTGGGGACCCCGGTGGGAGGAGGGGAGTGCTCTGGGGCCCCCGTCCCCCCCGTGGCACACCAGGGAGCCCGCCCGTGTGTCCTTGCAGCCGGGCCCTGGGCCTCCCCGTGGGGCAGAGCAGGTGGGGGAGGGGTGGAGTGAGCCAAGGGAGGACGGGCGGGCTTTTGAAACCCCCTGATGTGCCTGGCTGGGCGGCTGGAGGGGAGGAAGCGGGAAGTGTGGGGGCAGCTTCAGCGCCGAAGAGCCCTCTTTGTCTTTGTCTCCAGCGCACACCATTCCGCCTTTCTTCCTTTCCCTCTACCTCTGGGCCAGCCCAGGATGCTTTGGGGTGTGGCGTGGAGGATGCCCTCCCCAAATTCATGCACACGCACTTACTTCGCATGGGGCATGGCCTGCTGGGAAGTCCTGGGCAAGCCCCACTGGAATGGGTGGGAACAGCAGCTCCGCAGCTGCTCCCGTTCACTTCAAGGAGCCCCTCTTTGTCGCATCCTGTGCCCCACTGGGACGGACGCGGTTAATGCACCTCCCCCTCCGGGCCCTCTTGTATTTATTTGCATGCAAAGTGGGTACGGCCTTTTGAAATGCGTTTGCTTACTGCAGGGCCCAGTAAAAACCAGTGAGACAGTGTGGCTGCCCGGACAGGAATTGAAGCAGTTGCCAAACTCCGGCTAAAGGGCTGCCTGGCAAAGGCTGCCGTGCTGCGTGGCAAACGCCTTCAAAGCCGTGAAGGCACACCAGGGGATGCTTGTGCAGGTGTGCCCGGGGCACATTAATCCCCCCGAGGAAGCTCCCCGGGACATTGCCCAGGAGAGGGCCAAAGCCAGTGGGATTTGTCGGTGGGCCTCCCGTGCTCAGGGGTGCCCCAAGGGGCCCCAGGCAGGGGCCTGGGAGCTTCCTCAGCTGGGGAAGGCAGTGCACCTTGGCTGGAAACGCGCCGTGCTGCCTGAGGGGAAGGTTTGGCTTCGGTCTGTAAGGCTGAGGGGGCTGCAGCCTGCCAGCGCCCGAATGTTGGGCCTTGGCCGAACTTCTGGGGGAACAGGAGCCTGTCCCAGAATGTCTCTGTGGAGTCATTCAAGTGTCACGCAAATGCATCCTGCCCTTTTTTCTCTTGTGAGGAACCCAAGGTGGCCCCCGCAGCTCTCCGTCACTCCATTTTATCCTTGCAACAACCACCCTGCGAGGTAGGCAGGCTGTGAGTGAGTGACTGGCCCAGAGTTGCCCGTGAACCCCAGTGGCTGCATGGACTAGAATGTGGATCTCCTGGGCCCCTAGTCCAGCCCCCTGCCCACCACACCGGCCCGCAACTGAGTCGGATGCTTCCGTAAGCTGCCCAGCTCGGATCCCCTCCAGCCCAGCCTTGTGCTCCCTGTATGTGTAGGGCCGCCCTGCACTTGTTCTCTCCCCGAGCGGCTTTCCCGGAATTCAGGCCAAGAACGTCCTTTCCCTGCACTTGTGCAATCATCCTTTTAAACTGGGCCTTCACCAGGTTAGAAGGCCCTCTTGATGGAAGCTGAGCTGCTGTTCTCACATGCATGCACACCGCAGGATTTTCCTGCAGCGGCTGAGTGGCAGGTGAATCCCTTGGACTGGCAGAAGCAAAAGGGCGTTTGCGAGCCATCAGTCAGCATTGCGGTCATACGGCGATACATGTGTGTGCCTGAAGCAGCCCCGGTGGCTACGGTTGTTTTCCCCCGGCCTGGAAGTGTGAGCCGAGTTTGTGCGGCTATACCAGGAGAAGCCACGTGCCACGTGAGAATGGTCTTCATTCTCCTGCGTGGGAGGCACCACGCTGGCGTTTGTTTGTGGCAATGGGCATTTAATAGGCACCTTGGCTGGGCGCAAGGACGCGCTGGAAGTGGCAGCCTTCTAAAGGGCCTGCTCTCCCCCCAAGGGGTGGGGCAGGGCGGGTGGGGCATTCGGGGCTTAGAGGGAAGCCATTTGTAGCTTTGCCTGTGCTGGGGATCTGTCGACGCGTCTTCCACAGCTCTGGCTGCTGTGACACCAGTTTTGCCACAGATGCCTCAGATCATGACGGAAGCCCATTAAATGCGGTCATGGGGCTTTGACAGTAATTGCACGGTGCTTGGTATGGGATCAGGATCGCAAGAGAGCAGATTGTCTCCTCGGTTCCACCCCTGACTCCTCGTGGCTGCGGGTGAAAGCCGAGAGTAGTTTTTAAAAGACATCTATTATTTATGTGTTCAAGAGTGTAAGAGCAGGTGGGCTTTCTCGTGCCCCCCATACACGTGGCTGGGGCACTGAAGCAGGAGGGGCGGGGCTGCCCCCACTGCTCCCTGGTTTCCATGGGGTCTGTCCGGGGCAGGGCTGTGTCATGTGGTGCCTCAGACTGGCTTGCAAGGTGTGACCGAGGGTGCCTGGGGTGACAGCAGTCGCAGGCCAAGGGCTGCCAGCCTGAGGAGAGGGACTTGCCTGTCTCTGCTTGCAGAAGGACGCACGGGATCTGCAGCCACGTTCGCTGGGCCGCTCCGATTATGGTTTTCCATCGCTTTCTGTGAGGGAGCCCAGCCCAGTCTGCCTGGGGCGTGCGGGCTGGCCGTGCAGGAGCTGCAGTCCTGCATGCCAAGGGGGCACCAGAAGATCTTAGCGGCGTGAAACAGCCACGCGCACGAGCGGTGGAGCTCTGGCGAGTGGGTTGTGACACGTGGCCGGCACTGCAGCCGAACCTTCCGCAGCCTGAGTCCCTTCTGGTAGATCAGCCTGCATGGTCCTCAAGCAGGGCGATGGAGTCGTAGGCCCAGGTTCTGGCGTGCGCCAAGCAGACCACGGGGCGGGAGAGACCAGTTTGTGTTTGCCCCCCTCTGTGATGGTTGGTTTGGTCTGGCCAGTCCCTCACCTCCCTGCTCTGTTCCCTGCTTTGCTTGTGCCAAAGACAGGCGCTATTTGGGGTGGGAAAAGCCGCCTTCTCTCACCTGTTCTCCTCCAGACGGGTTGGACCAAATCTCCATCGTCTGTGGCCAGGCTTTGGCAGGGATTTGGGGGACGGACCCCAAGCTCAAAGGCCTGCTGCACAGTCAAGATAAAATAGCAGGGAGAAGTGGCGTGTTCTGAAAACACCTGCAGCAGCGGCGCTTCCTCCCCCGTAGTAGCCTGAGGTGCAGGCAGTGCTCCCTTCGCGTCGGAAACCTGCTCACTTGTAAGTGGCAGAGCTGAGTTCATTACATGCATTTGCCTGTTATTTTGCTTTTCTTACAGAAAATTCACTCAAAGTGAAATGGGAAAAGTAAAAATCTGTATAAAACCACGAAACAAACACACAAGTTTGAAGAACTATGCTTCAAATTGTTGTCGTCTTAGAAAACTTTCATAGACTGCTTGGAAACAGGGAAAAGAGGTAGCCTGTGATCTCTCCATGGATTCGTTGCACCACTGTGGTGCCAACACAGAGAAGGCTGTGTCCTTGGTTCTTGAGCCTCTGGACTCAGGAGACTTGAAGGCTGACTTTAAGATTTTGGCCGCTTCATCTGGGCCAATCCCAAGTGGAGGTGGATGGATCTATCCATTTCAGATGCTCTCAGTTCCTAAATCTGGGTTGTCCCAAATGCTGAGATTAACTTGAGAAGAAAAAAGTTTGCATAGAAATTCATAGGTGTTTTGATGTACATTTCTCCAAATACATCTATTTCTGATCACAAGGTTGCCTAACTGCACATTTTCTGCATTATGCATTATGTTAGCGGTTTTGTTATGTTATGTTAGCGGTTTTGCTAACATAATGCATTTTTATTCTTATTTTCATCAACACAAACTTCTGGTGCACATTTTTTCTCTGTTACAAAATGTGTGCACGGGTCAATCTGAAAGCTGCTTGGGGCTCACGTATCAGGTTCAAAGGTGAAGCCATTTTAATTAAAATGTGAGTTAAACTGAACCCAGAATTGAATAGGTAGGCAGTGCAGCTTAACGGAGTACATTGGGCATTAAGTCTGAAGCAGAAATGTTGCAGCTCAGAGTCTTGGGCTGGATCCAGGGTCCCAGGGTGACCCACCAGGGTTCCCCCAAAACCGCTGCTCCTCGCCCCACCCCTTCCACCCAGGCACAGGTTGGTGGCTTCGCTATTTTTGTGCGAAGCGGAATGCCTCTCTAGGGGCTTGGTTACCCCAGAAGGCGCTTTAAGCCGGTGGCTTTGGTATTTGGCTGCTGCCTTTTTGCCTTCGGCTCCTCCCCTTCATTCCCTGCTGCCTTTGAACGGTGTTTTCCCTTTCCCGGCAATGGGCCTGCAGATGTAAGCGGGTTCAGAGCCCTGCCCTGAAGCAGCCGGTATGCTGGTTGGAGGGGATGGGAGCGAAAGCCCAGGGTGCCTGCAAGGCAGGAGTGGGGGACGCTGCTCGCCCCCCATTTCCTGCTGCGGCATGCAGAGGGTGCCTGCTTCCTGGGAGCAAACCGCCCTCCCCTCATGGAAACAGGGAACGGCCGCCGCTCTTGCAGGTGCCGCCTGCAGCTCTCCAGGGGCTTCCCTCCTTCTGCAGCCTTCTCTCGTGGATTGCTTGCATTTAGCTTTCCCACCAGGAGCTGTCTAGAGGCAGAGCTGGATAGAAATGTTTTAAATAAAACAAAGAACTGTCCTTTCCAGTCTTTTTCATTTCCCTTCCAGCCACAATTTACCTGCAAGAATTGCTCAAGCTGTGGAAGAAATTTGTCTAAACACAGTTGATCAGTAGAGCGCCACAAAGGGTGCTTTTTGCACCCATGGCAAAGGAAGGCTTGGGATAGCCATTGCTGAGGCGTGGAAGTTTTGTCTTGGAGCTGCACGTTGTGGGCGGAGAGCTGGGAGAGAGTTGTGCACTGCCTTGTGATCTCCCGCCAGCTTCCTGGGTCTTGCTGTCTGTGGGTTGCTGCACTCGCTGGTGATTCCTGCTGTGGGCGCATACCGAGGGCAGGTGTGGGTGTGCCGTGGGAGGGGCTGCGGAGGCAGCTTCCGTGGGGTCCAGGGGGCGACCTGACCTGAGTGATGTGGGGGCAGGGCTGCACACATGAAGGAGTCCCGGCAGCTGGCCTGGATGGACGGCACTGGAAGGGCTGGAGCAGTTGCCCCGGCCCCTCCCCTCCCCTCCCCACGTGGCCCAGTGGCGCCTGTTGTCTCTGGTCACCCGCTCTGGAAGGCAACCCTGGCTAACGGCTTCTGTCCAAGTGGGACACCTTGGCCGTGAAGGCGGCCGTGAGAGGCATCTGCTGGCCTGGCCCAGACGGAAGCAGCATGCCGGCCTGCACTGCCCCCCCACCCCCGATCTTTTGCAGCAGCTCTGCAGAGGTGGTTCTGCCTGGAGCTGGAGGCCATTCCAGAGCAGGACACCGGACTGGCCCCACAGGGCACCCCCTGGCAGAGGCTGGGCAGACTGGGGCTGCGCAAGAGGTCCTGCTGGTGCCCAGGGGCTGGGCAGGAGAGGCGATACCATGGTGGATGTTGTGCGCTGACACCAGAATGTGGCAGCACCCCCCACTCTTCCTTCTGGGCACCCCACCCCCCCGGAGCCTGGTGCGGCCTTCCCTCTGCAGTCCCGCTGCTGTGCGCTCCGTCCTCGGTTCTTCCGGCCTCTGAGGATGGAGGCAAGGCTGTTCAGCAGGGAAAGTGGCGGGCAGGGGGAGGGCCCGTGGCCCAGAGCTGCCTGCGCAGGGCGTCTGTCTTCCCCCGAGCGGCTGGGTGCGGTGCCAGAGATCCCCTCGCGTGCGGCAGGCGAAGGCCTGGCTGGTGGCGAGGCCCGGTTCTCGCACGGAGCGGCCCTGGGGCCCTGGGGTGCGGGCTAGGCCGAAATGCACCGAGCCGCCTGCATCCAGGGGTTTTTCATGAAGTGCTGCATGGAGGAGGATGTGGCCATGGGGCCCTGACTGGTCGGAAAGGCTAGCGCAGAGTGCGGGGCAATGCCCGGCGCTCCGGGACATTCAGCAGCCGCCCAGCCCCGCTTCTCCCGGCTCCCCTGGCCTTGAAGGTCACTGGGCAGGGAGCCGGCCGTCGCTTTTCCACGCGGCGTTGAGGGAGCAGTGGCTGCTGTGTGCGAGAACAGCAGGCCCCCCGTTCTCCGGGCGACTGGGCGCAGGCCTGCCTGGTAGCCAGGCGTACGGGAAGGCAGCGCCCGCCCTTCTCAGCCGACAGCGCTGATGCTGCCGGGGGGTGCCAGGCGTGGGGCCCTGGCACATCCGGGCGACACCAGGCTGGGAAGGACCCCCGGGAGCCCCTGTGGGGTGGGACAAAAGGTTCCGCTGCCAGGGAACATTCCCTCGGAAATGGCCGGGGTCCTTCACGCAACCCGTTCACGAGGGCGGCAGCGGCAGGCGTTCGCTTGTGCTCTGCCTCAGGTGACTGCCCGGCGAGCGCGCACAGTAAGCCTAGCCTGCTCAGCCTGCCGGAGTCGGTGTGTCAACAGCAGATGCCATCCAGGCCCGCCCCGAGGCGTTTGCCCCTTCTCCCCTGGCCTGGGACCCATGTGGGGATGCTGGGTGGGGTGGTGCTGCCGGAGGAGCTCCAGCCGGGCGGAACAGCCCGCCTTCTCCATGCAGACCATCCTCAGATGGAGTCAGATAGACCGGGAGCGCTCCCCCCACACTCCAGCCCAGCTGGTTGCCCCCCCGGCATCTTAGGGTGGCCCAGCCGTGCTGGAGAGTGCCCCTGCAGGACTTGCTCTTCCCTGCGGCCCCCCCCCCCGGGGGCCCCCCCCCCCCAGGCATTTCCTGGCAGCGGCAGCAGGAGTGCCCACCTGCCCTCCTGGCGAAGCGGCTGCATGAGTGGAGAAGAGGGGCTGTGCTCTGCTGCCCACCCCGCCCGTGCCCCCCTCCCGTGGCTGCCCGAAGGCAGAGTGCCCCAGAGAGAGGGGCAGGCGCTTGGCCACCCCAGCCCCTAGCGGGCGAGGCACACCGGTGGGGCTGCAGGCCAGGCCCTGCACATAGAGGCTCAGCAGGCAGCAGGCCATCAGGTGCTGCACCCCAGGTGGCTCTGACTCTGTGCAGGGCACAGCATCACCCGTTGGCCCTCTGGCTGCGATGGAGCTTGTCAGGGGGCAGGAGCCCTCCCGGAAATGTCCCACCCCACAGAGAAGCCACTGGGGTGGGAGCGCCCCGTCTTCTTCTGCAGTCTGCCTGCAGGATGGATCCTGGGCGAGGAGGAGCCGGGTGGGCAGCGGAGCCGGTGCGTGTGGCCCTGGCCTCTGTCCTGAGCAGAGAGGGCGCGGTGCTGCTCCCGGACTCTGCCAGCGCTCCTTCCCGGCCCTCTTCCCCTGGGAAGCGCTAGGCGTGCTGGGGCAGTGCCTGCTCTGCCCTCGCAGAGGCGGTGGCTGGGGGGCCTGCCTGGCCTTTGCCAGTGGGGGGCGTGTGGTGCGTGGGGGTTGCTGTGCCTCCACGGCAGCTGCTGCTCCCCATGTTGGGGGCAGGCGGGGAGGCAACAGGGCCGGCCTGGGGGCCGTGTTTGTGTGTCGCGAAAGCAGGAGGGGAGGCAGCTGGGGGCAGCAGAGGTGCAGCAGCCTTTCCCAACCCGGTGCCCTCCGGATGCCTTGAGCTGCCTGGGAGTGGAGGGAGTCGCATCCAGGGCAGCACCGGGCTGGGGTGGCTCCTTGTCTGCAACACGTTTTGGGGTACCTACCCAGCATGGGAGGCTGGCAGGGCAGGCCTTTAGTGACAATCTGGGTGACGGGCACTGGAGTCTGGGTGGGGCCGATGAGGGCTGTCGTCCGGCCTGTGTCTACTCAGGGGTAAGCCCTGCCATTCACGTGCAGGACTGCAGCCTTTGTGGATAGCGGTTCACAGTGCCGTGCTAGGCTGACAGAGAGGCGAGTCCGCGGGTCCCGGATCAAAGCGAGCCAGAGCTTTTCCACACAGCAGAAATGGCAGGTGGAGGCTGCTGTGCTCGGGGAGAAAGGCCAAACACCCTCCTTGTGGAGCGGCTGGGCAGGGCCGGCCGGGAGGACGCTTCGGGGGCTTTCCTTCGTAGGGTCGCCATCGGGTGCAGAGGCTTGATGGCGCAGAACGGCCGTGGCCTGTGGGCCCCCCGCCCCACCGTTTGTGGAAGCCCCACCGGCCCCAGTTCAATTTTCCGTGCGACTTGGTGATGCTTCCTCTTTTGAATGTAAGGATTTACCTGTTGAATTTATCTTTGCTCGTCTGTTTTGTTTTACGGGTTTTTATGCTGTGTGTCATCACAAATCTGACTCCATGGCCAGGCTGCAGCGGCCTGGGCTGGACTGCTGCTGGGCACTCTGCATGGGGCTGCCCATGCGGTTGGTGCAACAGCTGGGACTCCGGCCGGCCGCAGCACCGATGCTCCCCCCCCGCCCCGCGTGCAGCACCTTTCCTCAGCACCTGTGCAGCTGCCTTCCTGCTGCTGAGCCAGACCTAAGGTTCTGATACTGGTGTAGAAGGCCCTAAAAGTCGTGGGACCTGGGTGCCGGAGAAGGCGCCTTCCCCCTTACCGTACCAGCCTCCTGGGTCGTCAGGCTGCCGGGTGGCTCGCTCAGGGTAGGGCCACGTAGACCTCAGCTGGGCTGAGGTCCCCTCCAAGAAGAGCCTGCAGGGCGGAGGTGCTGTTCCGTGGGACTTTCCGCCTCTGGAGGTCAGAGGACACTGGTGTGTGGGGAGCCCTGCGGCAACTCGGAGCCACTCCAGGATTCTCAATGCTGAGCAGGCGATGAAGGGGAAGGAGGTGGGCTGGCAGCAGGAGGGAAGGGCATGCGGCAGGCGGGCTGGGCTGGGAGTGGAACGGCTTCCCCTGCCAGCCGTGGCTTGGGCCGGAACACTGGCTGTCCTGCCAAGGGCCTGGTTCAGCCTGTCCTGCTGGAGAGGGATCTCCAAGTCAAGATGGACCTAAAGTTGAAGGAAGGGGAGGTTTCCCTTCATCCCTGTTGCATGACACTGGAACTGTGTGTCTTCCAAAAACAGAAAGCTGTGGCCTGACACAAGGAAGGGGAACGTCGGGGGGGGGGGGTCTGTGGCACTCACATCCTGCGCATGGACTCCCCCTTTGCGCAGCTGGTCGGCCCCCTGAAGCAGAGTCTGGGCTGGAGGGGCCATGGGCTGTCTTACATTAATGGATGAGATAATTGGCGCAAGTGGTGCTGGCCAGCTTGGATGGCTTTGGAAGGGAACCAGGCAGACGCGAGGAGGTCTCCTGGACAGCTAGTAGCCCTGGCATGGGCACGGAAGCCCCGTGTCTGGCGCAGAGCTCCTTGGGTCCCAGCTGCTGAGACACATCGCTGAAGGCTTCTCCGCCAGGAGCAGCTGCTGGGCGAGAGCGGCCTTTTACGCAGCCCGGCAAGGGCCGCCCCATGTGCCCTCACAGGCAGCTTTGCAGCAGGGGCTGTGCAGGGAAGGCGTGGGAGGGGCTGAGGAAGAGCAGGGACTGGCTGGTGGGTCTGATGAGGCTGGGAGGTTTATCCAGTTGGGGCTTCACCAGTCTTCCCCAACATGGTGCCCGCTAGACGGGTTGGACTGCAGTTCCCATCTTCCCCAGCAGTGTGGCCATGCTGACTGGTGTTGATGCGCGCACGGCCTGGTGCAATCTGTTAGCGGTTTGTGACATTGCGGAGGTTGCTCATGTGGCCTGTCCTGATGGCCCTGATGGGATTTGGGAGGCGGGGAGGGCAAGGGCAGCCCCTGGGGTGGGGGGCATGGCGAGTTGCTGCGTGGAAGGCGCAGCTGAGCAGAGGGAGCTGTTGTGGGTGGACGCTTTGTGGGTGCTACTGAGAACGGGACAGGCAAAGATTGCGCTTTGGGGCCCAGTGGAAAGCCCGCCTCAAAGTGAGCCACGGGGGTCCAGGAGCACAGCAGAGAGATTGCAGCCCGCACTGCTCCATCCAGCAGGCCCCGAGGACTGCTGTTCGGTGCCCCGGTGGTGTGCCCAAGAGTGCCGTGAGCCTGGACAAGGGTGCCGCTGCCCTGCGCCTTCTGCGCCATGTGCATGGAGGCGTCCCAGGGATACGTCGGGCTTCCCCTGAACCCTTAGAATACCTCAGAGCTGAACAGGGCCGGGAGCAGAGCCTGCCAGGCGTTCTCCTGCCCGGGCCTCCGTCCAGCGCGTGGGAGCTCGGCGTGGGCTTTGCCTCAGCAGCACTCCCCCCCCGAGGGCCCCCTCTGGCTGCTGCCTCGGGTGTGCCGGAAGCACGTGCTCTTCTGATGGGTGTCTTGTGGCGGGTGACCTCTGCAGAGGGGAGCATGCAGTGGTGACTTCTCCCAACTCTTCCTCTTCCAGATTGACCCAAAGGTTGCGTTTCCTCGCAGAGCACAGCCCAAGGTAAGTACCGCTTGCGTTCTCTTGCGAGTGGTCGGATCTCACTGGGGACCGGAGGGTCTGTCCTGCATCCAGGGGCTGCGCGGTTTTGTTGGCTGCTGGGTGTGTGTTGAGCGAGGGAACCCTCTCTCCTGTGGTCTTTCCCTGGTCATGCTGACTGGGAATGATGGGGATTGTAGTCCAAATCATCTGGAGCGTGCCAGGTTGGGGAAGACCAGTCTGTGTGATCTTCACTCCACTTTCCAAAGTTTGCTGTGAACCCAGCCTTCTGATTGGTGCCATGTTTCCTTGCTAAATTTTGTGGGCATGAAAGTGTCAACTTAAGGGCTCACAAAATCTAAACTGGCTTTTACACTGGTGCTTTCCAGGTACCCTGGACTAAAATTACCGTCATCCTGGTCACTGGTGAGAATCAGTTCTGTATGTGTGTGGAACAGAAGCTTAGAGGCAGTTGTATGAACTGTCGTCTGTGCCCAGAGACTTCAGGCTTGTGACGTTTCTTTCCTTTTGGGGTTTTGCTGGAGAATTCCCAGGAGGTACAGTGGTTGGGTTGCGCACCCTCGGAGTCACAGATGAAGTTGTGATAAAGTTGAATGAAGGTAGCTAAAGCTGAATTGGCAAGGCCTGAGTTACTGCAGAAGATGGACCTTCGTGGTCTGATTGAGGAGAGCAGCTTTGCTCTGGGAGGGGAAAGCCTCGCGGGTCTGAGGAGCCGCACGTTGCAGCCCATACTCCTCAGAATTTCGGGAAGCGCAGCATCGAGGATGAGGGTGCCGAGCAGCTGGGGACCAGCGTGAGGGTCAGGCCAAGGCTGCCCACGTGCGCAGGCATCCCGGCTCACGGCTGCGGCCACCCCTCCGCCTGCTGGGGTCAGAGGATGGCGGTCTGGGAAGGGGGCAATTTAAAGCCTCTTCCTTACCACCCCGCTATCCTGACTGCCATCACTAGCCTTGAGAAACATTGTCTGTGCCCAGGAACACTGAAGTCAAACCTCTCCACCCACCGCACATTCCTGCTTGCCCACTGCAGGAGGACACTGAGCTCTGGTTCAGAACTCCTGGAAAGGAGGGGAGGCCAAAGCTTCCTCCGGGATAAACCTTTCAGACTCTGTTCCTCTGGCAAAGTGGGCCACGCCACAGCAAGCCTGTGAGCACTGGAGGGCCACCTCTGGCGTGCCCGGCAACCGTCCATACCGGGGCTGCTGCCCAAAGACGCACGGGACAGCCCTGAGCAGCTGCACCAGGCACGGTTCCCAGCCTGCCTCTCCCGCACCTGTCGCAGCCCAGTGGCAGCGGTGGCACCGGGCACCGCAAAGGGGGCGCCGCGAGTGGCCCTGCCAAGGCCTTCCTTGCCAGGGGCCGCTTGGGCAGCTTGTGGGCCCCCTTCCTGGCCGGGGCCCCAGGAATGCTGGGCAGGGAGCCAAGCGAGGGCATCCAACAGATTCCCACCTCCAGGCGGATTCCACATAGATCCCGTCAGCAGTCCTGATCCGCCCAGTGCAGGGAGAACGGTTACTTGCTCCTGCCACAGCTGAGAGCTGCTCTGAGAGGTGGGTGGAGTGGCAGTGTCCAACGTGCAGGCCACCCCGCCGAGAGCGCTTGCTCCCCGTGAACTGTGGGAGCCCCGTTGGTGCAGCGTGGAGACATCTGCAGCATTGCGCTGGCACCGAGTAAAGGAAAGGAGTGAGGACGGCACCCTGTTGCCGTTTGCCTTGCGACTGTTTCCTGCCCCTCCGGACTTGAAGGAAGGCTGGGGAGCCAGTTCTTAGGATCCCATGGAGGCCTGGGCCTCATTTTCAGGGGCCGAAGGTGGAAGACGGGGAGGGAAGAGTAAGGACACATAGGCCTGGTTCAGACATCACAAGGGCCCACGTGTTGTTAAAAAGTGCTTGTGTTAAAAACAATTTGCGTATGAGCAGAAGGCAGCGTTTGTGCTGGTGCCTGCCCAACCCGGACTCAAGCCTGGAGGTGTGACTTACTGTGGGGCAGGTGGGGCAGAGGCAGCTCCGGATTAGCTTTTCCCCGCAACCCAGACTGCGCCACACTCAGAGTGCTGGGGATGGGGCGCCCAGGTGCCGAGCGATCGGGCTGTGAGAGGCAGCCCCGCACTGGCTTCAGCTTCACACATGAAACCCAGGATGTGAAAAGCCCTGCGGTGTTGTGATGCGTGAGCTGGGGCATATAGTTAAAAAACAAAAGGTGGGCCTTCCGTTGCAGCAGAGGGCTTCCAGTCAGCTTCCTGTCCAGAGAGCATGGAGGTGAGCGAGTGGCTGTAGGCACGTGGGCCCAGGTCTTCCGACACTTTCGTGGGAGAGTGCGCTGATGTCGAAATAGCCGCCCGCCGAGGTCTCTGCCGCTTTGCAAAACAGAAAAGGATGGGAAGCTGGGAGGGGGCTCTGTTTTCCATCCTTGCTAGACAAGGGGCACCTGCCAGAATCCCCCATTTCTCAAGTGTTCCTAAAGCCCCACAAGGGCCCTAAAGGTGATGGGCTTGCTGTGCGAATGAGGGAGGGGGCAAGGACAGGGCGATGTGGGCAACTTGGCGGCAAAGGGGATTCTGGACAGGGATGCTCCGGCATCCCGGGGAGCCAGTGCTGAGAGCACATGGCCGGATTTGGGTTAATTCCATTAAGCAGGATGGTGGCAGAAGGTGCTTTGGGGCGGGGCAGGTTGAGAATGCTGGGGATTAGCCCTGTACTCCTGGGGTGATTAGGGCAGCTCCTTGCGGAGCGGGGCCGGGCAATGGGCAGCTGGTACACAGAATCCCTGGGCACCTTTCGCCGTGTTAGCGTCGACCCCACAGCTCTGGAGGCAGGGAAGCCACAGGCCACTGCCTTTGTCTCTCCCCAGAGCTGCTTCTCATTGGGGTGTGCTTTGAAGGCGCCTTCTGCCAGCCACTGGGAACAGCCCATCTCCTGCGCATGCCAGCTGGTGCACACGAGCACTCTGCCCATGGTGCGTGTGAGAGAGCACAAGCCGTGCCCCTCGCCTCGCCTTGCCTCCGAGGAAATAAGGGCCAAGGCGTCCTCGGCGAGGAGGAAGGCCGGGGGGGCGGTGGTGTGGTCTGAAGCTGGGGAGGCTGCTCCGCAGGTGGGCGTCCACGGCCTGCGGCTGGGGTGACGGAAACAGATTCTCTGGCGCTTGGGGTCGGGAAGGGCCCCGGGCTCAAGCTCCAGGGTCACCATGGTTCAGATGCCTGCTCAGGTTTCCCTTGGAGAGCTGATGGGGATGATGGGTGCTGCATTCCAACACATTGGAAGTGTGTCAGGTTGGGGGCAGCTGCTCTAGACAACCCCGAGCTCCATGGACTGATGTTGTGACCCAGCATAAAGCGGATTTTGGTGCTACTGACCCCTTCAGGGGCAAAATTGCCATTGTCCTCCTGCTCCTCTGTCTTTTTGCGTGCTCCTTCGTGTTCAAAGGGCTCCGCTAAGCGCACTTTTGGAATATCTTTGGCCAGCGTGGAACCATGGTCCTGCGTGGCCCACGCCTTCCCCTGGGAAGGATGGCCGGGTCCTGCAGTCTGCACGCAGGCCTGGGGAGCGAGCGGCTTCTGGCCCCAGGAATGGGGGTGGGGCCTCGAGGACTATGGGCCCCTTCTCATTGGTCTGCTGGGTGTGGGATTAGCCTGGCAGAAGGGTGGCTCAGATGGCCGCGGGGGGGGGGGGCGGGGGGGCGGGGTTCCTGCCAGGGCTTTCTTGGAGGTGGAGTGAGCAAGCAGACACCTTTGTGCGCGGCATGTGAGATGAGAGGCCCCCTGCGAGAAGCAGAATTCCGCAAGCGGCATATATTTCATGCAGATCAAGCCTGCTTCATCCTTCTCTTTCATGGTTTTTCACAATTCATTCTGCATCGTTTACTCCTGGGGAGGGATGAGGAGAGTGCAGGAGAGTGGAGCCCTCTCTTTGCTGTGCCCTCTCCTTGCTTCACAAAGCAAATGCTTCCTAACTTGAGGTCTAGAAACTTTCTTTTTAAAAGAGCCAGTGTGGGGGGAACGAGTCTGAGGTCCTCAGAAGGAATTATGCATGTGTGTGGGATTGTGGTGCACATGTGTGCATACAAGCACAGAGCAGGCATGTGGTGCGTGGACACGTGGTTCCTTTGACCAGGATGGAGATGAGTCCGTGGGGACAAGCCCTGCCCTGCTGCCTCCTTGTCCTTCTGTCTTCCAGATGGTGACCCGAACTAAGAAGATCTTTGTGGGAGGCCTCTCTGTGAACACCACTGTGGAGGACGTGAAGCAGTACTTTGAGCAGTTTGGGAAGGTAAGCAGACCCTAAGCTGCGGGATTCCTCCTGTGGGCCTTTCTAAACGCTCTTGCAACCCTCCCCTCCCCCAAAGAACTGTGGGAAATGTAGTTCTTGGGAAGGGGGCCAGCAGAACGTTCAGTACTCACATCAAATGGGAACTCCCAGATTTCTTTGTGCGGAAGGCCAAGAACCGGTATAAAAACCAATATGGTAACAAACAAAGGTTCTCCCAGTATAAGCTGGCATAAATCATCCAGAGTTTAATGGAGAAAGAATGGTTTCTGCCAGGTGACCCCCCAGAAAGCACCCAGCCAGCTCTTCTGCCTGTAACAGCAGCTCAGCATGCAAAGACGAGCAAACAAAAGCGCTTTGCACACAGCACCTGCTGGTTCTGTGGGTGACCAGCTGCTGTTTAAGGTGAAGCTCCAGTGACTGCTTGGACAGCCCCCCCCCCCCGCACCCCAGAAGAGCTTTTGGTTTTTGTTTTCTCTTGGAAGTAAGCATCCCTTTGGTTTCTTGCCAGCGCACGGGGCCAAAAGTAACCGAGTGCACGCTTCCCCTGCACTGTGCCGTCCTCTCCTGAGGAGGCCTTGAGGCCTTGCAGTGTGCCTGATTCATAGCTACAGCTTGGAAGGGAATTTCTGCATTTAAGCATCCGTGACAGCCTTAAGCCTGCTTCCTCCAGCTTGGTGCCTGCCAGGTGTGTGGGGCAACTCGGCGGCACTGACCCAGGGCCAGCAGTTCTGCGTTGCCGGCCCGGTCCCTTTCCGGCTTTTGTCCTGGACTCTTCCTCCATCCCCCCACAGGGCCAAGACCTGGTTAGGGTGTTTTGTGGGCTGAGAAGGGACTCCAAATGGCCACCCTTAATGGTTTTCAGAAACGACTTCTCTCCATGGAGGACCCTTTCCCCCACCCTCTTTTTCGGGTATGAGGGTTGTCTCTTCACCTGGATTTCTCTCTCATCTGATTGCTCCTCTTCAAGGAGCTCTTGATTTCTTGTCCAGTTCTCAGTCTTCAACAAACAAGCCCCACGATTTGCATGCTGGATGCAGAATTTGAAGCGGAATGTTGATGCTGTGAGCCCTTAGCACTTTTTACATTATTTATTCATTCCTTTCTTTATGAACAAATGTGCTACCTTGTAGCTTACAAATATTTTGAGGGTGGCCTGCCATATAAAAGAATAAAAGCAATGCAATCAGAAAATTAACAGAAAGTGTGCAAGAACAAATCACAGCATTAAAATAACCCAATAAGACCTGCAAAATTAAGATGGCATCATATGGTGCCAAAAAGAAAACAAAGTTCTCACATCCCAAGTCGGGAAGTGTTCTAGATTGCCAATCCGTTGAATAGAGCTTGGAACCAGATCCTCAGTTAGCGAAGTTTTTAAGTATGATCTGCTCCAATTACCCGTCTCAGGTAATAGTGTGGAGGCTGAATTTTGGGCTGACTGCAGTTTCTCAGTGGTCATCAAGGGCAGCCCCCACATGCTGTGTGCTTCTGCCTGGAGTATCTGTTCATCTGTGTGTGTGGGGGGCGGGGGGGTCTGTAACCAGCTTATTTCGGGGTGAAGCATGGGAGAGCTCTACACGGACTTTGCCAGGTTAATCCTGGCAGGCATCTGGGTGCCCCCGGCCGGCCAATACTTTTTGGCTAGAACAATATTGCTGGCGCTTGAAAGCGCTGCACAGCACCTGCTGACTGACTACAAGAGGCAACGGAGCAACTCAACAGGAAAGATCTGAGGGTTCTAGCGGGAAAATGAGAATAATTGGCAAGAGAGTTACAGGTGGATGAATGCTTCCCCCCGCCAAGAAACATTACCTCCTCCCACTCACTTAGCTTTGGGAGAGCTTGTAATCCTAAGCAGGCCTTCATGGCGGGTGGGTGGGGGGAATCCATTTCAAATAAATCAGCTGTGCCTCACTTCTAAGTAAGTATTTCAAAGATCCTTAAATTTTATGTGAAATACAGAGGCGTTTTTGTCTGCTGATGAGTGTTGTACTGGCGATTAGACATCCTTGCCTGTTGGCTGCTGTTTGCCAGTGTGTTTTCCAGTGCTGTGCACACACGCGTCTGGTGAGCAACCGTCTGAACAACTCCCGGGCCCCTTGCACAAATGGCACAGGCGAGCTTTAAAATCAGCGGGAAAACGGGCTGAGCGCCTGCTGCGAGCATCTCTTATGTTGAAGCGTCAGGTCAAGAGATGCGCGTTTCCTTAGCAGAATTCTTACCTGCCTTTGAGGAGCAGAGGACTGGTAGCCTGTGCCCAAGGGAGCAGTCCTCCTTTTCAGAGATCAAGAGCCACTGTTCCGGCGTGCAGCCCCAATTGGTGGGCACAGGTCCACCAGGAAGGGTTCGTGCCCGAGGGCCTTGGGCAGAAACACAAGTTCCCCTGGGAGCTGCTGCGCTTTGCCCAGCCTGCAGCTGCCTGTGCAGGTCGCTCGCAGCACCTGTTGATGCCCTTTTGTCACGTCGAATGACTTGTGAACACTTCCCGAGAGGACCGCTCCAACGTCGAACGCCACTTGAAACCTGCAGCTGCTGCAGGCCTTCCGCTCACCCACCACAGTTGCTCTCACTCCGCGCATGACCTGGCATGGTGCGTTCCTAAGTTCTCTCCTGTGACATTGCCTCCACAGAGCCCCTCGCTATGTGGCCACGGATGTCCTTTGATCAGTAGTGGCAGTGAAGGGGGCACCTTCGTGTCCCAGCATTCCATAGATCAAAGGTACAAATACAATGTGTGGTTTCCCTCCTTCCTCCTGTCTTCTGACTCGAGAATCACAAAACCGGCCTCATCCCTCTCTTCTCTGTTCACGTAGTGTGCCCAAAGACTTTTGTAGATAGACTATCATTTTCTGTATAGTTAGACTTAGATTTAGGAAACAAAATACATCTCAGCTGTTTAGTGATTTTCCCCCCTTTTCCCTCCACTGTTGTGTTAATTTTTGTTTGTAGTTTCAAAGATCACAGTGTAGACGACTGCTGTAGCGATGTGTTTAGCAGCAGTTCATTTGCATTCTCCCATATCATAATGCCGATTGAATGAATGTTGACTGTACAAATAGGTTCTACTGAAACATAGGGGTGCTCTGTCTGTATTTTGCCTCAGAAATCAGATTTCAGAACCTGAAATTCCCCAGTGCTGCATAAGAACATTTCGCCATTGAATTGTTTCTCAGCCAGAATAAGGTGCAGATGTGTTGCGAAAGAAATGGGCGCAGGGTCGGATCAAGAACGTTTCTTGCTTAGCATTCTCCCCAAGCCCACATGGCATCAAGACGGCCCTGCCACCCAGGCTCAGCAGGCCGGAGGACTCGGACTGCTGCAGGTTAGCCTGACTTATCCACAGCTCCTCCATGAACACTTTCAGGAGCTAATGGGGGCTTGCGGGTTGGCGCAATCCATGACTGGGGATGAGCGAGCACATGGCCGTCTCCTGTCTAGGGCCCCCCCCCAGCGCCTGACCATTCCTCACACAGAGGAAGCTGGCTTAACACACACATCTGATCTGGCTTCCTTCTCTCGCAAAAAGGACCAGAACTGGTCCCGAGCCCAGCTCTGGCTCCTGATGCTGAGCAGGCCTAGCCTCAGGAGCTGCCTGAGGAGGAGATGGCCTGGGATTCCAGACTAAGCTGTCCAGAGCAGCAGCGGGCGGATTTATAACACTGCTTTGGACTGGGCAGAGCTCCGGTCAGACTAATGTATGTGCGGAGCCCTGACTTGCCAGCACCCACCCCTCCCTCTGCCCTTCCTTGAGTGAGCGAGCCCGGCCATGGGAGGCCATGAAGCTGAAGCACACCGAGAGACACTGCGTAGGTTCTTTAAGTGGTACAGAACTGGACAGGTTGGAGAATCAGGGAAGCGGCTGGGGTGGGGGTGAAATGCCCCTGCAAGAGAGAAGCCCCACCCCCACCCAGCTGCTTGGAACAGCAGGGCCAAGTCTGTTGCTTCTTGTGCTGTTCTCGGGGGCTTTGGGACCGGGAGGTGACTGCGTGCAGGGACCGGGTTGGGGACGCCACCTGGGCCAGGTGGACACGAGTCCCGGGACCCGCCGCTTCTCTGACAGGTGCCGACAGAGCGGGGCCCACTTGCCATGCAGACGCCGCTGTCAGCTGGGCTAGAGGGGGGCCGCACTGCAGTGGCGCGGCAGATGGGGCGGGGGGGGCATGTGCAGGGCCCACAGTGCTCTGCTTAGGCTGAATGGGGCAGCCGCTTCAGGTGGCAGACCTGCGGTGGGGGGAGCAGTGATGCGGCATGGTGCAGCTGGCGGTGTGGCCTGAGCCACCCCCCTGCAGGAGCCCCCTGGCCTCGGACGTGTGGACACCAGGGTCACGGGTGGGTCCAGGTGCCAGCCAGCTCCTGTTGGTGAGATGTGGGTGGCTGTCTGGTCCTTTGCCTCAGGCAGCAAAGTTTCTCTGCCCAGTCCTGCGGGCCGTTTCGCCCCCAAGCAAGCTAAGCAGACGTTTCTCTTTGGCCTCTTGGGATCTGCTCACCTAGACAACCGGCTCACGGGAGAAGAGTTGCTAGGCTCTGCCTGCAGTTAGATTTATCAGTGGTTCTTGAATTCCAGTCTTTTCTTACCATGAGCAAAAGGCCCCTCAGTTCCCTCCTGGGGTTTTGAGGAGCTTTGCTAAAGAAAGAGAAAGGTATGTGCATGCACACATGTTTTGCACATGCAGGCACACGCGTTGTGGGAGTGGGCTGTTCTGGTCTTTTTTTCTGGGCAGAAGAAGAGTTCTCCCTTCCTCACCTTCTGTTGGGTGGATTTTCAAGAACTCTATGTCCAGAGAAGAAGCAGAGCCCTGCTTCCTGACCGGTCGCACTTTGCTCCTGGTGCCGGAGCCAACTGCCACTGAAGCCTCGGCCTCATTAGCGTCTTCTTCCAGATGGCTCAGCTTCAGACTGTGACTGCAGCAAAAGTTGGGGCACGATCCGGTGCGCTCATTTTCTGTGTCAGGCGTGATTCTGTCTGACATGGCTCTGCTGAGCAAAAGGTTTGCTTGCTTGCTCGTCTGTTGTTTGCACGGCCCTGGGCTGTATTCTTGGAGAACTGGCGGTGCAGCTGGCCCCGCGGGGTGCCCTTTTGAGCCGGAGGTGGGTGGTGTGATCGCAGGCATCGCATTGTTCCGGCCAGCTGCAGCTCTCCTTTGAGACGCCTCCTTCCAGCAGAGACTTGGGCTGGCCCAGCCCCCGAGGCCCGTTTGGGTCCGTGCTGGGGCCGGGCCAGTCCCAGACGCCCTCCTGTAGTGCGATAGACATGAAAACCCCAAACAGCCGTCCCTACTGTCGCCCCTCAGACGTGCTGGCTGGGAATGATGGGAACGGCAGTCCAGCACCTCTGGCGGGCTGTGGGCCCGGGGAGGAAGACAGAAACAAATGGGGGGCTGGTGATTAAGGGTGATATTCTGGCCTAGTTCTCAAAGGCGTAAGGCCCCGATCCACTGCAGGTGAACACGCTCCTCTCTCAGAAAGGTCGCTGTGTGGAGCAAGCAGGGAACTGGAGGAAACAGCTCCAGCTGTGCCCTTTTTCCGGCCTGCTCTCTGGCCTGCAGTATTTGGGCTGCAGTGCTCCGCTGCAGCCCCACCCGCACTTGCCCAGCGCCAGCCGGCACTGCCGGGCCAGCACTCAGCCTCCGTGGCAGTTTAGCCCTTTTTCTCCCTCTGTAGTTAAAAATAAACCCCCCAGTGCTTCCCGCCTCCGACTCCTCCTCCAGATAGGACGTGTGAAGGCAGGGAGGAAACGTCTGGAGGGGAGTATGCTATTTATACTGTCTGTCTGGAAACGACGGACTCCATGAATGGGGCTGCACCCACGCACTGCACCGGCAGCGCTCCCTAGAAAGCTTTCAGCTGGCTTGCGCCGCCCACGGCAAGGAGTGGCAGAGGTGGATTATTTGGAGAGAGGAGCCGCTGTTAGTAAACAGCCTCCTCCTCCCCGGCCTCACGTCATGTCACAGCTCTGTAACGCTCCGTCTTCGGACGTCAGCAGAAGGCGGCCCGCCTGGCCAGCCTCGCGCTGCATCTCTCTCTGCGTGTGGCGAGCAGAGGCTGGACGGCCAGGCGGGCACCTTCTCTGCCCGCTTTCCTTCCCCACGCTTTGAATGCGCTCCCCCATGGCACCCAGCAGGCTCACACATAGGGACATGGGCTCCGTGGCAAGAAGTACGGGGACTGGGGAGGAGGACTCAATGTCCTCGTCACAGCAGCGCAGGCAGCTCGGGGGCCGCCACATGCCGAACCAAGCTCGGATCAAGCCTGGCACTTTGTGTGGGCCAAGTAAGGGCTCTGCCCGCCTGGCAGACTGGGTTGGCTGCTGCCTCCTGAGAAGGCCTGGGACCCTCTTCTCCGACTTTCTGAACCTTACTGCCACCAGCCCCCCACCACAGCAGGGGTCTGAGTCCCGCTTCTGCTGCCAGATGCCCTCAGCTGGCGATGGCTGGGGACTGAACCTCTGGCCTGCAATAGCGAATAACAAACAATAGCTAAAATTCTCAGGAGCCTGGATGTTGCACCCAGATGCACATTCTTGGAGTCCTTCTAATGCAGTCACACTTGTTGCTTCAATATCCCTCTTTTGTAAATTTTGCGATTTTGGGTAGGGCCTTCGAGAGCATCTGGTGCCCTTGTTCAGCCTGAGGAATCCAGAGCGACTGGCAAGGTGCAAAGAGCGCTCAGCATGTCTGAACATCCCTTTCCTGGAAGCGTGTCCCATGGGATCCAGCTGGATGCACTTTTAGAGCTTCAGTGATGTGGGAGTAAGGCCCGCTGCTTCTGTCTCTTGGGATTCTGGCTCAGAGGCATGCTCCTTGTGTGTCCCTGCGATGGGGAGGGTGCGTGCCGAGGACGGGAAGTCAAAACACGGCTCTGCAGTGGTGAGGGAGTTCAAGGCTCCTAGCCCTCTCGTTTCAGAAGCTGCTCTGCCTCGAGTTGTGCTTTGGACTGCTGAGTCCGAGCTGCCCCAAGCCAGCATCATGAGGCAGCCAATGGGAGATGGAGAGGGAGCATTGATGGGCAGAAGAATTTTGGGGGGATTTTGCCAAACGAAGAAAGAGTAGAACTGTTGGAAGAAGATGGTTCTGAGAAAGATGCAGCAGGCGAAGTAGCAAGAAGATGGAGGAGAGGAGCCCAGAAGAGACAGAAAACAACCAGTCTACAACTTCGTTGTCGCAGTCACCAAGGAGGGGAGAAACCAAGACGCTGGTCTCAAACCAGAGCAGCCTCCCCCAACCTAGTGCTCCCTTGCTGTGTGAGCCTGCAAGTCTCATCATCCCCAGCTGGCACAGCCAGTGCCCATGGGAACTGCAGACCTTTGCATGTGGCCAAGTCCTCAGGCTGCAGGTCAGCTTACTGGTAGAGGGGGTGGCTGGCCTGGCCTCCGTGGCGTGCAGGCCCATCCCTGCAGCTCGCTGGAGGGCACTGCAGCCTCCGGCCCCGTGAGGACAGGTGCCTGGCGGAGCCGGCGGGTCCTGCCTGGTCTTGCGGACTGGCCTGCCTCCACCTGGCCTCCATAGGGGGCTGCTCGTCTGCAGGCTGGGCTGCACCCTTGCTTCATGCCATGAGTCGGAACCCTGGCTGCTGGTGCGGGGCATCGGAGGCTCCGGCCCTTTCCTTCCCATGATGGTTGCTTGCGACCCGGCTGCAGGGCTGTATCTCCCAGTGGCCTCCTGGGCACACGCTCCCATTATGCTGCCCCAATCTGTTGAGCCACAGGCTGAGGTGCCTGGCAATGTGCGCCCTGGAGGGCCTCTTTCAGGCTGGGTCCTGGGAACGGAGTTGGGATGTCATCCTATCCTATCCTATCCATCCTTGGATTCCATCCCTTCTCTAAAAGAGCCTGGGGCCTTGGCATGCTTGACAGGTGAGCTGGGCTTGAGGAGAGAAGGCATTTCCCCAAAAGAAGGCAGTGACTGGGTAGCTACCCCGCCCTCCTCTCTTCCCATGCTCAGCTCGTTCACTTTAAATCAAACTGGGCCTGGACAGCGCTTCCGACAGAGGCCACCTTGGAACAGAGGACTCTCCTCCGGCGCCCCGGCAGCAGGTGAGCCTGACACGCTCCACTGCGAGTGCGTTCTCCTCCTGGGAAGGGATCTTATTCCTGTACGAGGATAGACCGGTGTGCCTTCCCTGGAAACAAATGCAAGTCCAAAGCCTGTGCACAATTGGAGCCTTAGACGGGTGTGTCCAGGATGAAGCTAATTAGGAGGGCAAGAGCCGCCGCAGCAGGTGTGATGATGTTATAGTTAAACTTGGCTTGCTTCTGAATAACCTGAGAACCACTTTTGCCTGGCCACCCTCTCCCCCTTCCTCTGTAAGGCTAACAAGGACGCCACGTGTAAGATTACACCTTCAGCCGGGCATGGCTCTGCAGAAAGCCACAGCACTGGTAGCGTTTGACCACTGCAGCCTCTGCCCTGGCCTCGCCAGCAGCTCTGCTGCCTGGGGACGATGGGAGCCGTATCCCGAAACCACTGAAGGCGCCAAGCTGCGGAAGGCTGCCCTGGGCTTGCTGTCCTGCTGCTGCTTTGCAGAAGCGCGAGTCACTGCCGGGTGTCCCCAGGGCACCAAGCCCTCCACACGACCGGCTGCTCCGTGGGGCCTGCCCGGGCTCCGCGGGCCCCGCTTCTCCGAGTGCGGCGCGGCTCCCGCGCTCGGTCCTCCACGCGGGGCAGCGGCTGCCGGGCTGGGGGGCGCCGCGCTGCGGGCCGGCCTGGCCGGCGGGGCGCCTTTGTGTGGCCGCGCGGCGCTGCGCGGCCGAGGAGCGCTGGGCGCGCGCTAGGCCGAGCCAGGGGCGGGGGCGCGTTGCCGGGCAACCGGCCGGGAGAAGCCGCCCCTGCCGGCCTCTTTTGTTCGGGCCGCGCTCGGCGGTGGCGGAGCCCGCGCGGCCTCGGGGAAGAAAGGCGCGGCCCGAGCGGCCGGCGGCCACAATGGGCGCCGCGAGCGCTGCCACTAACGCTTAGCGCTCGGCGGCCTGAGCGGAGCTGGCGCGGCCCACCCGGCCCGCCTTCCCGGCCGCGGTTTCCATGGACACGGCAGCCGGCCGAGGACACGTCTCCGGCTCGGCGGGAGGCCGCCCCGCGTCGGCAGGGCCCCGCCGCCGGGACGTGCTCGAGGCGGCTGGCGGGGCGGCCGTTCCCACGCCGCTCCCGTCCCGGGGCTCCGCTCCGCACGGCGCCGTCCCCTGGGGGGCCTCCGGTCCCTGCCGCTCGCGGGCCTGGGGCTCCCGGGCGAGGCCGGCGGCAGGCAAGTCTCTGCGGGCCGGATCCCGGCCTTTCCGTGTGAAGCGCCGCCTCGTGCTTCTGTGAAGTCCTGCAAAATGGTGCCCCCCAGCAGCGGGACGGCGGCATTTCTGGCGCTGTGGCTCCAGCAGGGCCCTTTCAGCTTGTAGGTGCCGGTTTTCCTTCTGCTCGCTTTTAGGAATTGCTGCATTTCGCTTTTGCAACCCAGGCGTGCTGCAAGCAGACTCCCGTGTCATCTTGGGTGCCCTTTGAGTGCATCCACCTGCATCTTGTTCTCTGAACAGTAAAGTTCTTCTGTGAATCTCCAGGAAAGCAAGGCAGCAGGAGCACAAGGGAAGCTGCCCTGTATTTATTCTTTAAATCTAGCTTTCCGGGGGTGGGAGGCAGGGGACTGTGTCCTTCAGGTTGGAATTTTGTCCCAACCCGAGACATGCCAGAGAAAAGGACCCCAGGTGAGAGAAGCTTGCAGAACTTGAAACAAGGCAGCAATGGGACAATGCAACTGTGGCAGGCGGACATTAAGAATTAAGACTGCATTTAGTGTTTTATCAGTTTTCACTCATATCAAAGCACAGTAGGCTAACCATTGGTCGAAAGGGGAGTGCACACAAGCCATTGCATTCCACCCAAATGTGGTCATTTCCGATGGTCACCTTTTGGCTGTGTTAGAGGTCATGCCACTATCCACATGGAGTTGTCCAAAGACAGTTGTTCTGGTAGGGTGTTTGCAACCAGACCCTGCGTGATGTGTCCCCTGGTTGTTGTCGGCTTTCTGGTCGGTTGAGAATGACCGTGGAAAAGGAGTAGGATCTGTAGGGTAGAAAAATAGGTCAAGCAGAGGACCAATGCAAACAATAAGACGGGGAATTGTTTGTAAGCTTCAGTATCCTTAACTTTTATTTTTCATTTCTGGAATATTTGTCTGTCTGTGTAATCCTTAGAATACTCTTGTAAGTTTTGACACATTGCAGATGACTCTGAGCGATGACTAAAGGGCACAACCCTAGACGGAAAAAGGGGCTACAGCCCCCACCGTGCCTCAGCCAGCAGCTGTTTGGGGCATGCTGGGAGTTCTACCCCTTGATCTGCCTACATTTGCATAGGGTAGGCCTTCCAGCCATTCGTGGCCAGCACAGCCAGTGGCCTTTTCCGACCTGATGCCATGGAGAAATGTTGGATTACAACACCGATCATTCCCACCAGCTGAGAGTGATGGAAACTGCAGTCCCAACACAGGCTGCCTGGGAGTGATGGGCATTGCAATCCAACACATCTGGAACTTGGAAAAAACTTTCCAAAGGCCTCCTGGATGATGTGTGATCAGAGTGGGGTTCAGCCCAGGGGCTTCCCAGTGTATGCCGCTACCCCACCATACTCACGCCATGGCACCATTTTGGCGACTGTGGAACAGAGACGGCTGGTCCAGCCATGTGCCACTGCAGCTGAGGAGGAAAGGGTTGGGTCACTTCCCTGGGGCTGGGGCAGGGTGGCTTTGTCCACATTCTGGCAACTGGAACTAGCAGCTTGAGCCACCCACGTCATGCCTGACACGGTTGGGTTTACAGGGCTGGAACACCAAGTGCCCAGTGCTTGGAAACGTCTCTGTCTCCCTGCCAGACGCTTTCACCCGAAATGCCTGCTGGTGAACGGGATAATCTCCTTGGCTTCCTTGCCCGGGCACACGTCACTCCCAGAGCCCTGCAACCTTCACTTTGCCAGTCGGCACCAGCTCTGAGCCGAGGACAGAGAGCCCATTGTGAGCTCCCCTTCCTCCCCCCGCCCCGTCTGTTGTCCTGCTGTCGTTGCGGAAGGCCACTTTCTGTGTTACACGAGAGAGGGATGCGGCGTTCCCTTGCTTAGCCTCCTTCCATGTGGGAGCGGCTTGTCCTCTGGCCTGTGGCCACGTCAGAGTCCAGGACACCATTTGCAGAAATGGGGTCAAAGGTACCCACCACATACTTGCCACGCTTTGCTGCCAGAGCTCTCCTGCCCCCGAGCGCACACTCTTTTCTGCTAGACCGCATCGCCAGGTCCTAAGTGCACCCTGCCCCAGCATCCCCTCCAAACCCACTCCCCGTGTTGAGCACTCTGAATATTGGGTTCCAAGAAATGGTTTACTACTTTATAATGATTAATTAATAATCATTCCCACTAACAGCATGGTTGGGTGGCTGCTCCCCCGTTGACTGGAAAACAGAGTAGGGTCACCCAAGTGGATTCTGCATTACTGGGGACTCCCTCAGTATGCAGGATAGTATAGGTTTGTAATTTAAAATTAACTTGGAATGATTAAAAAGGAATAAAAAGTGCCCAGCAAGGACCTGCGAAATGCTGAGGCATCCATTAAAGGGAGTGGGAAGAAGAAATGGAAGAGAGAAGGAACCTGGCTTGTTATGGTCGTCATCTGTGATGGGGAAGCATCTGGGTTGGACAGGTACAATATATAGAAACGTTCCACAGCAAGGGAAAAGCGGAGGGGGGACTGAGTGTGTGGAAATGAAGTGCTTGCCTTTGGCTTCTGATGGCAGATGTGAGCTGTTCAGCCCCACGGAGGCGAAGCAGCTGCTTTCCCCCAACCCCTGGTGCCTCTGTCCTACCCAGCATTGCCTGCAGGCATGGCAGCAGCCACTCCGTGGGCCTCTTGCATCACCTTCCAGGCAGGCTCTGGAGGCAGGAAAAGGCAGCAGAGGGCCCTGCCCCTTCTGCCCACTGCAGCCTGTGGACCCGCACGCCCCACCTTGGACCCGCAGATGCCCTGCAGTAGTTTGAGGCAGGCCTCTGGCCCTGGGCAAGAAGTGGATGAGTAAATAATAGGCTTGAAGGTGGGAGTGGGAAATGCATCCCCTCCAGTTGGTGGTGTGCTATGACACACCCGTCGCCACCTTAGGTAGAGACTTTGGAGCATGTGATTTCTGCAGTCCAGGCAGATGTCCCAGGTGGATGCCATCCAGGTAATTGCACCTTGGCCATTGGCAATCCGGGCTGAGGCTGATGGGTGCTGGGAACCCAACCACAGCTGGAGGCGTCCGGGTGGGGGAGAGCGATCTGGGTTGGAACACTGTCCTGATGGGAAGGCTGTACAGGCGGGCTTTGCACGTGCAGGCCCCGTCCGGCACCTTGGCTGGAGTGGATCTCCGTGGCTGGGAATGGCGAGGTGCTGCTCCCACCTTGCAGCAGGCGTGCCCTGGCTTCCTGCATCGGCCAGGGCAGTTCCATAAGTTGGTCACTGGGCATGCTCCGTTTTTGGTGTGTCTCTTTTGGTGCAGGGATGAGCCGAAGCCCCCAAGTAGTTGCTTGAGCTCAGAACAGGGTAGTCTCTTGAATTGCAACCCTGTGCAAGTTTCAACAGGAAGAGGCCTGCAGCTCCTTGCTGTGCTAGCAGGAGCTGCTGGGAATCACTTTCCCACAGTGGCCCTTTTTGTGGAGTGACATTTAATGGAGGGCTTGGTCCAGTGTGAGGCCAGGACTCGGACGATGTGAACAACCAGTAGTGACCAGCCTGTGGGTGCAGGGAGGGCAGCTGGATGACCCAGACTCTGCATCCTTGGCAGGGGCGTTCTGGGACCGTCTCAGGAACGCAGTGGAAATCTGAGCAGCGCTGCTCTCTAGACTAAAACACAGAACATGTCAAGAAGTAGCTTGCTGCTTGGCTGCCCCTTCACAGTGTCCCAGATGCGTTGCCCGATGCAGCCATCTTGCAGTGCCTGAGGAGAGCTGCAGAAGCTCTCGGAAGGTTTGGGTCCTCCTGATGATGTTTTCTTCTGTCCCCAAACTCAAGTTTGCCTACCCAGCCAGATCTTTGCCTCCTGCAGGTGGATGACGCCATGCTTATGTTTGACAAGACAACGAACCGGCACCGAGGTGAGGCTTGGGTTCTGGGGCGGAAGGCTGCGGAGGGGTGGGGTGTCCTGCGGATTCAACCTCACTGTCCTTCTGTGGCATACGAGGTTCCAGCTCTCCCTGCATGCCTCAGCCGCCTCCTGTCGTCAGCCATGCCTGTTTCCCTCACTCTTCCATCACACAGAGGGCTTTTGTCTGCCTGCTTCCGATGCTGCCACAATGCAGAGGTGTCCTTTTCCCTCGCCTTCCCTTGTCACCTGCGTGGCTCCAGCAGTCTGCGTATGCCTTACCTTGCTGTGGGTAATTTGAGCTGCAGAGGCAGACATGAGCAGGGGGCTGCCCCCTCCCCGCTGCAGCGCAGGGGCCAACTGCTGCTCCTGGATCACCTTTTCTCAGAGTCCCCTTTTGGGAGTTTGATTACAGTGTGGAATCCTCCTTGACCTCTGCAGACTGCTAATGGGGAGGGCAGCCCTCCTACACACGCATTGTGCCTGCTCTGTGCAAGGCAAGGCTGACAAAACTCTGGTTTGAGGACAGCTAAGATGGCCCCCAAATGCTTGGCTACTTTGGAACGTCAGGCTTGGGCTGCCTGTGCCATCATGCCAGACACCGCTTCTTGGTCCATGGGCCTCGACTGCCTCTGAGGGATATGGGGCAGGTGCCTGCTTTAAACACAGCCTTGCCTCAGCTCCCCTGCCTACGGCAGTTGCCACCTGGCACTTTAAAAACCACTTGCTGTGCAGGGGGCCCCCCGTGATATCAAGCTCGCCTCTTTCCTGTGAAAGCTCACCTGTTGATTTCTGCAGATCACGCTGCTGTGGAAGATGCCCGGAGCACCTGGGCATTGGCCCTGTGCCCTCTGAGAAAGCCCTGCGCATTTGGCAGGACAGCCTGCAGGGGTCAGATCGGTCCTGTGGCCACCGCTCTGGCACATCCATTCCACGGGATCCAGTGCAGGGGCCTGCGTAGGGGCCAGCAGCCCCTCTTAGTTCCTGCATGGAGGAGGGGGATCCGTGGTGCTGAGGCAGGCTCAGGTGGGGCAAGCCAGAATGTTCTTTCTCGATTTGGCTGCTTGTCTCAGATCCCTCAGGGAGACTTGGCAGCTGATCTTGCCGCTGGCAGTGTCCACGCCCGGCTTCTGCCAGTGAGCCACTCCCTCCGTGCCGCACCTCTTGCTCCTGCCGCCGCCTCTGTGGCCCCCGCCCCTTGGCCGCCCTTTCTTGGCTGGGAGGAGCAGGGCAGCCGTGCTTTGCCGGAGCAGCGGTGGGGCCTGCCGGCTGGGGCCTTCCCGCAGTGGACTGCCGGGTCCCTTGCATGCTGCCTGGGGAGAAGCTGCCAGGTGCAGCTGGGGTGGGGTCCTGCTGGGGGGCAGCCTCTCGCCTCCATCGTTCCTTCCAGTTGACAAAAGAGCCGTGGTGAGAAGCGGCCACTGCGCGCCTCTCTTCCAGCGGGCTTTAAAAACGGGGGGGGGGGGGGCAGAAGGAGAGAGCAGTTTGAAGATAGGTGACTGACCTGCTGTTCCCCCAAACATGCAGTCTTCCTTGCAAAAAAAAATCTAGCCTGTCAAGGAGCAGGATGGGCTAAAGCTATTTCTCTCTGGCTGAAAAGGGCGCCAGCTCTTTCCTCTGCAGTGTGTGTGCATAAACCATATACACATACACAGACCTGCAGCTGGAGGCTGAGTATCCTGTCCCGCTGTGTGTGTGTTTTTGTCTCTGTTTCTCTGTCCTGCCTACCTGCGGTTTGCTTCTAGCATAGTCTGCTCCTTGATGTGCTAGATGTTTATGTGCGAGAAACACCTTTTTGTTGGTCTCCTGTACATGGGGGAGGAGCCGTCCGTAATGCAGCACCCTGGGGTGGTGTTGTTTTTCATCCTCCAGACAGGACATGGCCGGGCTGCAGTTCATCTGGGCATGTGGCTCTGTTCTCGGGGGTTCCGTGCGGCTAGGCTGGGTCTGTTTCTTTTTCAGGGTTCGGTTTTGTCACATTTGAGAGTGAAGACATTGTGGAGAAAGTCTGCGAGATCCACTTCCATGAGATCAACAACAAAATGGTGAGCGCCGTGCAGGGGCAGGCCACACGTGGCGCTGGTGGGGAGTGCGGGGCGCAGAGCCACGGGCGCTGAGCAGAGGCAGTGAGGGGTGTCGGCACACCTGCCGCCCCGCCTGTCAGCGCTGCCCGTTGCTCCGGGCCTTCCGGGGTTGTCACAGGGCCCCACTGTGGCAGCTTTGCCCCCTGCAGAGGCGGTGAGCGTGCAGGGGTCCTGCTGCAGGTGCTTAGCAGCTTCTGGACGTGCTCCCTCTGCACATCTGTCAGCCCGCGGGGCTGGAGAGCGCGCCCTTGGCGTCCTCTGTCTCCTCTCCCTTTGGCAGGCAAAGCCACTTGCTGGGGTTGAAGCAAACCAGCCGTTTGTGTAGCCTTCAGGCGGAACGCCTGGTGGGGGCTGCAGGCTGACCCAGGCCCTCAAAGCCGCATGGAGCCTTGGGCACGGGGCCCCGAGCGCACAGGCCCGGGGCAGGCTTTGCCTCAAGCAGAGCAGCCAGCTGTTCCCCCCGAGGGCTCCTGGGCCTTCGCAAGGGGCCACGGGGCACGGGTGGCGCCTGCCCTTGTGCGGCACATGCTGTGGGGGCAGAGGCTCCGGCTGGTGCGTCTCCATCGGTCGCACCTCTTCGGCAATCACGGCGGGTGGGGGAGTCAGGAAATGATCTAAGGCTCCATCTTGCACAGGGAATGTTTTAAGGCAAAGGACTCCAGCCCGATTTAATCTGAATCACGCTGAGACACATCGGAGCGGTGCTGGGATAGCCGCCTTCCCCGCACCCGACCAGGTTGCTCCCGCACATGCAGTATTGCCACCTTCCTCGCCCACTTCCCTCCTGGCGTCTTGGACTGCAAATTGGGAGTTGCAGTCCAAGACGCCTGGAGCGAACCGGGCGAGGGGTGGGCGGCGGCATCGTCAGTGGTCTGCAGCCGTGTCAGCGCCGGAGGCTGTCTCCGTCCCGGAGGCTGCGTGCTCGTGGCAGCCCTCTGCCCAGGCATGAGCAGCAGGGGCATGACTCCGGGGCACTGGCCAGCTGCGTCAGGGAGGTGTTCGCAGAAGTGTGGTGATCCTGCCTGGTGCGAGTGTTTTCATGGCATGTGTCCGAGCCACCCTGAGTCTACTGCCCTGCGATGCGAAGGTGGCCCATTTCAGAGGCGATTGCCAGTTGCTGCCCCTGCCCCCCAAAGAAGAGGCGTTCCTTTCCATTTTGGTAGAAGCCGTGCAGGGAACACTCCAGCCAGCACTGCCTCGTGCGAATGAGCAGGCAGGGAGAAGCTCTTGGTCTTTCCTGCTTGGCCATCTCCAACTGTAAAGGCAGCTTGTTAGCACAGGTTGCCTGTCCCAGAGGTGAAAGGTATTATTATTATTATTATTATTATTATTATTATTATTATTATTATTATTACATTTCTATGCTAGGTAGAGAGAGGGGAGGCTCCTGCATGGATGTTCTTCCTTCCCTGTAGGAGAGGAACATGGGAATACCAGAAAGGGGGATATTCCCTCTATTTGGTTGGTCTCAGTGTTATTGACAAATATTTATGTGTCTCCAGGAACTTAGTTCTTTGTGTAGATTATAATAACCATTAGAATAAAGGCATCAAACATATTTATAAACCTGAAGACCAGAACGAGGTGTAACTGGGGTTGAAACTCCCAGCAGCACTTGTGGTTGCAGATCGTCTTCCCAGGACGGCTGCTGTACAAGCAGGCATGGGGGTCTGACTCCTCTTGTTTCCTGTGCCAGGTGGAATGTAAGAAAGCTCAGCCAAAGGAAGTGATGTCCCCTACTGGGTCTGCAAGGGGACGGTCCCGCGTGATGCCTTACGGGATGGACGCCTTCATGCTTGGGATCGGCATGCTGGGTAAGGACTCGGAGGAGCCCCTCTTCTCTCTACCCTCTTCAACGTGGTTCCAGGCTGGAACTCCTGTGATGGGAAAATACCTGGCGGGGAAAGGTGAATTTGACATTCTGCACTGCCCTCTTGTGGCAGAATGGGAGACCTGCAGGTAGTTGCTAGAGCCTCATTTCCCAAAAATCTATCACTAAGGCTTCCTAATTTAAAGGAACCCTTGCACACCTCCTGGAAACGTTTCCTTCTGAAGTAGGAGCCCGCCCACTCTGTGTTTGCTTCCTGCTCAGAGGAGCATGTTTGGAGGGAGCATTCATGCAGAGATGCAACAGGGAGACTTATCTCTGCTTTGAATGCAGAGGGTCACTTCCTGCTTGGCGCTGGGAGGAGGCAGAGGTGGTGTGCTACTGCTGGGATGGTCCTCACACATCTCTGCAGCTCTGGTTTTATTTTTCTATTTCTGCGAACAGGCTACCCCGGGTTTCAGGCCGCCACCTATGCCAGCCGGAGCTATACAGGCATTGCGCCTGGCTACACTTACCAGTTTCCCGGTAGGTCTGCTTCCCTCCATTCCTGCTTTGCTTTTGCTCTGAGGGCGGGTTTTGCCCCACAGCGATCAAGCATTTGCACGGCCCTTCCCAGCTGTCTCCGCTCCCACCGAGCAGGATGTGAGATGACCGGCAGGGAGGGGAGGCTTCAGTGGAAAAGAAGGGGCGAACTCCTTTCCTCCCAGGAGCAGGATGAGCAGGTGATCCGAGCCTCCTCTGGATTTGATCCTGCCTTGAGAACTGTCAGCCCTGCAAAAGCCCTGGGCAAGCCCCCGCTTCTCTCTCTCTCTCTCTCCCTCCCCCCCTTCTCCCCCTCCTCTTGTCTTGCCTTCCCTCTGCTGCTGCCTCTAGTCCTCAAGGCCCCTCCTCCCTGCAACCCCCAAAGGTCTCCCAGAGTTGCTGCATTTCTGAAAACAGGACCCAAACCAAGCAGTGCCGCCATTCTTGAAAAACCAGAGGTCACTGGGACTCGAGGGGAAGAGTTGGAGGGGGGCAAACATTCGGAATGCACCACGGGTGGCGGGCTGCTTACCGCAGTCAGAGGCAGCGCTAGAAGCTGCGAGGGAAGGGGGCAGGCTGGCAGGAGAACGGCAAGTGAGCAGCACTTGGCAAAATCCGGGGGTGGGGGGCAGGTGCTGAAGGTGAGCAAGCCATGACTTGCAAACTGTCCGAGCCTGTGGTAGCATGACAAAACCTCATTGGGGTGAGGAAAGGCAAGAATCCAAAGAAACTTGCCCGTTCCGTCACATCTCTTCAAGGTCATCTTCTGCCCGGAGGCAGCGTTGGCTGTCCAACAGGCAAGCCTAGCTTTCAGCAGCTGAGCCTGCAAAAGCGCCCATTGCCCGAGAGAGCGGTGGGCTCCCCCGGCGCTGAGCGGTCGCCTTCACTGGGCAGGGCCGAGGGCTCAGACTGCCTGTGACTCCAGCCGGCCTGTGCTGCTGGAGCTCCCGGAAGGAGGGCCGCCCCGACAGCTTAGCGTCTCTGCCCAGCAGGCCTGGCTCCCCACTCTCCAGGGTTAAGCCAGGGTGGAAAGGTCGTAGTAGTCCAGCACATCTAGGGGTTTTGCTAAGTACTCTGCCTCCAAAAGGTGTCTAAAACTTTCAGCTTCTTCAAAAATGGCAGCTGGGATGCTGATGCTGCCTGCCTCTCCAGCGCCGAAAGAGCTGCGCTGGACTCTGTATTTCTGGGCTCGGTTTGGAGGGATGCCTGTGACCTTTGGTCACTTTAAGAAGGGCTGGAGAAGCCAGCACAGTCCTCCTCAGACCTCGGGGAGCCAAGGTCACCTCCCACAGTCGCTGGTCATTTGGCAGTTCCCTTGTTTCCGTGGGCCCCCCCATTCCAAGAAGGTTGGGCTGCCCTTCTCACTAAGAGCTTGAGCCGGAACATGCTGGCACGCTGGGCCTCACTCGTCCCTGGAAAGCCCCCGAGGGCTTCTCGGAGCGGAGCCCTGACTCTGAGGAAGGCAGAGTGGCACGATGGTTTTAATGTGCTCCGGCCCGGTCGTGCTACTTTAATGTGCGCAGCCCCTTAATGTGCTGTTTGTTCCCCTTTTCCGGATGGGAAATGGAGGTTGGGGGCATGTTCCATATTCGGCTGGCTGTTAGCCTCCTTTTCACTCAAGGCTGTGCCTGCTTTCAGGAAGGCAGCAATTCGATGCATTCCCCGCTCCCTCTGTGGTGCTGGCATTTTGCATCTCTCTTCCCTCCCCTCCTTGCTGGGTCCTCTTGCTGTGCAGCTGAACTGGCCGCATGTCCTAAGTTGTCTCGCCTTTCGTTTTTAGAGTTCCGGGTAGAGCGGACCCCTCTCCCGAGTGCCCCTGTGCTCCCTGAGCTCACAGGTCAGTCCAGCAGTTTCCTAGCCCTGCATAAGTTGGAAGGGAAGAAGGGTGGCTTTGGGCGGCACCAGCACAGCATGCGACTTCGCGCAGGGAGGGGGGCAGGATGTGGCCCTCGTTCCCGTTGCCAGCTGCACCAGAACCGGGTGCTGGGGAGGGAGAGCAGAGCCACGGATCAGGCGGGATGGCTGCCCAGATGGGAAGTCTTCCCGCCACCCCAGGTGTTTAAGCTTTTGCCTGCCTGCAGCGGCTTCTCTTTGAGGAAAATGCATGTCCATTCTCACGTCCCTTCTTAAACGGACAAACATTTACCACTCCAGAAACACACCTGTGCACCATTGAAGCACCCGGAATGGTGCTGATGCCAGTCAGTGCTGTGCGTCTGTGCTGGGTTGCAGCTCTGCGGCAGAACATGCGCGTTGCACGTGTGTGCGGAGTTGGCGGGGTGTCGCTGCTCCACCTCCCACGCACGGATCTTGGGCTGGTAGGGCTGAAGGACCCCACATCCTGCCACCCTTGGGAGCCTCAGCCGGCCTACAGGCGGCGACCCTGCCCGAGGCGAGACTGCCCCAGGCGCTTCCGCCCCGGGCATTCTGGTGGCACTGCCGGTTTGGGGCCAGGGGAGCTGCAGTTCGGCATGGCCAGGAGATGCGGCGGGAGGGACGGGCCCTGTTGCCCAAGGAGGGGCATTGCGGGCACTGGAAGGGGCTGGCGGTGGTGGGGCTGGCGATTCAGCGCCCCTCAGGTGCCAGGCTGGGCTTGACCCGAGACAGTGTCAGCTGTTTGGCAGGCCAGAGTTTGAGCTGGGGTGGAACGTTGGTGCCCTGCGCGGGACCCCGCCAAAAGTCCCGCAGCTGGAAGCCAGCAGGCCAGGCTTGGGGGGGGGGGTGCTCCCTCCCTCCCTTGTCCCAGGGCAATTGGCATTCAGCGGGGAGGGGTGTCCTCTTGTGAGATGACCTCCTGGTGCTGGGGGGTGCCTGAAAACTGGTTAGGAGCTGTTTTTGCTGCCCTGGCCGTCTGTTTGGTGAGCCACACCGTTGAGGGGGACAGAGCTGCCGTTCCTGCATCAGCCATTGCTCTCTCTGGCCCGTCCCCTTCTGGCAGTTCCTCCCCTCACCGCCAGACCTCGCAAGGAAGCCATCGCTTTCCCAAGTGTCGGGCTGGGGAGGTCTTGTGAGCATCGAGTGGCCGAGTCTTGCTTGTCAGTGCAAGGAGTTGGGAGTCGTGCCACGGATTTAGCAAAGCGGGAGAGCAAAGCGCCTTTGCTGCTTCTGTGTGCAGTGTTCTGGACCATGATGGCCCCAGGTGGCCGAGATCCTGGGAGGAAGAGGTTCGCTGCCTCTGAGGAAGGAGGCAAGGGCCAGAGTGGCAGGCACGCGGAGGAGCCAGGCTCGGGGGCTTCCACTGAGCAGTGGGGCAGCCCTTCCAGCCATGGTGGCTGGGGATCGCGAGAGCCACCTGGTTGGCGAAGGTGGAACTGCAGAAATGGCCTGGACTCTGGTCCGGCAGGGATGCCCGCTCCCATTGCTGGGTGGATGCGGGGAGCTCTGTCTGCCCTCCATGGTCCCACCCTCTGCCCTGTCCTGCCCTGCCCTGCCCTGGTTCTCCTGCAGGGGGAACGGCACAGGGCACATTCTCGTGCTTCCTGCGTTGCCCATCGGGAGGAGGGCCAGCCAGGCACCCTGCTGCTGCATTCTGCTGCAGCTCCCCCCGCAGCCCGCAGGCCAACGATTGCTGGGGAGGCCGGGGAAGGCTGGCCGGCCGCTGAAGTGCTCCTCCCGCTCTTCCTCCCCTCAGCCCATCCATCTGCCTGCCCGTCCTTCCACGCCCGATGCGATGCCGGCTTCTTTTCTCCCTGCCCTCTTGCCCTGTTTAGAGGCCTCTTCCACGGGCATCTTCCTCCCGCCACCACCATTTCCCCCAGCGTCGTAGAACTCAGAGTCGCCATGTGCCCAGGCAGAACCTTGCTCTCTCCTGCGCGGCTTCTTCAGTTCATAGACTGACTGGCTCGCGGCGCCCCTTCCCCTCCTCCGTAGCATCCCCTCACGCTCCGCTTCCGCTGCTTCTTCTGAGACTTGGACCGCAGGCTCTGTGTGAGGGGATAATTAAGGAAATGTGATTCCACGTGGAGGTCCGCAGCAGGAAGCCCAGTGCTGGCAAGTGCAAAAGAGCGGTGGCCACCCTGCCCTTCACGGAGACATGCTCCCTTCGAGGCGGTCTGCTGTAGGCAGGTGACTCGGCGCCCGAGGACCCGCACAGAACCGCCGGCAGCTGGGCCCTGGGGCCTCTCTGCACACGCTCCCAGGTGCCCAACCGGACAGGGCCTGGCAAGCGCGTGCCAGGCCTTGTGGGCAGGCTGCTCTGTGGGGAGGGTGTGGGGGCCAGGCGCCATCCCTCCCTGGGATCCCAGAAGTGGCTCAGTATTCGCAGTGAGCGCAGCTCCTCCCCTTCGCAGGAGAAGCCACCTGCAAGCGGCCACAGTGGGAGGCAGGGCTGGAAAAGCAGCTGACCGAGGGAGGGCAGTTTGGAGGCTGGGCGCCCTGGGTGAAGCGAGAGGTGCGGCCGTGGCCTCCGGGGCCTCCTGCTCACCAGCAGGGCACAGCGGAGGTGTGCAGCAGGCGCTCTGGGGACAGAGTGTGGGCGCATCTGTCGCCTGCGTCCCCATCTCCCCTTGCAGCCCCCCAACAGCGTGGAACTGCAGCGCGAGGCACATCCCCGCCGCTGGGAGTTGCGGTCCAGCAGACGTAGGAGGCAGCAGGTTGCAGAGGGTTGCAGAAGCTGGAAGGCGAGAAATCGGGGCACCTTTTGAAAATGGAAGGAGAGGGCAGGAAAACTCACATCTGTCCTGTGTGTGGACTTGTACCAGCTCCCCCCTCCTTCCCCATCACAGTTAACTCCAGATCGTGGGCCAGTTCTGGCAGCTGGGCAGTTGCGGGAGTCAAGGGGGGTCTGTAGCCAGCACTGGCTGAACCCGGCAGTTCAGCCAGCCCAGTTCAGAGGGGCCCTCCGCTCCTGGCGTTTTTCTGCTCTCCCACGGCTCCCTGCTTCCTCTGGAAGGGAATGCTGCCCTCGAGCTCCCAGCCTCGCTCGGGTTGCGGAGCTAGCCCCTGCCCGTGCCGAGGGAGCGTGCCTGGGCTGTGCCGCGGAGAGGCGAGACCGCGCTGACCCCCTCTTATTTATTTATTTAAAATATTTATATGCTGTCCTATTCGCAAAAAAGCCTCAGGACGGCTTACAATATAAAATATAACATAAATAAAATAAATAAATTCCCGACCCACACTGGCTGCAGTTAAAAACATAGAAAAGACTATATTAAAACTTATTAAAATATCACTGGAATAAAAAGGTCTTAACCTGGCGCCGAAAAACAAATAATGACGGCACCAGGGGACCTCTCTGGGGAGCACATTCCACAGATGGGGTGCCACCGCAGAGAAGGCCCTCCTCCGGGTACTTTGCCTCCTGATGTCTTTCATGGAGGGCTCCCGGAGGAGGGTCTCTGCTGCCGATCTCGGGGGGCGGGAGGGCAAATACGGAAGAAGGCGTGCCTTCAGGTATCCAGGTCCCAAGCCGTTGAGGGCTTCGTAGGTGATGACCAGCACCTCTTCTCCCTGCAGCCATCCCCCTCACTGCGTATGGGCCCATGGCGGCGGCGGCAGCGGCGGCGGCCGTGGTGCGAGGGACAGGTAACGCTCCGGCACTCCCCGGCGGTGCCCTGCTGGCTCTGCAGTCTTGCGCTGGGGGTGGGTGGGCGGGGGGGCAGCATCTTGGCATTTTCATTGGCCAGTCCTGCTTCCTCCGGCAGGTTCCACTCCAAGTCGCACCGGGGGCTTCCTGGGCACCACCAGCCCCGGGCCCATGGCCGAGCTCTACGGGGCAGCCAACCAAGACTCGGGGGTCAGCAGTTACATCAGCGCGGCGAGTCCGGCCCCGAGCACTGGCTTTGGCCACAGCCTAGGGGTGAGTGGCTGCGGCAGGCGGTGGGCAGAGCTCCTGCGGGAAAGATGCCGGGGTTTGTTCCGCGGGGCTTGGGAGGCCTGCCGGACCGCTGCTTGCTCAGCTTATGCCTGCCTTTGCTTGCTGAGCTGTTCTTGCACACCAACCGTGGGGCTTCCTGAGCCACGGCCCCTGACGTCCTACGTCTTTCGGCCCGTCACGTACCGCTGAAAGCGATCCAGGCCCCACAAACGCCCCGCTGTTCTTTCGCAGGGGCCTTTGATTGCGACGGCATTTACTAACGGTTACCACTGAAGCTGAGGACCAAGAAAGAAAGAGGTATGCGCGAATGGGAGAGGGTGTGGGGAAGGCTGGGGTGACTGTCATAACGAGCTGCGTTTCAGAAGGCACCTCACACAGCTCTGCTCAGCCTCCCCCAGCCCAGGGTTCCCCAGCGGCTCCGGACACCAGCCATCCCTCCACCCAGCGGGCCCGATGGTTGCCAGCAGGCGAGGATGGGAGGCGGGGCTGCGGCTGGAGCAGGGCTCTGGGTCTTGCTGCTTGGCCACCGCCGAAGTGGTGGCGGGCTGATCCGGCCAGCGGCTGGAGGGAGGCCCTGGAGCCGCAGCACGAATGTCGCAAGGGCCAGTCCGGCTTCCGGGCCAATGCCAAGGCGCTGGCGCCACCTTTGCAAGTCTGATGGGGCTGGAGTCAGGGTCTCTGGCAGAGCAGCTTTGAGGGATAGTCGGTGACCAGCTCTTCTGCAGCTGTCGCCAGGACATGGCAGGAGAGCCTTTGAGCTCGTGGCTCTGCACCCACGGCATCGTCCGCCGCCCCACGTGTGCCCAGGCCACCTATTTGGGCCTCTCAGGTGTACTGTGGCCCTTACCTTTCAAGTAAGCCTTCCTGGGCCCCTTTCCAATGCTTCAATCCCCAAGGCAGGTAAGAGGAAAGCAAAGTGGTGCACGGAGCAGCAGAAGCCTAAAAGGGCAGCGGCCCATGCATCCAGCAGGAAGGCTGCAGTGGCCACGAATGCTTTCGGCAAGCTCTCGACGTAGACCGGTTTTTAAATGCTAAATGGAAATGTTATTTGGACATCTGTGGAACAGCCCGCAAAGACCTCTCTGGACCAAGTGGGGTGGGTGCCGGCATCCCAGTGGCCCATGTGGGTGGAGGGCCACGGCTTCCATCACCGGCAGTGCCCATGCCCCTCTGCCCCTGGCATGATGGGGCGGCCAAGGCTGGCAGCCGTGGGGCTGCCACCGTGAGCTCCAGTAGCACGGCTGCTTCGTGGGGCAGCGCAGGTGGGGCGTGCGTTGGAGGGGCCTGTTTGCTGCTGATGTCGGCGCTCCCAGTGAAATGGGCCCTGTGCCCCCAGCGTGGCGCTGGTGTTCCGCCCAGGTGTCTGGAGCCTGCCCATCTCACAGGCCCCAGAGGCCCCTTGGGATGCTCTGGGCTCACTAGAGGGACTTCAGAGGCCGAGTTGGGAGGTTTGTTCTGGCCTCCCTCCTGGTGGCCAGGGCGGGGAGGGTGCTGGGACCATTGGCACTGGCTCTGCCACCCGTTGCGGCCTTTGGGTGGAACACGCTGGCTGCGAGCCCCGTGCGAGCCAGTCCTGGCCCTGCCGGGAGTGGGTGAGGCCCCCGTGCGCTCGGGGAGGCAGCCGCAAGTCCTGCTGCAGGGTCTCTCGCGGGCCCCTTTTCACTGCTGTGTCCCTTCCTCCTTCATTCCCTTAGATTCCCCAGTGAGCCAACCAGGAACAGCGCTCCTGGAGGATCTGCCCCACCTGAGGGGTGAGCCACGATCCGTTTAGCGAGTGAAGCTGCACACGCGCGGCTGTTCCGCTGGGCTCCCGCTGCCCTGCCCCGATCCTGCCCGCTGACCAGGAAGCACTGGATTTGTATGCGAGGAGACCCTTTCTCCTCTTCCTATTAACCGCAGACCGTTTACACTTCTCCCCAGACCCTCCAACCCACTGATTCTTCTTTTATTTATTTTGTTAGCTTGTTAGTTTTGTTTTTTCATCTTTTGGGGGTGGGAGGGAAGGGGTCAGGGCAAGATCAGCCCTCTTGGTTTCATTGTTCTTCTTTTGCTCTTTTTCAGAGCTCCTAGAAAAACCTTTTTATGAATTGGACTTTTTTGTGATTGTGTGTAGGTAGCTTTTATTGAGGAATATTTTTATTTGGCTTTGAAATCTTTTTTGTTTTGTTTTGTTTTGTTTTAGATATATATATAAATATATATATATATATTTTGGGGGAGCGGGGAAGGAATGGACTCAGTCATGAGAAAACCATGTCTTTGAAAAGGACCAGGTTGTTACAAAATGAAGGTAATTCCGAAGAGAAGAGAGAAAGCTGAGAGAGACTGATGCATCTAATAGTTTCTCTCTCTTTTCTTAAAGAAGCATTTTCTTTTGTCTATGTGAGGCTTTTCAATTGTGTGGAATTAGCAGGATGTGAACGCTCGGGGGCGTTGCTGTGGAACAAATACAAACTGTATATTTTGCTAAGTGAAAAAAGAAACACTATTCATTAGGGCTGATTTCCCCCTCCTGTTTTCTAGATTTTAGGTTCCTGGGGGTTTATTATTGTTGTTATGGTTCTCCCGCCCCTTGACCTTCCTGTAACATATGTAAATACTGCAAGGTGTTCTTCGGCCTTGTGTCTGCAACAGAGCGACTTTGGGTTTGTTGAATTCCTTTCTCCCCCCCTCCCCCGTCCCTTTCCCCCACCCCCTTCGTTCCTTCCTTCTGGGCTTTGATGCCATGAATATGAGCAATACTATTCTTGGTTGGACCATGATGAACCTCCTTTCTTTTTTATACCTTTTACTGTAAGATTTTAAGACCTCTGATGGGATGGACGTGTGGCGTGGAGGGATGGGAGGAGGGTGTTGTGGGGGGGGAGGGGGGAGGGGAGGGAAAAGGAACCAGAGGGCCCTGTGGCCAGCTGGGGCTGCTTGGCCAGGCGACTCCCAGCAGGCGTTGTCTCTCCAGCACCTGCTCCGGCAAAGGGCTGTGTCCGCCATTGCTTGTCGCTGCTGATGCTTTGAACGGATGTCAACTCTCCTAATATTGATTGCTTCCTGCCAAGGGGCTCCTGACCTGCTGGGTGGCTTGGGGTGCCCCCCATTTTCTCATGAAAGTGGGGTGACGATTCAGGCATTGGGCAAAGGAAGATTTGATGCCAGGGAGACGTAGAGCTTCTCAGGGACCCATGAGCGAGAGACGTGCCACAACTGCCCTCTTTCCATGGCTGGTGCGCAAATCAATTTGCCAAAACGACACCAGGTGTTTCAGTTTGCCTCATACCCCACCAGAAATGACTGGAGCAAGGACAGCCGGAGGTTGAGTGGCAGGCGCCGGCCCCTGCCGCACTGCTCGTCGGCCACCTGCGCGCATCGTTTGGTGCCCCCACCCTGAGCCGTGCCCCGCGAGCGGCTGGGCGCCCCTCGAGGGGCCACTTCTGCCCCGCACCGCTCTTGCAAGCGGCCAGAGCCTCCTCCCGCGGCTGCCCTGGCTCAGCCGGGGTGGGGATGGGTTCCTGCGCTGGGGCAGCAGTGCCGAAGAGGCAGCCGTGGCCCCTCAGATGCACAGGCCTGACTGAAATGCAGCAGAGGAGACAGGTTCAGGGAGGCTGCCACCGTGTTTCCCCATCTCCATTTAGCATGCGGGGGGGGGGCCCAGACCAGCCCCAGCCCACCTGTGTCCCCCAACCAGCCCTCCTCCCTGGCCATGGCTTTGGTGGGTTCCCAGCTCTGGCATGCTTTTTCTCCAGCTGGAAAAGGCCGGAGCACCTCTCCTGGGCCTCAGATGCTGGTGGGAAGAGCTTAAGCTAACATGGGGTGGTGTTTCTGGTAGTTCAGCTCTGCCCCTTCTCCTAGGATTGGGGTGCAGACCCCAAGCGCGTCTCCGAACCGCGGAATCTCCATGTTCAACCAGGCCTCACACGTGGCGCCTCTTCCTGCACTGTGACCAGACCAAGGCCCACTGAAGGATGAGCTGTCTGGGAGGGCCGGCACGGCCCAGGTGCCCCCTCAGCGGCAGTTCCTTGCGTTTCCCCAGCAGGCCCCCCTTGAGTGCGGCTTCCCACCGAGGGCAGGCCTCGGAGTGCCATGGGAGCCCGTTCGGGAGCCCCGCGGTCATGGCGAGCAGCCTTGCGGACCTCCAGGGCAAGTCTTCAGACTTGAACCAAAGACCTAGTTTAAGGGGAGTGACTAAGCCTTCAGTTAAGATGCAGCCTTCCCAGGGAAAATAACCCAGCCTCATCTTAAGCTTTTAAACAATAACGTTTAAAACCATGTCCTCATTTCTCAAGTGTAGCCCCTTCTAGCAAGACAGGCGGACGGGAAGGGGCAGCCCAGCCTGAAACGAGGGCAGGCGTCACACAGCACTGTTGCAGTGGGAGCAGCGAGCGACTGGGCTGCTGCCTGCCCCCCACCCCGTGCCTTGCCGCTGTTTCCCGACAAGCAAGAGAGAAGCCCCCCAAAAGCTTTGGCCAGAGCACGTAGCGGGACAGGAAGAGCGTGGCCTGGCTTGGGCCCGCGGCAACGCGCCTGCCGGCAAGCCCGTGTCTGCAGGCGCTCTTACCTGGCGCCCCCTCTCCGCCCTGCATGTGGAAAATTAATGTACTGAGGGTAAGGGTGCATGTCTGACTTCTCCCTTGCATCTTAGTTTTCTGTGTGCAAAGAGGTTTCTTGCTTGTTTCAAGCTCTCAGGCCTTGCAGATCTCCCCCTCTTGCAGCCTGAAGTGGGCGAGTCCAGGCAAATGCTGTCACTTGACTCTGATACCTGCCGAAACTGCTCCTGACTCGAGAGCCGCTGGGCTCCATTGCATCCACCGCCTTCCGTGCCCGCTCACTCGCTCCCTCCGTCTTGTACCTTCCTTCGTCTTGTACCTTCCTTCGGCCTTCCTCCTCTCCCCATGGCATGGCTGACTTGTCCACACATCCCAAGCAGCAGAAGCCCCCACCTTACGCAGCGCGAAAATATTGGGAGAGTTCTCTAGCTGATGGAGGAAATGAGAAAGGACACTTAGCGAATTAGTACTGGAAACACAAAGCAATAATTTTTTGTTACTGAGATGAGTCTGTATGTCTGGTTTTTTTAAAAAAAGAAAAGACACGAAAGTGCAGCTGCGATGTATCGGTTTTATTTTTACTCTCTAGTCTTCAGCCTGGGGGGCTCTGGGGGCACTGTGCTACCTCCTCCTCGGACGTGCATTGAGCTGCCTGGGTGCCCGCCTCCAAGCCTGGCGGGGGGCGGCCCCAGCTCGCTTTTGGCGCTCTCGGCCGCTGCTGAGCCATGGGACTGTGGTTTGGGGGCCGCCATGGTGCGTCTTCTCTGTTTTTTTCTTAACAAAATAAAGCTGTGGATTTTATTAAGCCAGTTTTATTACACGTCCGTGTTTGTTCTTTCCATACCTGTCACCCCTTTTTCCAGATTTTCAGTTTTAAATTCCTAATAAATTATTTGAAAATGGCTTTTGTTTTGCTGTGTTCTGCAGTGTACGGGCATTTCCAAGGTGTATTTGGGTTTTTGTTGATGAAGCTCTTGGAGGGGATGGTCTCTTGCTGGGTCCGCCACCCCACACAACTTGGAGTTCAGCTCCCGTGAGCAACGGCACCCACGGCCCCTGGGCAGGACTTGGGGAGCTGTCGGGCACCCGGTCAGGGAAGTCTGCCCGGAGGAGGAGCAAGGAGGCAGAGGCAGAGAGGCGCCCTGGCTTTCTGGTGCAACTGGCAAGTGGGGTCAAAGAGCACGCTGTGTGGTGTCCTGGGTAAGCGTGTGGCACCAGAGCTCAGGCAAGCGGGAGCCAGGAAGCCGAGCAGGTGGCGTGGAGCCAGTCCCAGACGCTCGGCCGAACCGCCTGGCGGGATGGTTGTTGGAAGGATAAGACAGAGATGAGGAGGAGAGAGGTGTGAGCCACCTTGAGTTCCTTGAAAGGGAAAAGGGCAGGGTGTGAACATTTATACATCACTAGGGGCCACAGGCACCTCCTTGGACCTGGGTGGGAAACTTGTGGCCACCCCTGCACCGTGCCCTGCAACAACAACTCTCCCCGCCAGTGACTGTGGCACGGAGCGCCGGTGGGAGCTGCATGCCGGCACCTAGGAAGGCCCCGAGGTGCCTGCCCCGCCAAGCATGGGGTGCCGGGGGGGGGGGGGGGGCTGAATTGGCCTCCAGGCCAGTCACAGAGGGCACCTGAGTGGGACTCAGGACAGCTCTAGCCGGGGCACTGGGTTGGAAGGGGCTGGTCTGTGGTCATCCAGTGGTAAGTTCTCCCCATAAGTACCATTTCATGAATAGGAGGTGTAACTGCTGTTCACGTCAGTGGGGCTTGCGCAGGAGAACGTCCCACTGGATTGTGGGGTGCCCCCGGGTGTCCTCGGCTGGCTCGCAGCTCAGGGAGGTTGGCGAGGACCTGCTGCACCCCACACTTGCCCTTTCATTTCATTTAGAAAGCTGGGCGCCAGCCAATGTCCTCAGAGCCTGGCCACTCCAGCAGAGGAATGTGCCTTGGGAAAGGAGAACAAGAGATCCTCAGAGCGGAGCCTGGACCACGTGGGCCCGTGCCCTCCGTGCCCATCCCTCCGCGCTCGGGCGTGGGCTCCCAGGCCCTTGCCACGTGTGCACGCAAGAGGAAAGGCTGCTGCCCAAAGGGCTGGCCACTCGGGCAGCCACTCGAGGGACGCGGCGCGGGAAGCAGGCCGGCATCAGCAGGCAGACGGCTGCTGCTGCAGAAGTGAGCTTAGACTTGGCAGGCCAGGCGGGCGGCAGCTCCCTTCATTCCCAGCCAGCGCTGATGGGGGTTGCAGTGCTACACCCCTAGAGGGACAGGTTGGAGAAGCCTGTAGAAGGTTATTTGGACTGGGGAGGAAAAGAGAGTTTTGAGGAATGAATGGAATGGAGCAGCTGGAAGGGGTCTCTAAGGCCACCAAGTCGACCCCCTGCTGCGCTTCGCCATGTGCTCATGCATGCAGCTGCAGGCCCCCACCTTTCCCGCTGAGCCGCAGTGACCGGCCATGCTCAGTGGGCACGCAGGACATTGGAGCAAGCGAGGGGCGGTTGGGGGGTGGGAGGCAGGGGCAGGCATCGAAGCCCGCAAAGGGGGAAGAATGCTTATAACCATGGAAAAAGGTGTCTGTCTCCTCCTCCACCTTTCCCAGCCAGGTGCATTGGACTTCACCTCCCACCGGCCACTGGCAGTGCTGGCTGGGGTTAAATGGAGATGAGGCAGAGCAGGCCTGGAGGGGGCCTCTTGAACCCAGTCCTGGACTCCTGCAATGGGACTGCCCACCAGCCTGGCGCCCGAGTTCAGGCAGTGAGGTGTGTGCCCGTCCTCCTCATTTCCAGGCCCTGGGAGCCGAGGCCTGAGGATGCCCACCCCACCCAAATGTAAATCCTCCTGGTGGGGAAAGGAGACCGTGTGCTGGCGCTGGAACCTTCTCACTGCAAAACAGATGGCTAAGCCAAGCCTTGGAGAAGCAGCAGCCACTTTCAGATGGCCTTGTGTGATGTTTGTTTAGAATATTTATATGCCAGTCTGTCGCAAAGGCCTCAGGACAGCTTACATAAATAAAAAATAATAATATAAAACATAATGCAAATGAATTTCAGATCCACCCTGGCTGCAGATTAAAAACATATATAAACCAATATTAAAAGTTATTAAAATATTGTTGGAATAAAAAGGTCTTAACCTGGTGCCAAAAAACAAATAACAACAGTGCCAGGTGGACCTCTCTGGGGAGCACATTCCATAGGTGGGGTGCCACCGCAAAGAAAGCCCTCCTCCAGGTACTTTGCCTCCTAATATCCTTCATGGAGGGCTCCCGGAGGAGGGCCTCTGCTGCCGATCTCAAGGGGCGGGAGGGCAAATATGGAAGAAGGTGTTCCCGGGACAGAAGAGAGATGCTTAAGGAAAGGTAAACACAGCTCCCTGATCTCAGCTGCTGGTGCCAAGATAACAGCAGACCTATAAAGAGGCTGAAAAAGTGGATGACAGAAAACCCGTTCGGTGCCTGGCTTGCTGGCAGAATGAAACTTCTCTCCCTCCTCTTGCTGGCCCTTGGTGAGTTGCCACTAGCCAGGCCTGCTGGCCCAGAGCAGGAGATGGTGCAGAGGTGCCCTCTGGACAGGAATCCGGGGCCGGCGTGCAAGGCCCCGCACACCAGGATGAGTGAGCAGGAGCCAGATGCAGCGGGGCTGATTGCCACACTCGGAGCCCGTTGGCATCACGTCCACACTGCACACATGACCTCCCGGAAGCAGGAGGTCCCGTTGCTGAAAGCATCCAGCTGCAGCACCAAGGTTACCAAGCGGCAGAGGGGCGGCTTTCGAAGCAGGATGGGAAGCATGTGCAGGATGGGCCCCTCCTGGCACACACCTGCGTGTCGGGGGCAGGCAAGGGGGGGGGGGGGGGAGTGGAATTGGCTCTGCGTCTTCCCCTGCCTACTGATGGAACTTTCCTTCCACTTGTCAAAGCCCAGGTAGGTCTGCCTTGGGAGGGGGTGGGATGGCCTCTGAGGAGACCTCTGGGCTTGAGTCACCGGAGCTGCAGGTTGCTTGTGCTATGCTTACTGGCTTGGGCTAGCGCCTTTGCCACACTTGTGGCCAGAGGGAGCTAGATGGCCACTTCCCAGGCAAGTTCGAAGTGCTTGTGACCTTCTGAAAGGCTCCATGGCCTGGGAACAGGATGCATGGGGTCTCCTGCCGATACACCCAAGCCCTGACCAGGCAGCCTTCCCTGGCTGCAGTCTCTGAGGCATGGCGGGCGCTTAACGGCGAGGGCCTCTTCAGGAGTGGCTCCCTGGCAGCAACACTCACCTAAGACCCCAAAAGAGCCTTTGAATTTCAGCCCCAACACTCTGCTTGAGCCACTGGGCACATGTGCTGGGTTTTTTTGATCTTGGGCACATGTGCTGGTTTTGTGGTTACTTGTGGTTTAAAATGTAAACCAGCCTGCAAATGTTATGCTATTGAACTGCAGACTATAAAGGATGGGGAGGGAGTGGGGGACGGAGGGTCAGGAAGGGGTGCAGAGATGTTACTGAGTGTGGAGAATTTTTCTGAAGAAATCTCACCACTTTGCTGGGGTGGGGGCGTTTTCGCTTGGGCTCCCTGCACCACACCTGCAAGATGGGATGTTCTATCATTCTGCTACACATCAATCAGTTACTAGCACGTGGCTTGTGCATTTGTGCAAATGAGCTACAGGGACAGATTTTCCTTCAGTGAATCCAGGCTAGTGCCTCTCTCTCACTGCAGCAGGTGCGCAAGCAGAAGACTCTGCAGAGTCACCTGCTGTCTGCACGTTTCCACTCTGGGGCTCAGCAAAAGGCAGGCAGGCTGACCCTGCAAGGGACGGCTGGAGCTGTCTTGCTTGCTGCCTGCTGCCCTGCCCAGCCGTGTCTGGTTCTTGCAATTGTCAGGCATCCCGGCAAAGGATGTACTGCTGTCCCTGTCTCTGCACTGTGCACAGCACAGCACAATCCGGGGCCCTGGTCCAACCCTGCATGCAGAGGACAGCTCTGAACTCTGAATTAAAAGGAGGCCTGAGCTGCCTTGAGGAAGACTGATCGGCAGGAGTTTCACCTGGGGTCGAGCAAGCAACAGCTTCTGGGCTCTGCGATCTTCTTCTCTTTGACTCTTGCAGGGCCAGCCCAAAACATCCGGCTGCCCCTCCATTCCCTGCACATAAACAGCCCGGGTGGGCAGTTGCCTCCTGCTCCAGCACCAGCACCAGCACCAGAACGGCACTTCCCCCTCGCCTGAAGGAGGCCCCAGAGAGCTCCCTCTGCCGCTGGCTGCAGCCGCCCAGCATCGGGCCTCACTCTGCCTAGTGTGGGGCGGGGTGGGTGGCCTCACGCCCAGCCTGCTGCGTGCACGGCTGGCTGCTGCAGCCCTCATCTAGGGCGCACCACTCACAGGCTCAGGGGATGCCCTGGAGCACCGGAAGAAACCCGTGCAAAAGCTGGCATCAGCCTCTCTGCATGCACAGAGTGCAGCTCCAGCGGGCTCTGCCCTCTAAGCACGGAGCCTGGCTGCATTGTTCCAGCCCTCTGGCTGAATTCTCTGCTCGCAGGGAGGCTGCCTGTTGCAACACTGCATGCTGCTGCGCCAGGTTGCCTCCCTCCATGCCAACGCACATTCAGATTAAGACTGCTGCCTGGGCAACCCTGAATGTTTTACACACTAGAAGAGGGGTGCTGCACCTTCCTGCCCAGGGGCCAGTTCCATTCTGGAGACACTCTCAGGGCACTGCATTCCAGTGGTGTGCATGCAAAGTACCAGCACGATTGTTTTAAACCTTCTTTCAAGGAAGTGAAACCCACCCAAATAGCTGGTCGTCTCCTGAGAAATCGCTCTCTCTCTCTCCCCCCCCCCCCACCCCGCTTTCCCAGTGGTCTCAGTCAGTGCTGCCAAATCCCGGAATCTGTGGCAATTTTGGAAAATGATCAAATGCGTCATCCCCAGCAGTAATCCCGTGTGGGATTTCAGCACCTACGGCTGCTACTGTGGCTTGGGGGGCAGCGGCACCCCAGTGGACGCACTGGACAGGTGAGCCCCACCCTTTCTGCACATCCTTCCTGGGTGTGCGGCCCACCCGGGCCTCCTCTCTTTTTGCTGGGGACGGAAAAATGGATCCATTTGGTGCAGAACCCCAACCAGTCCAGCTGAGAAGCGCCAAAGTCACAGCTCGCTCTCTTCGTCCGGAGCTGTGCCCGGCTGGGCATGGGGAGGGCGGCGTGCGGCAGGCCCAGCCCAAGGCAAGTTTAGGCGGAGAGCCTGGGGCGGGGGGTCGTCCGACTTGCACAGCGTCGCCCTCGGCTGCGTGGCTGAACGGAAGCGGCTTTTCCCAGGCCAGCTGGCCGCACGCACGGTCTGGAGGGGAGCACTGGCGGGAGGCTGCGGCCGTCTCGTGATGGCCCATGGGCCTGCGCACGGCGCTGCTGGAGCAGTCTGGGTGGTGCGGCAGCCGGGGGCCTGGCCGGGGCCGGCGCCGTCGAGGCCTGGGGTCCGATCCTTGCTGGGCCATGAAGCCACTGGGTGAGCTGGGGCCAGTCACCGCCCACCTGCCCAGCCTGTTTTGCAGGGCTGCTGCGAGACTGAGCGGGGAGGAGCCCCGAGCGCTGGCTAGCGGTGCAAGGAGCTGCCATCGGTGCAAGGGGGGGGCGTTTTTCCTCGTCATACTAAAACTGCCAGTAAAATTGATTGGCGATATTATTCTGTTTATGCCTTACATTTCTACTCCACCTTTCCCACAAGGAGCCCAGGGCCTTCTCCCCTCCACTTCTTATCTTCACAACAACCCTGTAAAGTAGGCCAGCGGAGACTAGCCCAAGCCTCGTGAGCTTTGTGGCCGCGTGGAGACCAGACCCCAGCCCAGCCCTCACTGCCACGCCATGCCAGCCGCGGTAGAACGAAGGCCGTCATTGCATTGCTGCTGGCATTATTTGATAGCTCTATATTTTGCCTTTTTCTTACGAACTCAAACTGATTGACACCCTCCTCCTCGCAGTCTTTTCCCCACAACATCCCTGTGGGGTAGACTGAGGTGAGAGGGAGTGCCTGGCTCAAAGTCACCCGGTGGGCTCCACGGCCAAGCGAGGACAAGAACCCAGACCGCCTGAGTCCCAGTACCATGCTCTTAACCACGAATCTACGCGGGCCCATCGCAGAATGGGATGCAGGAGTTAATTCGACGGCCATTTTCTCACCCGGCCCATCGAAGCAGCCTCCCCAAGCCCCGGCCCTGGCGTGGAACGCCAAGGATGTGCAAAGCGGCCTCTCTGGCCACAGGAAGAGCTCCGGCCGGGGCTGCCACTCAACCTGTGCTAACCATCCCATGGCCAGGGCCCGCCAACATGGCTCCCAGTCCGGCCTTATCCAGTAGCTTAACTGATGGAACGCATGGTCACGAAATGTGGTCAGGCAGTAGCTTTATCCCATTTTTCCAACAGTGGAAAAATGTTTTGAGGGAGCCCCTGGGATTGGCTGTTTCCTGCTGGCATCTGCTGGCGTCCAGAAGAATCTTTGGTCTGAATCCAGCAGGGCTGCTTTAGTGATCATAGGATAGCTAAGAGTGGAACTTCCATGTTCGGAGGCAATCTACCTGTGGATGCTGAGGACAAACAAGGAAGGTTCATGGCCCCAGCAGGGGGTTCTGGGAAGTACCTAGCTAGCTGCTGCAGGACCAAGAGGGACCAACCTCAGTCTCTTCATGAAGGTGGCTCTCGCCTTCCTTTGCACCAAGCCTGGAAACAATTCAGAGCACTCGTTTTTTCTTCTTGCACAGATGTTGCCAAGCCCATGACAACTGCTATTCTGCAGCCAAGAAGCACCCCGAGTGCCGATTCCTTCTGGACAATCCTTACATGAACACCTACCACTACAAGTGCTCTGGCACTACCATCACCTGTGAAGGTAGAAACATAGAAACTGAGCGAGTCAGAAGGAGTCTCCTGGGTCATCTAGTCTGACCCCCGGCTCCAGCCGGCTCCGCTCACGACATGCCCACCATGTGCACGTCCAACCTGTCCTTGAACACCCGCACCGATGGGGCCTCAACGACCCCCCGTGGAAGCCCATTCCCACCCTCGGGGTCCTGACTGTCAGGGAGCGCTTCCGGGCATCTGGACACACTACACACCATGTCCAGCAGGCTGTCCTGCTCCTCAGGCAGAAGGGCCCAGGCCTGTGGCATGCCCAGTTACCCCTGCCCTCGCAGCTACCGTGTGGCCCTCTGCTACCACAGCTGTTTCCAGCATGCCCCGTTCATGCAGGGGATAGCGAAGTGTGTGTGAATCAGGTTGGGGGTGGCATCCATGAGGGTGCAAGGGGGACAACCGGCCTGGCCACACTCACTGGCACTCCCAGCCACGTCCACTGGCATGGCATTCTCAGCCCACCCCCAACAGGCACCGATGGACTTCCTGGCCCGTGTCTGGGGAAAGGTCCTCTCTGTGCCCCGCTTCCCCATGTCAGAGAGGTGGCCAGGCTGAGTTGCCCCTGCAACTTCAGGCTTCACTGCGGTGGGGGCTGCCCGGGAGCATTAACAGAAATGCTCCCGAGCCCCAGTGTGGTTTCCTCTGTCTATTTGCAGAGAAATCAGAATGAAGTTTTAGGCTTAAGTCAAATTGTGCAAAGCAGAAACCAGACCCAAATTGTCCCTGGAGTCATTAATGCAGCAGTTCTGCACCCTCATAATGGAAACTAAGTTAGTTCCCTAGGTCTCAGTGGGACTTTTTTCTGCACAGACATTTCTGGCTTAAGAGGGGCTGTTCCAAGATCAAGAAAGAAACTGTGCATTTATTATTTATCATAGTAATGTTTACATACCAGCTAATTTACTAAAAGGGCATCAAGGTGGCATAAACCAGGGGTCTCAAACTTGCGGCCCGCGGGCCAATTGCCGGGACGGGGGGGCACGGGGGAGGGGCCCTGTGGCCTTCAAAGCACCAGCGGCACCCGGGCTGGCCTCCGGGAGCGACGCGGGATGAGGGGCCCACCACCACCGTGGTGGTGGGATAGTTGATGCGGCCCAGCCTCACCCAGACTCTACTTCCAGCGGCCCCCAGGTAAGTTGAGTTTGAGACCCCTGGTTTAAACCAAGAACACTGTATCACAGTTACCATGAATCTATCTGCCACACTATCAGGAACTGTGAACAGGAAGTATTTAACTAAAAGTGCAGGAGCCCTGAAGAGACTCCAACAGCAGTCTGGCCTCTCCATCATGTATAGGATGGTTTCTGGTTGTGTTTTATTATGGGGAAAAAAATCCACAAATCGGGGTGAAATAACACAGGAGGGCAACACTGTAACACTAGAAAGCAAGATTTTGATCCTGGTACCAGCCAGATACTCCACAAAACAGAAGTTAACTAAGTATAGCAACTTCAGAGCAAAGGCTTGAGTGCTAGGAGGACACTGAACGAACTGTCCCGAGCTTTCAACGTCTCGGAGTATTTCAGAGCCGGGCCTCAGGGTGCTGCTGAGGGAAGCGTGGGCGGGCTTCGTTTTCCAAAAGGAGCGGCGCTGGGGATCGCTCAAACCCTTTCCTTCCCCCGCAGGGAAGAACGGCGAATGCGAGGCATTTATCTGCAACTGCGACCGCAGCGCTGCCCTGTGCTTCGCCGGAGCGCCTCACCACGGCGAGAACAAGCGCCCAGGCGCGAGCGGGCGCTGCCAGTGACCGGAGCGCCACGCGCTGGCCCTGCGAGGCCCGGCCGCCTTCCCGCGGGGGGCCGGGGAGCCGCGGCGGCCAGGCGTCGGGGCAAAGCTGGAGCCCGCGAAAGGGGGCCAGCCAGGGAAGGGCCTCCTCGGGAATAAAGCCCGGCACCGACGCGCGCCCGCTGCTCTTCCTTCCCGCGCGGCGCGGCGCGGCGGCGCGGCGCGGGGTGGCAGCTCGCGGGGGAACCCCTGACCTGGCGGGAGCGGGGCCTGGCCGCGGCGGGCACCCTCCGAGGGCATTTTCGCCCGCGGCCTCCGCCGGGCGGGCGCACCAGCGACGCCGGGGGAGGGCGCTCGGCCGGCTGCAGGGGGCGGCGGCGGGGGGCTGCCGCAGTCGGCGCTGGCCGCGTCCCGTCGGGAGGCCCCGGCCGTGGGAAGGGCGCGGGCCGAGGAGCGCCCCGCCGCCGGCGCGTGTGTCACAATGCGCGGACCGGCGCCCGCGGCCCCTGCAGGGGAGGGCGGCGCAGAGGCGAGGCGAGGCGAGGCGGGCAGCACCGCGCGGCCACCGGGCTCCAGCTGATCCAGGGCGAGCGAGCGAGCGAGCGGGGAAGGTAAGCCGGGCGCCTCGGGGCCCAGCCTTGCCCCCCCGGCGTCCTTCCGGTGGGCTGCGCAAGCGCCTTCACTCCCGGTCGCCTTTGAGCCGGCCTCGCAGGCTCAGGGCAGCGAAGGAGAGCGCGCGCCGGGGCCCCTCGGCCCGGGCGGCTTTCGGCCCGGGCGGCAGCGACGCTCCCTCTCCCCGGAGGGCTCGCCCGCGAGGGCACCGCCCACCGCCGCCTGGCGCTGCACCTCGCGTGGCGCGCGGGGGCGCTGCCCGGGGTGCCGCGGGAACCCTGCCCCCCCCCCGCACAAGTGGGCACAGCCCCGCCCTCGCCGCGCGGCCCTTCGCGGCGCTCGGGTGCTTTCACAAAACCTGCTTTATTCGCCGTTACAGCTTGTCTCACAACTTTATCCCTTCTATTCCTCAGTCCCAAGCCTCCAACCACAAAGCACCTTCCTCCTGCTCCCCTTGCCTTCCCAAACCGCCCCCCATTAAAGAAAAGCCGCTTGGCTCCGGTTGAAGGCTGGGAAGGATGAGAGGCCCAGCCCGAGAGGAGCCTCCCGCTTCCCTGTCCCACCAAGGCCCCTCAGGACGGGGGCCACCAGGCCGTGAGACATGGTGCCTCTCGGCTTCCCCGCTGCCTGCGACGCGCCGGCATCAAGCCAGGAGGTCTCCTCCCACCCATTTCTCTTCTACTGCTCCAAAGCACTGCACAACCCAGTGCTCCCAGTTTCAGAACCGTAACAGTCCTGTATGGTAAGTTGGACTGGGACATGAAGACCGGCCCCAAGCCACCTGGCAGACTTCACGGCTGAATGGGGGCTGGAACGCGGGGTCTCCCTGGGCCAGCCTGATGCTCGCTCCAGCTGGCTACATTTTTTCTGGCAGGGTTCCAGCGCCTGCAAACCACCGCATGGTTGGCAGAAATCAGACAGGCCAGAATTTTCCTCCAGTGGGTTTCCTTTCCACTGAAAAAAGGCACCTGTCAAAGCTCTGCCTGAGGGAGCTGCAAAAGGGACGGGCCCTGTGGGGAGCAGGCACTTACCCGAGCCTCTGTGTCAGACCCACACGCAGCTGCTTTGCGTTACGTGTTCCTACACTGATCCGGCTGCTGCTGCCCTCAGACACCTGCACAGGCCAGGGTGCTCTGGGCTCGTGGAGGTTCAAGGACGGCCCCCTCAGAGCACACTGTGGCCGGGGCCGGATGTGTATGAAGTGGGCGGGGGCCCTCCCCATGCTCTCCAGGAGCCTTCCCAGCCGGCCGACCTGATCCTCCTCCTCACTCAACACAGGCTGCCTGCAGCTGATCCCAGCCAACATGTTACACCCAGCTTGTTCACCCTTAAGCAACTCGAAGGTGGCCTTCCAACACTGTGGAGAGGCTCCTCTGCTTTCCTAGGATGGTTGATGGAAATCGGGGGAGAGCGGGAGAGCCAGCACGAGCTGGGTGTCCCGGGCACCTGGGGAGAGTCCCTGGGGGCCCGCATTCAGCCGTTTCGTGCAGAAGGCGAAGAGCCCTGTGGTGCAGGGCAGAACCCCATGGCACCCCACAAGTCCCTGGGCTGGGCCCCAGAGCCCTCCCTCTGCATGCCACTGTCTGGGCTCGCTGGGAATGACGGCATCCCCAGGCCGGTCCCAGCGAGGCAGCCGAGAGGGTACTGTACTTTCCCAGCCTCGCTCATCAACGGAATTGTGGCTGATGCCTGAGAGGAGATCTCCACAAGCCATTCCATCCGAGAACACCTGGTTGCTGCTGCAGGAGGGAGATTAAGTGGCGCCCTAGCGACCAGCCTCACGGGCACCGCGATCGCTTGCTGGCCCACCCAGCACCTGATCAGGGCTGCACCCACCTCGCAAACCTTCACTTGACCCACAGCTTCCCCCAGAAGATGTTGGGAAGTGCCCTTTGAGGAGATGGTGAGTCTTCTTTCAGAGCGGGCAAAGGCAACCTGTGGAGCTTGATGCTTGGCCAACAACTCCCATCTGTCCTCATCACTGGCTGTGCCGGGTATGGCTGAGGGGAGTTGTAGTCCAAAATGTCTGCAGGGCAGTCAGCCCAGCCTTGCTTCAGCGAAGGTCATTAAACGTGGTTCACTTGGGTAAGTCCATACCCAGTGCTCAGGTTACAAACAGGTGCCAAAGACTGCAGTGATGGAAGAGCTGGAAGCCGCTGCATTGCATTGTAAGGAAGCTCTGAACCAACAGAAAACAGGGTCAGAGAGCGGGGTAATGTGCTAGTAACCTCTACCCTGCAGAAAAAGCTGATTTCTCCTGGAATAAATTCCTGAGACAAGTTCAAATTTTGCTTTAACAAGAAGTATTATGCTGCCTTTCCAATCCCAAAGTCTGGAAAAGAAGAAATTCCTTATACCCAGATAAGAGGAATCATTCCAAGTGATCCTGGTGACAAGAGTCATTGTGAAGGTTAAAAAAAAAGGATCTGGATGCTGGATCCATACCTAAAGGTCAAAATCCAGACGTCTTCCCAAGGAAAAGGGCACTGAGAGCTCAACAAGCTAACCTTCCTAACCCTCTGGCAGGTTCAGCCCAGAAGCCCCTGTGATTATGCCTGTGACCCCTTATCAGAGGAGAGTGGTCAGTGATTTAAAGAAAGCTGTAAGGCCTGCAGACTACCCTGAAGAAGGACAGCAGTGCAAAAGGAGCTGCGGCTGATTCGCCATGAGCAAGAGGAGCTAGGCAAGATCCCCCTGCTCTTTCATGTTCTCCCACAGGTATCCCAGGGGACTTTGTGGCAGAACTGACTTGCTCAGTTCCCCTGTCGCGGCGATCACGAGCCCCTTCTCATTCATCAGGGCTTTAGTGTCTGTTCACTGAGATTTTGACAGCCATGGAAAGCCCCTTCAAAGTGCCCAAATGGCACGCTGTGGGAGATGACAGTGGTTGACAATTTAGGGCTTGCAAAAAGGGGGTGCAATTTACACCCCCTTTGTGGTGAGCTTCTCACCTTTGCTATTTTGCCCACCACCTTTGCATGTGCCTGTCAAAAACTACCTATTGCCCTGTTAAAACTCCATTTTAAAAGAAACCCCAAAGGTGATTCCTTTGCTCTCCATGGAGGGGAGAGGCTGCACTTTTGCAGTTTCCTGAGGAGCGACAAGTCTCTGGAAAAACTGCAAACTGTTAGGATCCTGAGGACAGTTATGTCAGAAAAGCAAGCAAAACAGCAAGAACAACCAAGATGAGGATTTCGTCACAAAGGGAGTGTACCTTTCATCACAAAGGGAGGGTACCTCACTACCCTCTTTGCATGAGCAAAAATCTCTAATGCCTTTGCTTTCTCTTGACATCTGTCCAGAAAAGCCCACTTTGACAGCAGGAACAGACCAGGGTGTTGCCTAGCTGAGCTCTGCATTTCCAAACTCATGGAACTCCTCACCTCTGCAGGTCTGTAAGGACAACTGCATTATTATTGTTTAAAAAACATTTGTGCCCATCATGGGCACACTTTATAAAAAGTTTACCAAGCACTGCAATGTGCCACTTGAGCATTTGGAAGAGGGCTTTCGGCAGCTGTTGAAGCAGATAGTGCGGAAATTGGTTGTCACGCCTGAGACAACTCTGCTCTGGAAAAAAAATGGGTAGAGTACAGAAAAGCCGTGGCAGCAAAACGTGGTCACAATAATGGCAGGTTCGTTCGTTTGGCCAGTGGATGCTTGGTGGTTGCCCGAGATCCACTTGGCCTACACATGCAACCATTGCAACCTGGTTGGTCTGTTGGAAGAAACATGGGAAACGAAGGCATGGAAAATCCCTGGAAAGGGGCAGCAGTTGGGAGCAGAAGAGCCAGAGGTCCAACTGTGCCGGCGAGAGCTGTGGGATGGAGCTGCCTTCACGTGTTTGAGGCCAAGACTGGAGGACAGCCTGCAGAGGAAGGACTGCAGGATGCCCTCAGCAGCAGCAGGCAAGGGGCTGACAGTCAGGAGCAATGAGCCCAAGGCCTACAGCTGCAGCAGCAGCAGCAAGAGAGGACCAGTTGCTGTGGGAGTCTGCCTGCCACTCGGGAAGGCCTGCCACTCCTGGCCTCCCGTACAGCTGTTTCCCCGGGGGGGGGGGGGGTGATTAGAGGCGTGGCTGAAAGGTGGTTGATGCTCATGAAGCCCAAGCGGCTCTTCCTCCTTCCTTCTCATCCATTTGGGAACAAATGATACTACCAAGTAGAGGCTTTAAGAAATCGTGTCTGTTGAAGCTTTGAGAAGCAACAAAATCCTCCATTAGATGCACACATAGTAAAAGAAAAGGTGGTTCCCAACAAAAGAAAAGAAGGTGCTCAGCAAAGATGACAAAATGATAACAGATGACAAAGAAAGGAGGCAGACCTGCTCAGGCAGGAAAGGCAGAAGTCTTTGGTTCAGTTGCCCCCAAATGACAGGAAGTGCTAGTTCTTCCCTACTCAGCAACGGTGAGGCCTCGCCTGGAGTCCTGTGTCCAGTTCTGGGTTCCCCACTTTAGGAAGTATGCAGTCAAACTGGAAAGGGTTTAGAAGAGGGAAACAAAAATGACCAGGGAAATACAAACAAAGCCCTATGAGGAGAGACTGAGAGAACATCTGGAATACCATGTCCAGTTCTGGGCACCAAGATTTAAGAAAGATGCAGGAAAATTAGAAAGGGTCCAGAGGAGGGCAACAAAAATGATCCAGGGTTTGGGGTGACTGCCCTATGAGGAGAGACTGAGGGAACTGGGCATGTTCAGCCTTGAGAAGAGAAGACCGAGGGGGCACATGATATCCCTCCATAAATACCTCAAAGGCTGTCACAAGGAGGAAGGTCAAGATCTCCTCTCATTGATACCAGAGTGTAATCAAGTCAAGTTGTGACAATCCAGGTTCAGGTTCGATATCAGGAAAAGCTTCCTCATGGTCAGAGCTATATGATAGTGGAGCCAGCTGCCTAGAGAGGTGGGGGGCGCTCTCACACTAGACATATTCAAAAAGAAACTGGGCAGCCCTCTGAGTGGGGTGGTGTGACTTGGTGTCCTGCAACAGCAGGGGGCTGGACCCAATGACCTTCATGGCCCCTTCCAACTCTACTGTTCTATGATTCTATGAATGGGCATGTTTAACCTTGAGAAAACAGGGGCGATATGGTAGCACTCTTCAAGTACTTGAAACGCTGTCCAAAGAGGAAGGACATAATCTCTTCTTGATCAGCCCAGAGTGCAGGACAGAATAAAATGGGCTCAAGTTACATGAAGCCAGGTTGTGGCTAGACATCAGGAAGAACTTGTGACTGTTAGAGCTGCCCAGCAATGGAACCAGTTACCTAGGGACGCAGTTGGATAGCCATCTGTCAGGGATGCTTGAATTTAGCTCCTGCATTGGGCAGAGGGTTGGATCTGATAGTTTTATTGGCCCCTCCCAACTCTAGTTTTCTATGATTCAAGGCCCAGCCAATCCCAGTCATTCCAAAGAGACGTCTGGGAACTTGTAGGGTGGCTGGCAGTGGCCCTGGCCAGCTTAGCAGAGGCAGCAAAGATGTTTTACCATTCCTGCCAAGTGGTTCACTGGCTAGTTCTCAGGAGTTACTCACATTCAGATGACAGGGCAACCAACCTATTGCTCATGAGCGACCCATCTGGTGTGAAACAGTTCAGGTTTGCAGAGCAGCCATAATGGGTTGCAGTGTTGTGCGAACCCACTCACGGCGTGAGATGAGGCTTGCAGGCTCCTCAAGTGGGGCACGATCCAACGGAAAGTTCTTCGACAGACCCTCCCACCCAAATAAGTGCAGATGGGCGTGAGATGCAAATCTTCTGCTTTCCAGTGAAGCATGTGCAGGAGAACAATCCTGCTGGATGTGCAACATGCTCATGAATAAGATGCTGATTGACTGGGTTTTCTGCCAAGCACTTGACATGCCATCTCCTTGCCTCTCCTCTTTCTCTCTGGCCAAGTGTAGTATGGAGACCCTGGATGAATTTGACAACGAGTACCCGCTAACGGTTTCCTTCTGTGAGCAGATTTCCCCGCAGGCTTTTGATCAGCAGGCCCTGAGCTACACCAAGAAATCCCTGCAGGAACTTTATGCTCAGATGGAGCAGAACCCGGGAATCTGCAAGCGGGTGCTACGCAAGAGGAAACAATCCGAAAACGAGAAAGCTGGCTTGGTGCGATTTCTGAAGGTAAGGCTGTGCTTCCCAAGGGGACCTCCAAAGCAAGTTGCTGAAGGACAGAGGAAAGAGCCCTGCTTTCTCCCAGGCCTCTCACTGTGGTGATCAGCAGAAACAGCTTGCAGGAAGGCTTCCTGTGCACAGCACACCTTCTTCCTCCACCCTCTGAAATGGTCCTCCCCACTGCCCAGCCCACAGCATCTGGAGTGGCACCATGTCTGCTCAGCAACCTTGTAATCTGGCCACCTGCTGCTTTTGCATGTTTGCAGGCTAATTCGCCTGCCTCATGTATATAGTGCTCTTTTCCAGGCCAAGCTCTTTTACATGCTTCAGGGAGACATGAACTCTGACAACGTGCTGGGGGAACTGGAACTGGAAGAAAAGGTGGAGCAACTGAGGCAGGAGATGGAAAAGGCTAGTGATTATGCGTGCGGTAAGAAGCCCTCCTCTCTTCTCCCTTCTGTCTGGATTTAGCTCCAGGCAGCCCGTCCCTGTGATCCCTCTGCCCCACACAGCTTCCATCATTACTCTCCCTAGTACTCATTTGCATAATTAATTCAGAGGGACAAAGGGATGAATTGGGCAACAAAGTGGACAGTGGAATTCAGTGTGATTAAAGATTAACCACGTTTTTCTTAACCACCAATATAGAACTCTGGGCCCTAATTGACCAGTTAGATTGCCGGAATTAGCAGGGCACATGGCAGCTTTCCTATGGCCACTTGGCCTTCCTGGGCCACATCACCACGGAACCCTCCCGTGCTTCCTGCACTCTCCTCCTCCCTTCCAGCCTGGAACCTTGGGCTTTAATTTGCACCAAATGCAGATCATGTCTGAACTCAGTCAAACTGTAGTCTTAATTACTCTTTAGAGAATCAAACTGTAGTTGAGAAGTCGGTTTGTTTCCCTAATTAAAAGTTAAGATGAATCACGGTTTCAAGGTCTGGCATAATCTGAAACTGAAAATATCTGGAGCGTAGTTTAGTGGTCTGTCGGAATTAGCGACTGACTTGCACCAGGTCACAGCTGATGCGCACAGCCACCATATTTGTACCAGCTTCTGGGAGAGAAAACGCATCAAAGGTGAACGGAGAGCAATGCAGGTGGTTCCCGGGGAAGCATGTGCAGCCTCGCTTTGTGCCGCTCCAAGTGCCGGGCAGCTCAGAATTGCAGCCGGAGCACCTCCGAAGAGCAGGTGTGGAGGGGCCCTGCAGGCCATTGCCCCCCCTCCCCGCCACCCGGGATTCCATGTGAAGGCGCTCCTGGCAAGGGCTGCCTCTCGACAGACACCGGGGTGGGGGAGCCCCAGCCCCTCGGGTCACGGGTTCTGCTGCCGTACTGCTCGAAAGGCAAGAGGTACTTCCTGCAACTGGAGCCAGTTGCTCCGTGTCCTGCACTCCGGGATGACCAAGAAGAGATCCTGACCCTCGGCAGCAAGGCAGCCTTTCAAGGGTTTGCTGCCCTCCCTCCCCTCAGCCTCCTCCAGGCTGATGGTCGAGCAAAAGCCAGCTATTTACACACTCATTCCAAGATGATGTTCACGTTGATGCTGAACTATCACTTTCTGCCCATCATCTTTTCCTGGAATTTAAAAATATCACATTTTCAAAATACTAAAAATGAATTTTTAAATAACAACAACAATAAGAATGGAACTTTGTGATATGACAGATCACTTTTTTAAAGATGAGAGACTTAAAATGCTTTGGCCTCCTGGGTGTTGTGTAGTTGCCCTCGCTGTGTGCAGGCCAGGGCCAGGCTGGGCTGGATGTGAGGGGGCTGCGATGCTTGTTGCTGCTGCCTCATGCATAAAACAGCCTTTCTCCTTCGCAGCTGCCAAGACAGCATTATGGAGGCCTTTGGAGGTGCAGATGGGGAAGACTGCCCCGCTGGGAGGATTCAGCCCCAGCCAGAACAAACTTCTGGACTCCGGTGTTCCAGCCATGCCCAGAATATTTGGTTCCTTCCCAAAGCAGGTTTGCGCTTCTCAGAAGGCCCTCCTCTGCCACCGCCTCCCGTTTTCCCAGATGTTCGCATCAGTGTCGAATGGTGTGGAGCAAGCGGAGGGAGACCTTCTCTTCCCCCTTCTGTACTGGCACCCAGCTGGGTCATCCCAGGAAGCTCGTGGGGAGAGATTCAGGGCGGACCAGAGGAACCCCGTCTTCACACTGTGCGCAATTAACCGGTGGGATTCCCTTCCATGAGATGTTGCGATGGGCCCTGCTCTGGACAGCCCTGGACCAATTCCTGGCAGGGAAGGGCATGGATGGCACCTAGTCTGGATGGCTGGGAGGGCACCAGGATGAAAGGCAACCTGCCTTAGTGCACCGTCGCTGGGGACCCGGGCAGGATCCTGTGGGCAGCCGGCGGCCCATCTGTGAACAGAATGCTGGCCCAGATGGGCCTGTGACCGGTCCAGCCCAGCTTCTCTTAGGCTCTGATGCAGAATCTGCTGTGATAGCAGGGTGGGGTGCCGGGAGGGGCTCGGTGTCAGAAAAAATACTCAGGCGGAAGAACTGGGGCAGCAAGAGGCATGTGCATGTGGGTGAATGGCCAGCCAAGTCAGGCATCAAGTGCCACGGGGCTCCCTGTGGCCCCCACACTAGTCTTTCAGCACATGCCCACGGACAGCAGAGTCCTGGGGCCGAGGGCCCCCCAGAGATTTGCGGCCCAAGCGAAGGATTTGGGCCTGCAGCCCTCGGGTCTGCCCCGACACGGCCCCTTCCCACAGGGCTGCCACGTGCCCCCTTGCTGCTGGGGAAGGTCCTGCCTCTCCCTCCTTGTGGGGCAAAGCGGTAGCCCTGGCGGAGCAACCACTCACGGGGAAAGGGCTGACTCACAGGTCCCCAGGGCACAAGCAGCTCGGGAGGCCTTCTGAAGAGCCGGCGCTGTGGATGAGAGTGCCTGGCAGGGCAGCTGGGCTCTGTGGCAAGACCTCTGGCGGTCCTTGGCCCCTGGGCAGGCTGCTGCGATGAGAGGCTTCTCGCAGTGCTGGCTGCAGCCTGCTGGCCCGCACCGGGGCGTCCGCGGCAAGAGGCCTCCTGCCCTGCCAGGAGCTGCTGGGCCGCGCTCTGTCCGACACACATGGCCCATGCCCGGCATGGCGTCGCGCCCGGGCTGCTCTTTTCCTCCAGAGCTGGAAGACTGCCGACAACGCTGGTGAGCCGTGGGGTGGCGCCCCTGAAGGGCTCCCCTTCGACTCTTTGCTCTGCTGGGGCAAAGATGCAAATGTGCCAGACTGGGCTCGGTCGGGACAGAAAGGGGCAGTCCCCCTCCAGCCACGTGTCTTTCCTGCAAGGCGCCATCCAGTGTGAGGGGTGTGGTTGCCTCTTGGGGGGAGCAGCGGCCATGCCTGAGGGGGCTCCCTTTGTACCCCCAACAGGTAGAGAGGAGCCCGGCTTCTGGCGCAGACCTGAAGCAGCTCTGGGCTGGCCTGGCGTCCGCCAACAGAAAGAGGTGGGTGCAGGCTAAGGCAAGGCCAGCTTTGCCAGAGGCTGGTGGGCTGTGGGAGCTTCCGAAGGGCCTCCCGCAAAGTTTGCAGGCCTTTCCCGAGAGAAGGGCTGCAGAATCGTGGGGCACCCAGCAGCCACGCCCCAGTGAGGCCCCGGCCCCGGCGTCCTTGGATGGAGCCGCTAAGCGGGAGGCTTGGGAAGGGGCGAGGCACCGTGGGCGGCCAAGAGGAGGGGGCCCGCCTCCCTCCCCGAGGCTGCCCGGGGAGCAGGGAGGCTGCGGCTGCGCTGTGAGCCGAGCCTAACCAGACCCCTCTGCTGCCTCGGAACAGCCTGGTTGACCTGCGCCCCTTCGTGTTGAACCCCGGCGGCTTCCGTCCCTCATTCCTGGGGAGTAACATCAGCCGGCTGAAGTACTCCAGCTTCCCAAGGTAGGTCCCTTCCGCGGAGAGATACCTGAGCAGGGAGAGGCATTTCGTTTGCGTGCGGAGGATGTGGTTTGGGCCACATGAAGATAATGAATGGTCAGACCTTAATTCTTGTGTTGCTGTTGTTGCATTAGATATTTTATAAATTCTGCAAATTGTGTTTACTGCCTCGCGCAGCATTTTGAATTCTTGGATCTTGCCTTACACTGTATTTTGTATACTGCACTAAGGTATTTTGGAAACCACCCTGAGAGCCTTTTATGGCCATGTGGTGGCGTAGAAATGTTATTTGGTGATGATTATGATGAATGGATGCGCTGCTCTCCCAAGGCAGCTGAGCTGGACCCTGCCATGGCCCCCCTACCGGGGGCGGTCCTTTGACCTTGCACTCTGAGCAGGGCACCAGTCGTCTTTGGTCACAATCGCCCGCGTGCCCCACGCTCAGGTTCCTTGGGAATCATATAGTAGAAAGGGGCCTCAGCGGACCCCCGAGCCGAGCTCCTCTGAGGCGCAGGCACTGCCCCACAGGTGCAGCCTCACCAACCGGGCAGCTGCCTCCCCCAAGCCTGCGCAGGTTGCTGCAGGGGCTTTCTTCCCTTGGCCAGCCAGAATCCGCTTCCCAGCAGTTTTGCCCTGTTGGTCCCAGCCATGCCTCCCAGAGCAAAAAAGAACTCCGTCTCCTGCCTTCCCCACACTTGAGGCCCCCGGTCATGTCTCCCCTCGTCTTCTCCACCAGCCAGCCAGCTCTTTCAGCTGCTCCTGGCGGCACTTGCAAGAGGGTGGCAAGGACTGGCTTTGGACAAAATGGCCTGTTATCCCAGGTGGACTTTGTGTGGGGTCTGCAGGAGGGCCGTCCTGTCATCCACACCTGACTGACATAGCCCACGGAGACCAGGTGAGCCCTGCAGCCAGGGGCGAGAGCAGCAAAAATCCCTCACCTGTGCCAGCGTGGGCAGTCCCCAGGTGTCCAAGTGGCCAGGGGGGCTGCTCTCAGGAGCGTTGGCTGCCTGAACAGCACAGAACAGACACCTCTGCCCACTGCTGCCGAGCAGCCGATGCCAGCTGCTAGCCAGGGTGGCGAGGTGCCTCTCCCTTCTGTGTCTGTGACTCTCAGGCTGCGGGCAGGGACGGGCTCCGTGGGGCTACCCCATGCCCAGAGAGAGCAGTGCTGTGCAGCAGGTGGCTCCTCCCCTCCCCTCACTGAGCCCAGATCTCCCCACTCAGGAGCAGGCCCCCAGGGCAGGTGGTGATGCCTTTGCCCTTCTGTGCTGCCGGCCACACGCTGTGCTGGGGCATGGAGAGGCTGGGCTGGGCTGCCTCCTGCTGGAGAAGGAGAAGCAGGCGCTCCTCCGTGGCGCTGCCCCTGCTCGAGTGCCTCAGGCACCCCGCCTGTCCCTGCCCTGGGTCAGGCAGGACCCCCTTGCACAGCACAAGCCCCCCTTGGCATGCGGTCATGGGCACCCGGGAGAGAAGACCTGGCGGATGGAAGGGAGCAGGGGGCGTGGGGAGCCCCCGATGAGCCCCCCGTTTGCCAGGCTCATGGTGGGAGCCTCGGGAAGCAGCCATTCCACTGCGGCTCGCTCGCCAGGCTGGGCGGCCGCAGCAGTGAGCAAGCCTGCCACCTGGCTTGGCCCTTGGGGGGCCCAGCTGTGCTCATGGGAAGGACTCTCTTGTTGCAGGAGTCCTGCCAGTGGCCCTGCTCCGTCCTCTCACAGTGCCGGCTCACCCGGCACCACGGCCGTCTTCAACACGCCTGTGCTGCCCAAGTTCAAAGGCGACAAAGATGAGGAGAAAGAGAGCGAAACTGCCGGCCCCGAGTCAAAACCTACAGGGGCCTAAATGCCGTCGTGCGTGGGAGGACGCTACTTGAATTAAAGTCCCGTGCATGCCGCTTTGTAGGGTGGGCCCAGTCCTGCACGTGAAGGCTGTCGAAGCGTGGGGCAAGCGGGAGGGGCCACCGGGGGCTGCAGGGAAAGGGGGGTGGTCCTGGCGCTTTGGCGCATCTTGCATGGGGATTCTGACGTCAGGAAGACCCCCCTGACCGACGAGCAGTCCGCCTCTGCTGGGACAGCCATCCTCCTAGGAAGCGGTGTGGGAGGAAGGGGGTCAGCTTGGACAGTCCGTGGGGTGGAAGCCGCTGCGGCCAGATCACCGGCGTGCCCAGGCTGGACACGCAGGGCACCACTCGCTTTGCAAGCAGATGGAAAGCCGACAGAGCTGCCTTCTCCAGCCTGGTGCTTTGCAGGTGCCGCTGGCCCTGCTGGCTGTGAATGATGGGAGTTGTAATCCAACACATCTGGAAGGCACCAGGTTGGGGAAGACCGGTGGAATGGCTGGGGCAGGAACTAAAACTCTGGAATGGGTGTCCTCAGGCAGGTCACGGAGTTGTGACCCCCTGGCAGGGTCACTGAGAGGACCGTGAAGTTGCCAGCCAGCCTGCCGCCCTTCCTGGCCTCCCTGCAGCCGGGAATACGGGGCAGGCATTTATGTGACTCGGCACCACAGCACTCCCCACCACGACCGACCGTGGCACGTCGCTTTGTACAAGCCGTGGGGAGAGGTCTTGCTGTTGCTCAGAGGATGGGGACCACTTTTCTCCTAGCACAGGCGCCTTGCGTCTGTCAGCCCACAGGCCGAGTTCAGTTTGGAAGCCATGCTAGGGCCAAGCACGCCGGTGGCCGCTTCGGGTTTGGGTGCAGCAAAATTAAGAAGCAGGCCAGTATAGTTTAGCTTGCATCTCTTACTGCCGACAGTGAAGTCCCAAGAGAAGCAATTCAGATGTTTAGAGTGGGAGAAAAACAGCACACAAGCTGGGAGATCATCAGCAGTCTGGGGCTGGAGGGAAGTGGGTGGGGCCAGGGGAAGGGGACTTCCAGGGAAGCCCAGGGGGACGCTGGCCTCTGGCTCTCCTTGCATAGAGAGAGGCTCGCCATCTTAGTGCTGCCCATTCCAGGATGGGTTCTTTGCCAAGTTAAAAAGACCTGGGAAAGATTCTGGCTGACCTCTGCCCTCCTGCTGGTACCTGGTGGGTGGGGGGAGCTACATACGTGGGCCGTGAGCTTGCCAGGGGGCTGTCGAATTCTACATAGGTGCCTCATTGTGTAGTTGGACTCTAAGGCTGAATGGGGGAGTCAGAGCCCTGGACTCTCCAGGGGGCTGTGGACAGGCCCCCGTGTCAGCATCTGGGACATGGGCAGCGGGCTAGTGGGTGGGAGCTCCAGGGCGCGGCACACGGGCCAGTCCAGAAGCACAGCTGAAAATAGTCCAAAGGTTGGAGACCCGAGAGGAGCCGAGGGAAGCAGGGACCTTGAGGGCTGGAGCCACTGCAGCAAGGCAGGAGCAGCTGGGGCAGAGCTGGAGTGACTGTGGCTAGGCTGGAGCAAGGCTGGAGCAATGGGCGGGGCTGGAGCAAGACCAGAGCAGTGCAGGAGCAAGGCCGGCCGACTGGAGCAAGACTGGAGTAGCACTGGAGCAGAGCTCAGGGACGGGCCAGAGCATGAAGAGCCAGAAAGCCTTTATTGTTGAGGCAGCATCTGAAGGCTCCCAGGTGCCACTCGTAGAGGCCCTGATAGCTGCAGCAGCTTGTGCACCCAATCCTGCAACCACCAGAGCTGTGATGCAGGCCGTTGGCCAGCAGAGGGAACCCGAGCTGCCTTGGGTTCTGACGCCCCCTGGCTGTGGCCGCAGTTGCAGTGTGTGACGGTGGGTGCATGTTCACCGGATGGTCCGGAGCACGTCCTCCTCTTTCCTCCCCTTGTGTGTTCCGACAAACGGTGCCCCTGCAGGAGTAAACTTGAAATGTGACTTGATTGCCTACGAATATGTAGATTTGCAATGAAGGTTTTGCCCACTTTGCCACTTTCCTTTGTGGCCAGCTTGGGGAAGGAATGACTTTCAGGCCGACGTGCGTTTTTCTGGGACGCCCAAGGCCACAGCACAAGCCCGTCAGAGGATTTTCTCCAGGAGGTATGCTTGGCCGATGAGTTGCTCCATGAGCTCCGGCAGCCAGTCCCGGAGCAACAGGGCAGGCTTGGTGCTCCAATAAGGATAGAAAACCTCCCGCTTTCGCAGCGCACCACCTCTCACGATCTCCCGGGCACAGTCTTCTTTCGGGCTTGCCTGCATGTTGATTTTGCCCCCCACAATCTTCAGAGCAGTATCTGCGGGAGAAGCGCAACCGGGATTAGCTCCCCGTGGGAGGGGTCGAGCGGGCCAGGGGCCTTGGGCGCGGCTCACCTGTGTCGATGTACCCCAAGACAGCCACGGTGACGGGCAGGTCGACTCCCCGCAGCCGCAGCTCCGTGCGCAGGCTGCTGTAGAAGCCCTCCAGGGCGAACTTGGCTGCGGCGTACGCGGTGGAGAACGGGGCAGGGATGCGGCCTGGGCAGAGAGCAAAGCACTCAGCGTGGGCGGCCGCAGAAGCCTGTGAGGGCCAGCGCGGCCAATTCGTTTCCGTACAGTAAAGGGCCACTCCCAGGAAGACTGGACTGCTGCCTCTCTTGTTTTGCTACAGGATAGAACTTCCTCTGTTACGGCCACCTGGACCCGAGTGCCTAACTAGCCTTCCTGAGCTGCAGATCCCATCATCCACAGAGGTTTCTAGCCAGTGCCTGTGGGAACAAAAGCGTGGACCCGATCCAGCGGTTCAGGTCTTACCGTTCTGCAAACAGAGGCTAAGGTAACAGAGAAGAGGAGGACAGAAATAAGAGCCGAGGGGAGCCATGCTGGGTCGCCGCGGGAGCAACCGACACTGCCCCAGTTCCACCAGCCCGGTGCCGCTGACCCGGCCCTCGGCGAGGGCTCTCCTCGTAGGCTCAGGCAGGGGCTTTCCAGCCCTGCTGGAGAGGCAGCTGGGGGCTGCACCCCGGGCCTTCTGCATGCCCCCTGAGGCTGAGCTGTGGGCCCTCTTCCGTCTTGTGAGGCCATGGACAAGATGCACCTCAGGCCTGAGAAGCGAGCGGGCGCTTGCTTGCTGGACCTTCCGTACTGCCCAATGGCCAGAAGGCTCTCTGGGTAGCCAGTTTCCAAACAGTTTCTGCTTCCGATGCTTCCCGACGAGTTAAATGTGGCAGGTTCCTACACGAAAGGCGCGATCCCACAGATCGTCCAGAAGCGAGCCCCTTGAGGCCCAGGATGACGTACATTCAGGCACCATTTGCCTGAGAGCAGAGCACAGTAGGACCGCCCTCCCCAGCCTGGTGTCCACCAAATGTTTCGGGACTACAACTTAAAAAGGCCTCCCTCTCCACTTCCTCCACACCCAGCATGCTTCAGGATGCCTCGATGTCTCCCCTCGCCAGCCTTTTCCTATGTGAAACTATCCCAGATCACAGAATCATAGAACAGTGGAGTTGGGAGGGGCCAGAAGGCCATCGAGTTCAACCCGCTGCTGTTGCAGGACACCATGTTCCACCATCCCCCTCTGTCCCAAGGGCTGTCCAGTCACTTTCTGAACATCTCCAGTGTGGGAGAGATGTATGGTTTCCTCATCAGAGTGTCGCTCCAGCCCTGGGATCATTCTTTTTGCCTTGTCTGCCCCTTACTGAAGCCCCAAAGTGCTGGTGCTAAACCCCCTTGCCTACCGCTCATAGAAGACACGACAACAATGTTCCCATGAGCCTCTCGGAGAAGGTCCATTGCCGAAATGGTCAGCTGTACATAGCTGAGGAAATTCACGGTCATAGAGCTGATCACTAACTCCATGTCTCCTTTGAAAGGCTGAAATCCTGCATTTCCTCCCACGTGGTTCAGCACGAGCATGTCAAGACCCCCTGGAAGTGCAAAGGGCACAGCGGGTTGCATCCCGGCACAGTGAAAGTGACCCCGGAGGCTCCAGTGCCCGCAGGGAGGGTCAGCTTGGCCCTGCAAACGCGTGAAGGGTGTTCCGTGGGCGCCCCCTCCCTGCGCACACTGGGACTCCCGGACTGCCACCCTGCGTGCTTACAGGCGGGGCGAGCCGCACCCAGAGCGCTTCGGCAGCTGCCCTTGTGCGAACTGAGAGCGCACAGGGCCGTGGTCTGGGGGTGCAGGGCGCTGCGCAGCTGCCTCGCCCCCTGCTGCCGGCTCCCTGCTTCTGCATGCCTTCCCTCGGGGCCTCCTGGAGCCACAGCTACCCCTCTGATGCATAGCCAGGTTGCCGCAGCTTGCGCTGGGCAGGAGGCGGCGAGGCGGGGTGGACCGGCCATCTCTGGCCGCTCCAGGGGAGCCAGGGGCCAACCTGCTCTTGGCCTTCCTGTTCTCACGTGCAGGCCTGCCTTGTTCCCACCCTGAGCCCTCCGTGCTCCGGCCGCCGAGGCTGAGCTGGCCACACGACTCGGCCGTGCCCGGCAGCGCCTCACTCCGGGGTGAGCAGGGGCCGGCCAGGCTCGGGGCGCCAGTCCAACGCTCCCCCCACACTCCGGCTTCCCCTGGACGGCCAGGCCTGCACCACCGTTTCTGCCTCGTGGGCGGGCGGCATCACTGGAAGTCTTTACCAAAGGTGGCTTTGGCTTCTCCCACAACCTTCTGGGCAGAGGTCAAGTTCTTCATGTCTGACACGACGTATGCAGCCGAGCTGGCCCCCAGCTCCAGGCACTTCTGAACCACCTGGAGGGCACAGGATGGGGGAATTGGAGGTTTAAACTGCTGTGCTCCACTTTAAGGGCTTTTCGGCAGGCAGGTGGCATTTGATGGTTAATAACAGGTAAATGAGCCTGCATCCCAGAGGGGCAGCTCCATTTTGCTGCTGCCCTGGACCGCACGTGCCTCCTGCCAGGCACCCCGCAGCCCCCGTCCTTGCCAGTCTTGCTTCAAGACCCTGTCAGCACTGACCTGGTTGCGTTCCCAGGGTCCGAGCCAAGGCACTGAGCGGCAGAGCAGTGGAGCTTGGCAGGACAGGTCCAGCCCACCCAGTTCCCCCTTCGTCTGGATTTTTCCTGCCTTTGCTTGTGCTGGAACAGAGTCCACAGACGAGGGGATCCCGGTCTTGCCAGGGCCGGTAGAAGGGGGCGGGGGGGCACCATCCACTCTGGGCACTGGGCCCCCTGCTGCCCCCAGCCAGTGCAGCAGGTGGGGCACAGGAGTCCCTGGTCCAGGACAGGAACCTGGGAAACACTGGAGAGGCTGGGTGTCCGGTTAGCCACGGGAGGTGGGCTCTGAGCGGATGGGCGGTGGCGGCCTCCCAGCTTACCTGCTGGAGTTGCTCCTCCCTCCGGGCCGTCACCATCACGTGGGCACCCATCCGCGCGAACTCGTAGGCCATCTGCTCCCCGATCCCCGTGCTCGAGCCGGTCACCAGGACACGCTTGCCTCGCACCATCTCTGGAGGGGGAAGGGGCGGTCGAGCGACTTGCTGCCTCCGTACTCCTGGCGGCCCTTATGAGCTGGGGTTCCCTCATTGGCGGGGGTGGGGGGGGGGGACAGAGCATGCCTGACTTTGGGCAGTAGGCCTGGGCTGAATCCCCACATGACCAGGAAGCTCCCCCAGATGCTCCCAGGCCGAGCGAGAAATCTGGCAGGGCTGCTGGAGTCGGCCTGGTTCCACCATGCAAGTGTTATCGATTAACCAAAGGCAAAGATTGGAGCTTGACCCGTCAGTCTGCAGTGCCAGTTTACACAGAGGGTGCGGTCCTCTGGAGAGGCAAGCGTGGCCTTCCCAAATCTGGGCCCCTCTGGACATTTAGCACTGCAGACTTCAGCCTTGCTGGCTGAGCATGAAGGGAGCTGCAGGGCAAAGCCTCCGAGGGCGCCAGGTTGGGGAAGGCCGGGCAGGGGGACAATCCTGTGCAGCAAAGCCGAGAAAGAGGGAGAAATGGGGGCGGTGGAAAATGAGCGGTGGACAGGAGGCACCGACACCCAGCGCTGCCGGCTCAGCAGGGAAATGTGCCCATGGCCTCCTCAGTAACGCCCTGCACGGCGATCTTGCCTTCTGGCGCAAAGCTGTCCCGCAAGGCCCAGATCCCCCAGGTCCCCAGCCCAACACATGCCCCGCCAGCCCACCCCACACGGTAAGGGGCCTGGAAATGCCAAACTGCAGCTACTCTGAGTTGTCTGCCCGGCTTGGCACAGTTGTCCGCTTCTTACCAGTGAGGAAATAGAGGCAAGTACTTACCATGGATCGGGAGCAGGGAAAAGCTCACTGGGCACATTGCAAGACACACTAACCCCGGCCCCACAAGTGAACCACCCACACTGCATCCAACATTCAGGCTGCCCCCATTTCCTTCATGAATGCAAACCCTTTTCTGCCAGCTGTGCTTTCCCGCCCTCCCTTCTGTCCTTCCCAGAGAGTATCTTTACAACCTCCAGGCTGATAGCCCCTCCAAAGTGCCCAGGCAGGCGCCTGTCCCTGCCTTACATCCCAACTCGGACCATCATAACCCCATTGTAAAAGGAAGCCTGAATTTTGACAGCCAACTTGCAAACGTTGCAGCTCTGCTCAAAGGGCTGGCACATGCATTTCCATCCTCCTGGTCAGCTGTTCTTGGGAACGGGTGGGAAAGACATGGGATGAGAGGAGTCGGGTGCAGGCAGAACTAATCAGAGGATCTTGCCTTGAAGGGGCTGCTCTGCCGGCACCTCACTTTAGCGCAGAATTCACTCCCGATCTGCTTTCCCTTGGCAACCCCTTTTTGACAGCTGTCAGGAGAACCAAAAGCAAAGTTCTCTTTGCAGCCTCCTTGGCTTAATGTGTAGGCGGGGCAGGCTTGCCAGGCTGCCCATTTCAGCCCCCACAACTGGACACCTGCAAAGCCCAGTGATTCTTTAAGGGAAAATGCGCTAATGGCTTCTGCTTAACACTGCTTAATAATTTCTCAAGGCTGCCACCCGGGAGAGGAGGGCTGCCTGGCTTACCTGCTGAAAAGGCCTCCTGGCTGTAGAAATAGTAAGCGCACAGGGCCGCGAGAAGCGGGCCAAGGATCCTGAGCACACCCATGGCCACCCCGGCCTGTCAGGAAGCCCAGCTGGCGCCGCTGCTCTTGTGCAGCTCGGGTAAGTGCACGACCTTCTGCCCAGGTGACAAGGAGCATGTGGCCCGCCCCCAGTCAGCCATCTGGCCCGACTGGGAGGAGGCAGCTCTCCGTGGCTCCTGCAAGCCACTCCCTGCCATTCCTAACCACACAGGCCTTTGCCTGGCAGGAACCTCCCCCGGCCCAGCCAGTCCAGCGTGCCCAGCGGGCGAGCTGCCCCTTTCCCTCCCTCCTCCTCTGCACACGAGAGCAAAATCCTCCGTGGGCCTGCCTCCCCTCGCTGCTGGACTGCAGCAGGGGAGTTGCCTTCCAGATGCACTAGCCTTCAGTATCCATCAGTCCCAGCTGGGCTGGCTGGAAATAATGGGAACTGTGGCCCAAAGGGTCTGCGGGGCACCCAGCCAGGAGCAGCTGATACTGCAAGACAAGCAAATCTGCAGTGGATTCTCTGAAGTGCAGGACAAGCCATGGCTTCGCTTCGTGTGAACGTGCAGCCCCTTCTGAGGAGGTGTGCTGAGCCCTCCAGTCGTGGCTGTGTGAACCCAGTCGGTCTGTTCCAGCGACAGTCCACGGTTGAACCTGCACTCGGCCCGAGTGAGGTCATCAATCCTTCCAAGCCCAGGCGATGTGCAAAATGTCCTCTTTGCGCTCTCTTGGCCACCGTGGGTACATCCTGGAGGTCACGAGCGACTGGGAGCAAGCCTTTCCTGAGCCTGTCCCCTCCAGAGGTCTTGGACTGGACTGTGACTCCAAGCAGGACCAATGACCAGGCTGCCGTGTCAGCTCCAAAGCATCTGGAGGGCGCCTGGTCATAGACGGCTCTTGCAACCTCCCTGACACCTTTCTTCCAAGACAAAGTGGTTTCTTCAAATGCAGCAGCATATTGAGGAGGGAAGCAGGGGGGCAGGCCCACTGTGCTGAAAAGGGGAGTGACTCTGCCAGTTCTGGGATGACTTCCAGTCTAACCAGGATGCAGCTCGACAACTTTGAGAAAAGGCTGGGATCCAACGGGCTTGGATGACGCCAAACTGCAACGGTGGGGGAAAAGTTCACGGCTGGCCAAACACATGCAGCGGGGGGGGGGGGGGGTTGCGCAAGGTGTCTGTTGACCCGGCCAGCCCGAGTCCGACCTAGTCCCGCCCTTCTGGGATCTGCAGAATGCTGCCTGCCTCTGCTTCATGCTTGCTGCTAAGAGCTGGACACACCGGCTCCTTCAGCCTCTCAGGGGATCCGTGTCCCTCATCTTGCTTGTCCTGGTTGCTCTCCCAGCTCCATTTCAGTCACTCCCGGTCTGTGCAGCGCCAGAACCCCCTTGCTTTGCCCATTAAGAAGGAACCCAAAGGAAGCGCGCTCGTTCCGTAGATGGGGCAACCACACCCTAGCCCACACAAGGCTAAATCAGCCAGCTCTCATAAATTCCACCCCGGGACAGTAAAAGAAATATAACTTATTTTATTCATTACGTTCTCTCCAACCTCACTCTAGCAGCCTTGGGTGCCTTGTGCAGATGCAAACGATGCTACTTTCCAGCTCCATGCGGAAAGTGCCCTTACCTGCACCCAACTGTGAACTCGGCGCCGAAGGCAGTCCTGCCCGAAATAAACGTCCGAAGCTATGGACAGGCCCGCGAGAATTTTCCCATTTGTATGTGTTGCAGCCCCACGCAGGGCCAGTAGTGAAAGGTGCGCACAAAATCATGCTTACACTATGATAAAAAGTAAATCCAGGAAGCACGAATTTCAGTCCAGCATTAGATACGCAGAGGCACCTGCAGAAACGAGAGCATGTGTGACCTGAAACCAAGACACGTGGCTTCTGGGGATCTTCTGATGAACAAACCGCCCACGCTGCCTCGTGCTCCAACAGCACAGCAGAAGGCGCGGAACGGCCACCAAAGGGACCTGGGAAGTTTGCACAGGACGTGAAGAGGTTCGGAGGCTGAAATCACGGGAGAGGGACACAGGTAGCTCCGCGTTTCCAGAGAAGCTGCAGCTGGTGCCTCTTGCCAGGGTGGCTGCTGAAGCAACTCTCTGAGCGGGCTGAGCATCAAAGCAGACCTGCAGGCGACAGAAGGTGCTACTCGGCTGCTCTGGTCTGGGGAGGCCCACACCCACCTGCTAAGCTGCCATTGAACCCGTATCCAGTGAGGCGACTGCTATAATCAGAAGCACAGTTGATGGCAGTGGCCAAAGAACTGAGCTTAGCACCTTTTAGATCTTTTCTAAAAGCAAGTTTCTAGCCCATGAGAGACACATGAAAGCATGTGGACAATCGCAGGATCTAAAGATTTGTCTGCACAGATTTCAAGGAGGATTCCATGCCCCACAGGAAAAGATAAATGTTCCCTGACTTTCTCTGTGGCTAGTAAAACCAGAATATTTTGGGTCACACAGGTGGCCACCGTCCATGAGCGCAGGCACATGAGGAGCCCCGCTGGGGAGCCCCAGACTGGGCCTGAGTCCAGCTGGAAGTGCTGGCTTCGGCCTGGGGCCTGGGACCCAGTATCTGGTGGAGCACCTCTTGCCCTGTGCACCTGCACATGCCCTCAGATCACCTGTGGAGACCATTCTCCACGCGCCCCCACCTTTGGAAGCCTGAAGAGCAGGTCCTGGAGGGGGAGCTCCAGGGATGCCCCACATCCCAGGTGTGGAATGCTCTCCTGTCTGTGCGTCCAGGAGCCCTTGGGGAAGGAGCTGTGCCATTCCCGGGCGGCACAAAGGATTCAGGCCCACCGGGCGCCCTCCCCTCTTGTCTGTGCAGCAGGCAGCAGCTGCACCCTTCCCGCCTGCTGGCCGGGGGCGTCTGCTGCACGGAGCTGGCTTGGCCAGCCTGGGCAGGAGGAGGGGAGCGCCAGCAGGGCTCCCACGATGCCCACCTGGGTCAGCTGAGGACGATGGAAGGCAGCAGCTCCCCACAGCGAGAGTCCACTTTCAGCGACGCAAAGGCATCCGCCCTGGTAGGGCCGATGTTGACGATGGCGACTGGCAGGTTCCCCTCACGGGCCGCAAGAGCAAACTTGTATGCCGAGTACACCTAGCGGGACACATGGGGAAGGCCCAGTGAAGAGCCGCGGAAGCACGGGGCACCCCCACGAAGCCCTGGATCCAAACGCCGTTTGGCCCAAAAGCAGGAAAAACCACGCGGCCTGGGCCACCCACAGCAGCGGAAGGAAGCACTTCCTCCGCGGTGCAGAGCCCCTGTTCGGGAGGGATCTGCTCTGCTGCGCTTGGCAGCACCAAGAGCTCCCCGGCGCCCCGAGGGTACCTGCAGTGAAGACCCTGCCACGAGGACAGAATCTGATTCGGCCAGGCGCCGGTAGACGAAGTCCACTTTCTCTCTGCGCACGGAGTCCCCAAAGAAAGTGACGTCCGGCTTGAGGGCCCCACCACATCTTTCGCAGGAGGGGACACGGAAATGGCACATCTCCTCTTCCGTCAGAAAGACGTCACCATCGGGGGCCACCCCGTGGCCCTCGGCCTGCCACGCGGGGTTCAGGGCTGTGAAGTGCTCCTGGAGTGCAGTGCGGGAGGTCTGGTCTCCACAGCTGACGCACAGGACTCTGTGGGACAACAGCCCTTTAAGTTGTAGGGCAAACTGGGCAGTCTGCGGCCCTGACAGCCTTCCCTGGTCTGGAGCACAACTCCCATCTTCCCCTTGCTGGCTGAGGATGACAGCTGTTGTTGCCGACTGCATCCGAAGGGCAGTGGGGTCAGGAAGCCAGTTCTGGTGTCCCCGTAGGCACAATCCCTTCCCAAGGGCTGCCCCATCGTGTCTACGCGTGCGCTCACACACACGCACCCCGCCGCCCCGTGACAGCTGGGCAGCTCGCTCAGGCCAGTCCTGAGCGAGCAAGGCAGGCAGGCACCCGCCTCGAGAAGCGAGAAGTGTTTGCCAGTCGCTGATCCAGTGGCGCACCCTTTCCGCCATTCCCCCGGCCCAGCCCGGCCCCCAACCTGTGGATGCTGCCGTGCAGCTCTGTCAGGCGCCGACTCCCAGCCTTGCTGTGGAGGGCGTCCACGTTCTGGGTCACCAGCCAGTGCAGCTTCCCCAGAGCCTCCCAGTCCCGCAGTGCCAGGTGCGCCGCGTTGGGCTGGCGGGAGGAGAACTGGGGCCAGCCCACGAAGTTCCGGGCCCAGTACCGCTGGCGGGCTCTGGCGCTGCGGAGGAATTCCGCGTGCTGCATGGGCCGCCTGTCCGTGCGGGCATACAGGCCCACGCCTTCGGAGCGGTAGTCCGGGATGCCGGACTCGGTGGAGACCCCGGCCCCGGTCAGCACAAAGAGCCGCTGGGAGTGCCGCACGAACTCCTGCAGCCTTCGGGCGTCCGCGGGGTCCAGGGGAGGGCTGGCCGGCACAAAGCGCAGCGCCTGCGCATCCGTCCCGGGCGACGAGGGGGAGGAGGAGGAAGAGGCAGCACGGCAGGGAGATCTGCAGGCAGCCCACCCACCCGGGGCCTTCAAGACGGAGGTGGCACGCATCTGCATTGGAAAAGAAGAGGAGAGGGAACAGCTGCTGTGGCACTGGGGCCCATCACATCCTGGAGACCGCGGGCAGCCGCTGGAATCAGAGAGAAGAAAACATGGCGAGCCAGCATGGTGATACGTCTGCTATCTTGGCCTGACCACCGACGACCTAGGAGAGCTGAGTTCGAGTCCTCACTGAGGGAGCCCATGGGCCAGGCCCTGTCTCTCTGGCTGGCCTGCCTCGCAGGGCTGCCATGAGGATGACACGAAGAGCAAGGTTAGGCGGGTTATGAACGTGATTAGCACATCTGGCCGTGTGACTCCAGGGTGGAAAGGCTTCCCCTGCCCAATTGGCGCCTGCACGAATTACAAGCAAGCAGCCCGGATTCCGGTGAGTGTTCCGCCGTCGCAGCTGCGGGCCAGTGGCAGCGCGGGCAAGTTCCACGCCCGCCCCGTCCCCGCGGCCACCCCGCTGGTGCCGCCTGCTGTGCACGTGCGGCGGCAGGAGGGTCGAAGCCGGCGCCGAGGAGACCCGCGGCCCCGCTCCTGCCGCCGCACGTGCACAGCAGGCGGCGGAGCTCCCCCGGGAGGGGCTTGTGCAGCGGCGCAAACATTTTCACGCGCGGCCCGTCGCCTCGCCCAGCGCCGGACCTAACACGCTCCCCGCGAAGGCCCCTTCCCGTGCCGCCCGTCGCACGCTCATGAGTGCGCCCCGCGCTCTTACCTCGCCCGCACTCCGGAGCGCCGGCGGCCTCGGCACGCACAGGCCACTGGGAAGTGCGGACTACAGCCCCCAGAATCCACCCGGCGCGCCCTCAGTTGCGGGCCACGCCCCCCGGAGGCCGCCCAGCGGCAGCTCCGCTCGGCCCTGCCCCTGCCGGAGCGCAGGCGCGTTGGCGGAGGCGGGCTCGGCGTCCTGTGCTCCGCGGGCGGCCTGCTTCGCCCGTTCGCGCGGGTCGCTTGCGGTTCCGAGGAGCGCGGAGGAGCCTGAGGAGCGGCGGGCGCAGCGCGGCGGTTGGATGGCCTTCCCGCGGCTCCCCCGCCGCCTTGGTCTGGCGGACGCGTGGGTGGGGCGCCGCCCCCACCAGCCTCCCAGCGCTCCCGGCTGCTGCTCGCGTCCGCCCTGCCCGCCTGCACCGCCGCGCCCGTCATCCCCGGCTGGTGTGGGTCGCAACCCAGCGCTTAGGGAGGCCCCGCACGCCTGCCCCTGCTTCCTCTCGGGGTTGCCGACTGGCGAACAGGCCGCCTGCCCCCCCCCCCCACAAATACCGAACCGAGCCTGAGAAGGAGCTAGTCGGACGATGGTCTGTGGAAGAGGCTGCCGCCCCCATCGTGCCAAAGCGCGCCCAGATTGCTCGCAGGCCCCCCTGAAAGCGAGGGGATGCGCAAGGGCCGCCCCATAGCCAGGCAACCCCGGGCGGCTGCCTCCCGAGCCCCGGGCACCCCGCAAAGGCGGGAACTGGCGCAGTTGTTGGGGGCCCCCAGCCCTGGAGCGAGCCCCCCACTCTGCCCAGCTCATTAAAGTCTGTACCTAGTGCAGAAGTGGAACAAAGAAACGTCTGAGGGCGAATATTTTGCTTTTTAGCCCCCTGTAACTTCCCTCCAGGAGAGGTGCTTTGCAGATAGACGCGGGGATTCTGAAACCACGCAATCAAGGTCCTTGGGTGGCCAGCACAAGCATGTGCCCCTAGTGCAAAACTCAGTGTTCCCAGACCAGATTTCACTGGCTTTTTCATTCTGACAGGTACTTTTGCCAGCTTGAAGAGCAAACAGTCTCAAAGGGGAACCAAGAGCCTCAAGACATGGTCAGTTTGCATCCCTTCGCCTCACAAGCCTCATTGAAACAGCATCAGTTCTGCTGGACAAGCCAAGCCCTGCCTGCACTCTAGACTCAGAGATACTGGCATTGCAAACACTTCTGCAGCCACCCACATTCCATGCAGGAAAGGCTCCAACCCAAGGGAATATTCTCCAGCGCCATTTCTGAGATACTGGCCCACCGGGACCCCGACTTCCTAATCCTGGCATTCACCAAGGGGGGCATCCAGAGCCAACCATGCAGCTGTGGACTGACTTTGTTACCTGGTGCACTGGACTTGCTCGGCAGACAGTGAATGCAAACTGCACGAGGCGTTCAAAGCTTCCACGTCTTGGAAGTCTCGAGGCGTCAGCATTCATCATAGAATCCGTGCAAAGATCCCTCCCGAAAAGGACCCAGCTCCCACAAGGACAGGCCTGAAATGTTGCCTCTCGGATCACATGACCATTGCTCAGACTCTCTGCAAAGCTGCACCAGAAGTAGAAATGAAAGCTCCAGTAATTATTCTTAAAGCCCTGCCCTGAAGAGCCTGAATTTGATCAACCAAGCAGAAGAGACCTGATCTCCATGAACCAAGAGAAGTCTGACCTGGAACGGAGTCTCTTCAGCCTGGAGAAGAGGAGACTCCGAGGGGACCTGTTGGCGACATACAGGCATGTGAGGGGGTGTCAAAGGAGGTGGGTAGAGACCTGTTCTGCCCTGCAGAGGAAGGCAGGACGTGCTCCAACGGAGCAAAGCTCAGGAAACCTAGGTTCCATTTAGATACCAGGAAGCACTTCCTGACAGTCAGGACCCCGAGGGGGTGGAATGGGCTTCCCCAGGAGGTGGGTGAGGCCCCATCGGTGAGGGTGTTCAAGGATAGGCTGGACACGCACATGGTGGGCATGTTGTGAGTGGAGCCGGCTAGAACTGGGGTCAGACTGGATGGCCTGGGAGGCCCCTTCTGACTCACTCTGTTTCTATGTTTCTAACCTAGGCACAGTAAAACAAATCAAAAGTGTCATCCTAGTCACCCTTGATTGCTTGTAGAGACAATCTTTTGCATGTTCCTCCTGACTATATTTTCTAATTTTCAAAGCAAGATGATCTTTCCAGAGCAGTTTGCTGTCAAAAATAACATCAAGACTGAAAACTGGAAACAAGATGCGTTTGATCTCCATACAGTTGCAAATTAGCATTTTAGATGTATTTGTGCCTAGGAAAAACCACACCCATGGATTCTGGAAAGGAAAAACAAACCTGCTCTTTCAGATTATGTAGAGCAGAGGTTCTCAAACTACAGCCCACGGGCTGGATCCTGCCTCATTTATCTGGCCCGCCTCAGAGCTTTTGGATTCACTTGGAGAAAACAAACTCCAAACGAGTCCAAAAGCTCTGAGCTGGCACAGATGTTCTTTGAAACTGAGCGGAGAGGCGGCGCACGCACCAAATTGTAACAGCTCAGCTGTGTGTGTGCCAGCTCTCCGCCCCTCCCCCGCATTGCATGCATATACAGAACCGGTATATGGAGTGGGAAACAGAAGAGAGGAGGGCGGAAGAGAGAGATGAAGACACTAAAAAAGGATTGAAGATAAAAATGTAACTTAAAAAATCCATTTTCTCGTATGTGAGCCATGTCCCCAGGCTGCGGGCCAAGCCGCCACCTTGCCGAGCCCAGGGGCAGTCACTCAACGGTGGCAGCGGCTTGCTCAGAGAAGGCCACGACGGAGGCGCGGGAGCAGCGGCCTTCTATGGGCAAGCCGCCGCCGCTGTCCCTCCCCTCCCCTCCCCTCGCCTTGAAAGAAGCCCTCGCCTCCCTCCTCGCGGCCTCTCCCGGACGGGGAGCCACCCCGTGCTCACCTCTCCGGCCTCCCACTGCCGCTCCTGCTCCTTCGGAACCGGGACAGCAGCGAGGAGCGTCATGTCCATCATGCCCAACCAGCATGGCCAATGGAAGTTGTAGTCCAACTCACAGGACAGTACTAGTTTTGCCAAGGTTGCACTTAAAATATGGTAGTCATCAGCTCTGCATCCAAATACAGCCATTGTGTATTGTGGGCATAGTTCTGGGCTGATTTGCTTGAAATACTAAGAGTGGCATTAACAGTATTTATCCTTAGTATTTTTGCTTCATTCTTTGTAAATGCCAGTTGCAGTCCTCAGCTGCATTATGCAAAATACTATATTCAGAGACAGTCAGAAGGGGTCTCGTGGGCCATCTAGTCTGTCCCCCGGCTCCAGCCAGCTCCGTTTATGACATGTCCACCATGTGCATGTCTCGCCTATCTCTGAACACCCTCACTGGTGGGGCCTCACCCTGTAATGAGGAGCCCAAAACTGAGCACAATACTCCAGTTGTGGGCGCACCAGAGTCGTATAGAGTGGCAGTAATACCCCTCTTGATCTAGAAGCCACACTTCTGGCTATGCAACCAAGGGTGGCGTTCGCCCTCTTGACCACCGCGTCACACGGCTGACTCATGTTCGGCCTGCAGTCGACCAGCACCCCGAGGTCCCTCTCACAAGTGCTGCTCTCCAGCCACTTGTCCCCTAACCTGCACTTACATTTAGTGCCTTGGTTGTGTTGTAGCTCTGTCCCTTGAATATGGACATGCTCTTCCCCGTCTCATCTTGCGCTTCTGCTGCAGCTCGAGGGAGTGGAGTAAACATTTTTTTAAATTTTAACTAATTTTTAATGTGCAGTGTGCATAGAAATTAGTTCATTTTTTGCAAACTATAGTTCCCTCCCAACACTCTGAGGGACAGTGAACTGGCCCCCTGTTTAAAAAGTATGGGGACCCCTGTCAGAGGCTCTTTATAGTTCTGCTAAATCCCTTGCCCAAACTCATTTTCCCCTTCAGTTACAACTAATACTGCCCTCCCACACAATCCAAAGCTTGAAACACATCCAAGGAGAGCGTTGCTATTTCCGGTTTCTCCGCAGCTGCCGTGTATTTGATCTTCAGCGCTCCTCGGGTCGCATCTGCCATCGGTTGGGCTGGCATCAAGCCATCCTGATCTGCCTGGGCATACGAGTAATTCACTAGGAAGCTGGTCAATCTTTGAGGCAAAACGGAAGAGGATGAATTTGTAATGGAATTGGTCTGTTAACTAAGGAAAGGGTAAGGTCTTTCCCTTGCTTCGGTGTAACTTTTCTTCTAAGTAATCTGCAAGATTCTGGTATTTTCCTCCACCCAATATTGCGTTATATATTTTGACAAGTGTATGGATACAACCTCTTCCCAAATTTTGTAATAATGAAAGCTAGTAATTTACCCCCCTTTTAGTGTCAGAATAGCTGTTCTGATTTCCACTACTGTTACTGGAGAGTTAAGCTGTTGTTCATGCTCTTCAGGAATTGGTATTATTGGTAATACATCCACAAATTCTTTCATATATCTTTCTCAATTAATTCTGTTTTGTAGAACTCCTCCTAATAGCAGCTCCTGTTTCAGTACCTCCTGGCTGCATATGTTTTCATGTGTCTGCTGCTTCCAACTCTGATTCGGTCCCCGTAAGTTGCAGAGAGGTTTTCTTCCAGCCCATTTTCTTCTGTTCTTCTGTGAGTCTCTTTCTTTGAACTTCAAGCCATTCCGGGCCTCTGTTTCTCTCGTTTTAATCTTGCTCCCTCCACTGTAAAATACCCTCTGCAGGTGGCTTGTTGAGTATCCCCTAAAAGGGCAGGATCTATTTGCTCTTTCTCCTGAGTCTCATAAAACACATAATTTCTCTTCTAATTCTTTGAACAGTTTGGGGGTTTGTAAGTGTATGTGGAGATGCAGGTGGAGCAGTGGTTTAAACCACTGTGCTGCTGGGCTGGTTGATCGAACGGTTGCCGGTTCGAATCTGCACAACAGGGTGAGATCCCGTTGCTCCCACGGTTCACCGGGGGCCCAGTGCTGCGCCCTTAAGCACTCCACCGCTCTGGCACTGAGGTTTGGCAGGTGAGCAGAATACCCCTATCTTAAAATACCACCCAACCAAATCAATGATAAGGGTACCACAAGCATACAGAGTTTTGTATTTCTCTTTAAATGAATAAGAAGGCAATTGGTTCTATGAGAAATGAATCAACATTTATTTTACTGTATCAAAAAATATAGCATTTCATTCTTGCGTGCAGTCTTCAGCCGACCTGGCTGCCAGAACGGATCCACACACTTCAGCCAGACCTCGGGCCAGAGTTGGGATTCCGTGCGACGCCGCCGTCCCCGCAGGGCTGGGCTTCCCCTTTCCATGTTGCCGCTGCCTCCGCTGCGGGTGCTTTCCGGCCGGCCAGTGGGGCTGACGGAATTCGCCAGGGCATCCCATGGAGAGCTTGTCCTCAGTGGCGTCTCGCCTTCCACTCTTCGTTCACCTTCCCGGATTTCGCTCAGGATCAGCACTGGCAACAATTGCCAAGCCTTCTCTTCCGCAGGTGAGCTCAGCTTGTGAGAGGGCTGGATTGCAGGCTCAGCACCAGCAGTGGCAACTATTCCCAAGCCTTCTCATTCACAGGTGAGCTCAGCTCCTGGGAGGGCTGGACCCTCTGAAGGATGGCTGCAGTCTGAGCTTGGCCTCAGAAAGTCCTGGCTTTTATCGGGTCGGATGATGACCTGCGAGGACCGGCAGCTCTGTGATGGCGCTGGGAGCTGGAGGGAGCCGGCCTGCTCGCATTATGACGCCACGCTCCTAACCCTCCCCACCCCCCCGGGCCAACTGGGGGATGCCAGGCCAAACCCTTTGATTGACCACATATGCCCATGGTCATGACTGCTTGGTGCCCAGGGCATTTGCAGGAAAACCTCTGTGGCTCCAAGCCTGCTTCCATGTGCTCACATTTGCTTCGGTCCAAGCTTCTATTCTGGGCATGATTGACATTTTTACTGTGGTTTTAAGCTTCCATGTTGCACTCCATCTATTTAACCTTATGGCTTTCATTGCTGTGAACCATCTCAGGAGCTTTTGGGGGAATACGTAGAAACCCAATGCACAGAGAGTCATGGAAAACTAAAGTCTCCTTCTCTTCCACCTGAGCTCAGGCAAAGGCAGGCTGAGGCCTGAATTGAAAAACTCGTCCACAGCTTCTGAAACGTGCGCCATCCATAGGATCCTCCCCAGTTGGGAGAAAGGGCCGGTGGCGTCTCAGGAGGGGGTTTTCACAGTGAAGGTGCAGCTCCTGCAAGAGGGATAATGGCAGCTACGGAAGCAAAGCTCAGGAGGGACCAGTGTGACTTTCAAGCACAAGCACAGCCACAGCCAAGTTGTGCTTTAGAAAATGGAAGGACTACTAGAAGCCCAGAGACAGCAGCCTCACTCTTCCAAACATGCCTAGGAGCCCCCATGAACCTTCTTGTTGCATCGTTTCCATTTTTTAAAAAATTGACAATCCTTAACAATAACAAAAACATACAGTCATCGTACAGCATGTACATTTTCTATATAACAATAACTATTTACATGTCCATTCCAAGTGTATTCCACAAATTGAAAGTCACAAATATATATATATATATAAAAACTTACTAAGCAGCAGACCAATATACTATAGGGTTTTCTACTTATTTATCTCAACCTTTGATTGCATATGCAAGGTCAGTGAGGGGTGCCAAGGTTTAATGAAATTAGCCATTTTCATTTCCCCTCTCAGGATTCCGTCTAGTCAATTTCTCCACTAGTGCACTTTCCTGTTCCCTTCCTAAGTATCTTGGAGAGGAGACGCCCTTAACATCTTTCCAGGTTTGCCCAATTTCTAATCTCGCTGCTCCCGTAAGGATCTCACCCACTCTTTATTATTTAAATTCTCATTCCCGTCCACAAAGAGGGAGAATAATAGGAGAGTTTGATGACCAATCTTGTTTTGATGCATTAGCTTTTCTAATCATTTAATTGCCTCTTTCCAGAATAATTCCACTTTGCACAAGATATCCACATATGCTCAAGCAAGCCTTTTACCCCACAGTTTTGCCAGCACGTGCTCTTCCCCATCTCATCATGGGTTTCTGCTGCAGCCTGAGGGAGCGGAGCAAACATTTTTTAATTTTTTAAATTATTTTTTAAATTTTAATCATTTTAAAGAATATTTTAATTTTAATTAATTCTAATGTGCAGTGTGCATAGGAATTCATATTTTTTTCAAACTATAGTCCAGTCCCGCAACAGTTTGAAAGACAGTGAAGTGGCCCCATGTTTAAAAAGTTCGAGGACCCCTGATGCAGAGCCATATGAAGTTGTAACTCAGAACTCTGAGACGGGCTTTGATCCTGCGAGGCGAGATTGTTTGCACACGAACAGCAACCCCACTGGGCTTAGCAGGGGGAACCTTCACCTTGACGTTAAAAATTCTCTAGGAAGCCGTCTCCACCCGACAGGCATCGGACAGAACGAGCCCACTCAAGCCTGAAGTTCACAACCGTGCCAGACAATCACGCAGCCACAGAAAATTCTGTCCGTCAAACTTGTAAGCCAAACCAGACCACATCGTAAACCTTCCAGTATCTAGAACAGCTACCAAACAGAAAGCTCTTCCCCACCTTCGTTTCCACGCAAGCATGCGATTGGTCATGGGCCACCTGGCGCACCGGGGATGGAAGGGAACGCCTGACTGCGTGCACCACCCTGGCAAGGCCCTGCCAGAGACCCGGGGAGAAGGCTCCCAGTGCCGCAGCTGCAGCGCATTGAGCGGCTGTTCCCTCTTTCCCTCCTCATTGGACATTTTTTGATACAAGATGGAAGAAATGGTGGGAGAACACGAGCGCATTACAAATCAAAGAGGACGGCACCTGGAGCCACCCCGAAAAATCCCGACAATGTGGTTGCGCGCGGGCACCCTCAGCAGAAAGCCCAGCGCTGTGCACGGCAGCGGTGCTTCCCCCCCGCCACCGTCCCACTGACACGTGGCCCCCGGGAGGGTCTCCCAGCCACAGATCAGGGCAGCAGACTCTTCTAATCCTGCATGTTCTGGTAATTCCTGGAAGCATGCCAAAGAAGTCACCTACATGGCTGGATTTATGCAAAACAAGAAAAGGCAGAGTATACGTGCATATCTAAAAGCAGATATGCAAGAAAAGATGCATATCTAAAAGCAGAATTAAGAACAAATAATGAAGCCTCTAGAGGATTATTAATTACAAGGTCTAATAGTAATATGGTCAGGATTTTATTCTTACATTTCATTTACATTCCAGCTTTTTCCCTTTTGTAAGGAATCCAGAATGGCTTACGGGGCTCTCCTCGTCTCCATTTTATTTTCACAAGAGCCCTGTGAGGTAGGCTAGGTGGAGAGCCTGTGAATGGTCCAAAGTCACCTCGTGAGCTTCATGACCAAGTGGGTCCAGACCGCAGCTCTCCTAGTCCAGCGCTCCCTCCTGCACTGCCTCTCAGTACTGCAGACAGTGATATTCACAACCAGCCTGGTTCCCAAAAGTGAAAGAGCAAAGCCAAAAGTTTTCGACGTGAAAGATCAAACCGAATCTATGCCAAGGTCTTAAAAGCTCGAGTTGCTGCAGAGCTGCAGATTTTGGGCGACAAGGCCTGGGCGGGTGGTGGTGCCTGTGTTGCATGCTGCCTTTGGACTGGCGGCTCCTGCGTGGCGTGGGGCTGAGGTGGCCAGCGCCTGGGCTCCCCCCTTGCCAGCCCTGCCACTCTGCCCTGGCAGCCTTCTGGGCATCCTTTCCCGGGACCCAGCAGGATCAGCCTCCGCATGCACACCCTGCGAGTGATGCCTGAACCGGCCTTGGGCACGCATGTGCAGAGGCGTGCTTTGGGCGCTGTCCTTGACACACCAGGAACCGAGCTGCTCTGAGCACAGTGGGATTTACATCCAGGTCAACCGGCACGGGGTGAAGCTGGGCAGCTTGCACATCAGAAAAGAGCCCCTTTCAGACCTGCTTGGGGAAAAGTTGATATACGTAAATGCTTTCAAAGTATTGTTTGTGTGTGATTCTGTAGAAAGGGATTGTACCTGGCATTTCTGTGCTCGAGGAGTGCCTGAGGATCCCAGCGCCATAAGGAAGCCCTGCGCTCAACTAACTGGCCGTGCTTTTCACTTTCTTTGTTGGGATGCTCTAAATCAGCTTTCCCAGCACGCTCACTTGGGGATGCTAGACACTGCAGTCCCTCACACTGGATGGGGCCTGGTTGGGGAAGGCTCCTTGACATCTACTACTTCGTATGACAAGAATGAGGAAAAGACTTGTTAAAGGGAGAAAAATGGAAGGGCAGACTGTGTCAGTGCAGGGGGCAGATAATAGCTGGTGCAGCCCACCCCCTGTTCAGATTGGGACCACCGGGAGGGGGGCGGACACCTTGATGCATGCCAATTTGGGGTCATTCTCTGCATCAAAACAGTCCTCTCTGGCTGGTGAAGCCATGTTGTGTGAACGTGGGGGCAACAGGTTATGCCAGGGTTAAACAACCTGTGCATAAGCCTGGAACAGAGCGTGCATAACACTCAAACGGGCCACCGTCCCCAGGTTTGCACGACCGCAGTCTGTGGCCAGGCACTGAACACGCCACATGGCCAGGCGCGCGCACGGCGCAGCCCACCGTGGCTCGGCTGCTGAGGGTGGGTTGGGCAAAGCAGCCAAGCGCCTGAGAACCTCCTAGCCTGCCCTGCTATTGGCAGCCGTGGGCACGTGCCGATTGGCTGGTGTTCCACAGGCCTCCGCGATGCATGCCAAAAGGCTGCTCAAGGCCCAGCGCTCGGGTTTTGCAAGTCCGCTTCTGGAGGGGGCCGTAGCCCAGTGGGCAGTGCCCCACCCTTGATCCCTGCGGCGCCTCCCATAGGGCTGGAAAGGAATGCACCTGCACTGCCTGGGGTCCGTGCTGGCTCGGCACAGCAAGGCTAGCTTCTGCCTTCTTGAAGTCCACACTGCTTTCCATCCCATCCAGCGCTGCAACACTTGGTGGCTTTTCTTCGGAAACCATCCTCCTTTCCAGAACAGTGGTGCAGATTTAGCATGTTCATCAGAGAAGACTCGGCAGCACTTCTGAGTTTTGTTTAACTCATTGAGAAATCACACATGCAACTTTAGGCACTGATGGGGTGGCCATGTGCCCTGCTTTAGAGAGGACAATCCTCTGTTTAAGTGTCTGTCCAGTCCAGGCCTGGTTTAGAGATAAGATGGGAAAACAGTGGAAGTGCAGCTCACCTCATGCCAGGCTCCCTTCTTTTGGCAAGATTCAACTTTAACCATTGCACTTATTTTTAAATGTCCATCTATACATATTAATTAGCATGCACACTCTGCAAACTGGTCTCCTGCTGTGATGGGGAAATGGTGAGCTCTGGTCTATTTTGAGGAAAATCAACCCAGGTGCCCTAAAAGCTGGGTATTATGGCAGAAGACCCCCACGGATTTCATTCCCGTTTATGGGTGGCACAAAGTGCCCTGCAGTCGAAAAAGCTTTTGCCGGAAACAGATTCGTTAGCCTTTCAAGTGCCGCTGCAGCAGATTAGCATTACCACCCTCCTGGAGCTTGCTTTGGTGGGATCCAGCACAGCTAATGCGCTCTGGAGCGCGACTGCCCAGGCAGCGAGAAGCCCGTGGCTGCGCCCAGTGGGCTTGGCCGCAGTCCCTCCTGCGGCGGCGAAGCAGGTAAGCAGAGAAAGGTCGTCGGTTCAGTGCCTTGGAGCAAAGCGCCCGTCTGTGTCTTTGCCTCGGCCGCCAGGTGCGCCGAGGCAACCTGGCTTCTCGCTCTCGGGCTCTTGACGTTTTTCGCGGAGTCGCGGCGTGAAGTCCGGCGACTGCGGATGCGCACCGGGCACGCGGGCGGGCTGCCGCGCCGGAAGGGAGGCAGGAAGCCCTGGAGAAGTCTCGCCAAGTTTGGGCAGCGCTGCGCGCGGTTGACGAAGAGCCGACCCGACTGCTGGCTTCAGGCGCCTCGGAGGGCAGACCGAGCCACACGGCCGCCCCCCACCCTGCATGTGATGCCAGCTGGTCCCGGGAGAGCTGCCGGTTGCCCGACGAGCCCCTGATGTTGTGCTTTCATGCCGCATTGCTCTCCCTGCACAGGTAAGGATTTCCTCCAGCTGGAGATGCCGGAGGCAGGCGGAGAAGGGACCGAGGGAGGTGACCGGGCGCCGGCGTGTTCTCCCTTCGCTCCCAACCGGGAGTCGGGGCGCTGGAGCAGGGTCCGTCTGCAGCTGCGGAACAGTCCCTCGTGGGAACGCTGCTGGGAAGGAAGGAAATCCGGGCGTCTCGGCGATTGCAGCTCGGAGAAGCTGCAGTGCTTTTCTCCGGCTGGGCCCCGGATCGCTGCTCTCCGGCTCGGGAGTGACGGCGGCAGCGCGGACAGGCCCGCATCGGAGCTGCCCCCCTTCCGCCGCCGCCGCCGCCGCTTTGCCTGCGCACGGACCCCCTGCTCGGCGCTTCGGGCTGCGCCTGGGCATCAGCAGGAGGGGCAGCTGCGTCGCCTGACGTGGGTGACGGAGCCCCCATGCTGGAATCGTGCCCGGAGAGCTGGAGCGGGGCGGAAGGTCGAGGGAGAAGCGTGATTAAGGGCGGCCTCGTTCGAAGGGGCCGGGGGGGCATGCGCCGACCCGCAGGCATAGCCTAATTTTTGACAAGCGCCGAGCGCCCCCTTCGATCTCAGAGATGCCCGAGGGGGATGCCGGGGATGTGACTGGGCGCCAAGGAGGCTCCCACGGATCGGTTGCTTAATGCCTGCTCCGGAAAGCGCCTCTTCCCCCGCTTCACACTCGGGAATCTGCGCTTGCATTGCCAAAGGTACGTGTGACGTTTCCGTGCGCAGAAGTAACTCGGGCTGAGTGGATGTGGCAGCTTGGTACTTTCACTGCCTTTGTGAGCACCGAGAGAAGCCAGGTGAGCGCCCTTGCGAACTGGCAGGCACCGCTGGCGCCCGCTCCTTGTTTCTGTCCCAGGCTGGTCGGAAGGGAAGCCTGTAGCTTAGCAAGCTAAAAGACGCGGGGGTCCCCATGGCGGCAAAGGCGCCTGCCGGAGGGGCTCCCTGCTAGTAGAGGCCAGAGCATCTCTGACTGACTTGGGAGTCGATCCTGGCAAATGGGCCTATTTTCCAGAACGGGGAGGGGGAAATAGCCGGCCTCCTCCCAGGCTAATGCTGCGTGGGAGCCCCTGTTGTGGTGCTGATGCATCGGAAACCTCCTGGGGCCTGGCAGACCCTTAGCCTTTGCCAGAGCCTTCCAACACTGTCCTCACACCCCTGAAGGTGGGGGGAGCGCTGGAGGTGTTTCTGTTGCACCGGCTCATGCGACTGCCGCTGCACATGAAGCCCCTAAATGAGCATTTGCACCAGGACATCGTTGGGTATTCTCCCTAATTGTCAGCTGTGCTGGCAGGGGCTCCTGGGAGTTGTAGTCCAAACCTCTGGAGACCTACCTTCTGCATGGCACTGCCTTAAGGCACCATCCCCCAACTTGGTGCGTGCCATACTGCAGCTGCCCTTGGACCAAGCCAACATGGAATCTGGGAATGATGGGAGTTGTAGTACAACTCATTGGAAGGGCACCAGCTGGGGAGAGCTACAAAGTGTAAGAGGGAACTGGCTGAGCTGCTGCGACCCGCGGTCTCGCAGGGCACAGCTCGCAGTGACAGTTGAACCCGGCGAGTGATGTGGGGGTCGTTGAAGCAGCGAACGAAGCATCCACGATCCATGGCCTATTTGCCGTGTTCGATGCCCCTTTGAGCCACGCACCTGGGCAAGCTGGCTGCACGTGACCAGCAGCTGTGGGGCTCATTAAGCCCCTCGTCCTGATGAACCAGCCCACCGAGTGTGCTCGTGCAGAAGGCACACCGTTGCACAGGCACGGGATCCACCATCTCCATTCACGCTGCTGTCAAGGATCTCACAGTTTTCAGCCATGGGGCCAGTTCGTTGTCGGCCCTCTGCCGTGGGCTGGGCCCCCTCTGTCTCTCTGGCTTCCTGAGCTGAACGGCTGCACTTCAGAGAGTGGCTGAAGGAACCAAGAGCAGAAGCCGAGAGTCGTCTGGAAAGGAAGTGGCCAGAAGACTGGCACGGCGTGAATGGCGTGCCGACAGTGCGGCCCCGCCTGGCTTGGTGGGCATGGCCTTCTTCCAGGGAATGCCGGGAATGGCAGTTGAAAGGGCTGACCGGCACTCTTGCCCGCGACTGTCTGGTTTCTGGAGTGGCTCACATACTCTGCTCATTATGAGAAATGCCCTCCCGCACCCCATACCGAATGAGACCGCAGACGTGGCTGGACTGGGCGGCCCCCCAGGTCCTGCCTAATTCTATAAGGTGCAATGGCTACTAAGCCAGTCTCAGGCAGGCCCAGGACATCCGGATCCCACAGTCAGCCAGGAGGTGACCCCACCTTCCTGGACTGCTGGCATCTCTGGTGCTTTTCACCAGCAGAGGGGCTTGCGAACCCTAACCCTAGTCCTGCCCCCCCCCCCCCGCCTCAACTTTTTAACTCCCTTAGGCCTGTTTTGGGTGATACTGGCAAATGCTGATTTATCATCAGGAACATGGCACAGCCCCCCAGCCCCCCTTTTCTTCTTCCTCTTCTTCATCTTCATCTTCATCATCTCGATACTGCCAGGAGCTGAAGTTCCCTCTTGCCTGCCCCTGCTTTGCCATCGCCGTAGCTTGCTGAGCATGCGAGCGGGGGGTGGAGCGAACGGTGCACCGGTCATCCAAGGGGAGAAGCAGAGGAAGGGAGCCTCCAGCAGGGCAGGAGGGACCCTCCCTCGGCCCGCCAGCCGCAGACCCCGGTGTGGGGACACAGCCTTTGCAGACTGCCATTTATGTCGACTGCCATTTACGTTGCCAGAAGGCGGCTGGCAATCAGCAGTAACTGCAGGTAGCAAGATAAGCAACTATCGGTGATTGCCGTGTCCCCAGACCTTGCCCTGCTCTTTGGAGGCTCGGTCGGTCAGGGCACCGATGCCCGTTGCTCGGCGGAGGCGGTCAGAGGGCAACTCCATGGCGGAAGAGCTGTGGAGCCATCTGCCATAGTCACGCGGCTGGAGTCGCACCCGGGAGGGCCAGCGGGCAACTTCTTTGGCGGCCTCTGGGGATGTGTTTTCCGCCAGGATGGTGGTTTAAGCTAGGATTTCAGTTGCTGGTTAGTGTTTTATTGTGGATTTTGTGCCATAGTATTAGTTGATTTATTGGCCTGGTTTTGGTTTTGGTTGTGTACTTTTGCTGTTGACTGGAGGGCCATTAAAAGTTGAAAAAGAGGCCCATGGGTGTAGAGCGATGATGGTGAAGAAGATGAAGACGAAGGCATGCTATTCTATCCTTCTGGATGGGCTACAGGGAGAATAGGAAGAGGTGGCATTTGGGGAGAAGATGTCTGTCTGCCCTGGGAGAAGCACTCCATTTTCTATTTCAGGACATCTTTCTTTCATCCTCTTCCCGATGAAGGTGACCCTGTAGAGTCTTCCTTGCGTTTTTGACCGCTGAGCCCTCCCTAAGTCAGCAAGTCGAGACTTCGCTTGGGCAAGGGTGCAGTCCTCAGTGAGGCAGGAAAGCACTGTCTCTGGCCTGCTGACAGCCACGGGCCCTTTCCCCATGCGGCTTTGCCTCTGCCAGAAGTGCCCTGCACTTGGCTCTTGGTGTTTTGTTCATTCTTAGGAAGTGGCCACCGAGGATCCACCAAAAACGGTGTGGGGGGAAGAAGGGAAAGGCACTGAAGTTGCACGTGTGGTTGCATAAGTGGAGGTGCCAGTGGGCAAGCGAGGAGCACCGTTTAAATGGAAAGGCCCTGATGGGGCCGGCTGCGTTCAGGTCCCTGTTTGCGAAGTCCCCAGTGCTGCCTTTTCTTCCTCTTTCCCTCGGGAGGGGCTGGGCAGGCCTTCAGAACAAGGCTGCCTTTCACTGAGAATGGTCCTCCACAGCGGGCTCATCCTACATCGTGCATCATGGGCTAACCTGCAAGCAGGCTGTGAAGATGCTGACTGGAACCGCCCCCCCCCCCCGATTACTGGGCAGAGAGCCCACCCAGAGCCGCTTCCGCTCTTGTGACGCAGCAGCCCCCCTCCCCCGCTGCAGCAGGGCCCCCTTGCTGGGCAGGCCGGCTCAGGGAGCTGCTCCCCGGGGCGCGCAGGTGGGGGTGGTGGCCCAGGGCTGCCATCCAGCTCCCCTCTCCCCACCCGCATCCCCGGGGGCAGGAGCGTGCTTTGAACGTGGCAGCAGGAGCCTTCAATTATTCAGTTTCTTCTGGCGCTTGAGCCGTTCCCTCCTGGCACACGGGGTGGGAACCGCTGGTGCAAACTGGATTTGAAAATGGCAACAGCAAACCCCTCCCTGAGCTATATGAAAAACTGCTAAAGGATGTCGAAGTGATGTAGCGTAACAAAGCTATTATGCTGTCAGAAAAAGAAGCTTTAGCTCCTGGATAGAGAGCCAGTGTTCTGCCCTGTGGGCATCCCTGGAAAAATGCTTTATGAAAGGGGTGCCACAACCAAGAAGACTGTGCCCAGCTTGTGGCTGGCTGAGCAGGCTGTAGGTACTGCATGGGGAGAACTGGTGCGCGTGCACATGGTGGGCGTGTCGTGAGCCGGCCGGGTGGAGCCGGGGTCAGACTAGATGGGCTGGGAGGCCCCTCCTGACTCGCTCTGCTTCTGTTTCTAACTGGGCAGCCCCGTTGTAATCTATCCGACAGGCTACCAGAGGCTTGATCTGGGAGAGGCTAGACCTGGCAAAGCACCCATCCTGGGGCAACCGTGCTCATCGCCTCTGTGGCCATGTGCCTCTCTGGGGGTAAGCTCAAATCCAGGAGCACACCTGAGCGACATTCCTGTTCCGGCAAGAGGAGGGCGTCTCTCTCCGGGATGGCCCGCCACTGAGTTCCCCGAGTGGGACTCACTCAGCCTGTAGCCAGGCTGCTGCTTCCGCTTCCTGGTGCCCATCCAGCCCTGCACAGCCCCCGAGACAGACCTCCCCACATCGGCTTTCCGTCCCATCGCTCTCCTTGCTGGGGCGAGGCTTCCTGAAGGAGGCGCTCTTTCTTTGCTGCCCTCCTTGATCTCGCAGGGACTGCTTGGATGTGGTGCCCCCTCTTGTTGCCTCTGGGATGCATTCCCAGTGGGCTTCCACCATGGTGACTTTAGGACACCCCCGAGCCTTTGGAAGAGATCAAGCCCTCCGGAGTTCCCCTTTCAGCTTCCTTCTGGGCGTCCTTCCTTCTGAGTTGTGACCCCCCTCCTGCTCCCCCTCCGGCTCATCATGTTTGTTCCATTCCGGTGCTGCCCGATAACCGAAGCTGTCCGAGTGGCTTGCAACCGGTCCTTCTCACAATGCAAGAAAGCACCATCAGACGCCGTGCAATCTATCAAAAAGCAAACTTTGAAAGGCTTTAAGGGGTGCTATTGTACCTGTTGGAGTGGTGGCCACAGTGCTCTCAAATACCATTGCTCGGTACTGAGGTTCTAGTGGGAGCTGGCAACCTTTTCCTTGCCGAGGGCTGCAGTCCCTCATGCGTCAGGTGCTGGAGGCCACGTGGCTGTGGCGAGCAGGACCAGAGCCAGGGCCAGGCCAGAAGCATGAGGTCCTCCCGCTCCGCACATCCTTTCCGGCCTCTCCGCCATCCTTCCAGCCTTGCATTGTGCCATCTGGGTTGGGCCATCCGCTCCTGCCAGCAGCCTGGACCGTCTCATGCAGACAGTCTCTGCTTCAGATTCCACTCGCCTCTCGCACTAGTTGTGGGTACCACTGAAGATTAAGTTTTGCGACTAACTAGAAACTGCAGAAGCTCCCCCGAATGACCATGGAGGCGTCTGTCCTCCCACAGCTGTGCAACCCTTCCAAGAAGCGATCTGCCACTGGCCAGCCCTGCAAATCGTGGCAGAAAATCCCAGAGTTAAATGTGAGTTGCGTGGAGAAATGCTGAGCTGGCTCCATCCTGGACTCCTTGCCAGCTGCACCGGGGGTCCTGCGAGAGCCAGGGCGGCGCAATGGATGGCGACTCGGAAGGCGTGTCCCTTGTGGCCACAGGGCCCCCAGAGCTTTGGGCCAGCCACAGACCTCGGCCCAACGCACTTCGCAGGGCCACCTTGCAGATACAGTGGTGAGGAGGGGGATTGTGGGGGCTGCGTGGGGTTCCTTGCGAGAAAAAAGGCGGGATATACATATAATAAATAGATAGATAATGCTTAAAGAGGAAGAGATGTATCTCACCAGACCACTTCTTCCCAATTTTGCCTTGGTGTTAGAAACATAGAAACAGTGAGTCAGAAGGGGGCTCCTAGGCCATCTAGTCTGACCCCCGGCTCCAGCCGGCTCCGCTCATATAATACCCAGCATGTGGTTGGCCAGTCTTTGCTTGAACACCCACACTGGTGGGCCCCCATCTGGAAGCCACACTTCTGGCTATGCAACCAAGGGTGGCATGTGCCCTCTTGACCACCGTGTCACACATCTGGCTCATGTTCAGCCTGCAGTCAACCAGCACCCCGAGGTCCCTTTCACGAGTGCTGCTCTCCAGCCACTTGTCCCCTTACCTGTACCTGCAGCACCTATTCCTGAGTCCCAAGTGCAAGACGCCGCACTTATCCACACTGAACGGCATCCTGTTGTCCACGGCCCACTTCCATTGTCTGTCCTAATCCTTTTGGATCCACAGTACCTGCTCCTCAGTTGTGGCCACCGCCCCCACTTGGGTATCGTCTGCGAATCTGGTCAGCAGACTGGCTATCCCCTCCTCCAGGTCTTTGCTACAGGGGTTGAACAGGTCCAGTCCCTGAGCCGAGCCTGGGGGGACTCCACTCATCCCCAGCCGCCCTCCCGATGGTTCCCCACACTCAGCTTGTGACCAGTCGACCATGCCCTCCTCCCTCAGGCAGCGCATCGATGCATTGCAGAGCTCATCGGCTTCTCCACCAGGACATCATGTGGCCCTTTGTCAGGGGCCCTGCTGAAAGCCGGGTAAACCGCACCCACCGCACGCACGCCGTCTAGCCACCTGGAGACCCTGTCGCCGAGTTCCACGAGCTTCGCCTGGCGGGAGCTGTTTCTGCGGAAACTGTGGCACGGCCACCAACCCGCTTCCCTGCCTGGGGCTTCTACAGCCTTCCTTATTGTGGGCACTTCCATCGAGGGCAGGATTGGCCCAGACTTTGCATTCGGTGCAGTTCTGCGTCTAGGAAATGTACGAGCATTTCATTGATGCACCTTTGACATCTGAATGGCATCTTTTGTTTAATGATTAATATCGGGAGATTGTCTGTCAAACTTGCAAACAGTGATAAAATCAACGCAGCTATGCTGGCTGGTGCACACGTCTAATCCAGAGTCCGTAATTTGCTGGGGCAGCAGTGAGGAGATGGGCTGGAGGGACACTTTGCCCCCTGCGGCCTTGCAAAAGCACCTGTCCCCTTTCCACAGCCAGCAGCTCTCTCCCTGCCCCCATCACAAAAACACTACCGGGGGGAAGGGGCCGGGAGGGCCCTTCCAGACTGCAGACCACGGAGCCACGATTCCTGATTTGGTGGCTTCCCTGGCTAGATCCTGCTTGCACCACCTCCCAGGAGAGAAGACCTGGCTTTTCTGCTGCTCCTCCCTGTGTTCCAGTCCAGCCCCCGCGGCTTCCCAGAAGCCCCCATCGCATGTCCCCCTGCCGCTGCTCCTTGGGTGGTCCCCTGGCTTCTGTGACCCCCCCTCCCCACACGCACACTTGGAGCTGGCCAAGACACTTCTCCTGAGGCTTAGTTCCCGGCAGAAAGACAGCTAAGCTACGATGTCCTGATTCATTTTGGTGGTTCGGCCCCACCCATTCTGCTCTTGGCTCTTTCCTTTCCACGTGTGGCAGCATTCGGAGACGGAGGAGCTTATGGACCCCTTCCAGTGCCAGTGGGGCGCTTGTAGAGCAGGGTGCTTCACCCCAGCTGTGGGTTGTGAAAAAGCGGCCGTAGGTGCCAGCTCACGTTTGAAGCATGGTTGTGACCTGCCTGCACAGGCACCCGGGGGAAGAATGGATGGGTTCCCAGAAACGGGATCACGGTCTCACAGTGCAGTGCTGGGAGTGGGTTCCTGCTGAGTCTTCTAACGGGCCACGGAGAGGCGTGGAGGGAGCTGTTGCCATAAGCGCCGTCGGAGAGCCCGCAGCATTTGTGCAAGGAGAAGGGAGCGCAGCTCCCGGGCCATGCAGCGTTCTTGTCGTGGCTGGGCACCCCGTCTTTTGAAAAACGGCCTCTGCAGCCTACCCAGCTAGCGAGCAGTGGGTGGGAAGACACTGGAAGAAAGCAGAGCAGCTGCCCCAGCACGACACCCCCGGTGCATGGCAGGGGCAGCTGGTGCTGTGGCCCAAGGCTTCTGGGGGTCCCCAGCCTGCAGCAGGCTGCAGGAATCAAGCCGGTTTCTTCTCATCTAGGAGCCCTTTCCAGAACTCAGTCGGGAACTCTAAGCCAGCCGTGTGGTGAGGTTTCCTTGTCCCTGAGGAGTCCTCACAGCGCTGGGTCAAAGGCGCTGTGGAAAGTATGCGGAACACGTGTCTCTTGCTGACTTTCCCCCTGCTTTATGATCCCTCCCGTTTGTTCCTTGTGGAGATAAAACTGCTTCATTCAAAGACGGCTCAGAGTGGAATGGAGCGTGGAGATTAGCTGGTCGGAGGACTGAAATTAAGAGATTAAAAAGGAACTTGGGTTTTCCAAGCTATCTAATGGTCAATGAGAAAAATAAAGCCATTGAAATTCCCTTTAGACGAGGTAGATAAAGAATGATTTCTTTGGAGAGAGGAGCCCAGGCCTGTCTCCCTGCCATCCAAGATGCTCTGATTCTTGTTACAACAGAGGAAAGATGGGATGACACCAGATCCGGCCATTAAAAAGATGAGGCCTCAGAGATACACAAATGGCCATGTGAGTGGAGGGCGACAGCTCTTCCTCATGGGCAGGGTGGATCCACTTTTCCAAAGAGAAGCTCAGCGCATGTTCTACTCACTGGCAGACTGTGTGGAAAATGTTTTTAGCTTTTCTGTCTTTCAACTGGAATCACCCTCAGGGGCATAATAGCATTGGTGCTCCTCTACAGTTGTTGATGCCCATCACCAAGGTGTCCTCCTGGGCCAGCGCCTGAGCCAGGAGCGAGGCGCACTGCCCTGCCGTGATTCCGTCCCAGCTTGGGAAGCAGGCGGCAGGAGGTAGGGCTGGGGGACAGTGCTCTTCCTTGGACGCTCCAGCACGGTTCCTCGGGGGGTGGCTTGCCCACACGTCATTCTGCACCTGCATGAAATCGCTGGGTGGGGTCGTCAGGGGCTTGGAGCCTGTTGTCCTTAATGTGCTGGTGGCACACAGTTCTGCGTCTTTGCATCGTCAGCAGGTGAGGCTGCGAATGTACTAAAATGGCGCCTCGCTGAGACAGTAGACTAGATGAAGGCCAACAAACTGAAGCTCAGTCCTGAGAAGCCGGAGTCATTCTCAGTGGGAGGTTCCTCTGAGGGACCTCAACCTATTCTAGAAGGGTTGCTCTCCCCTTGAAGGGGCAGGCTTCTGAGGCTGTCCCCTGAGCCATCGTTCTCGCTGTAGGTCCAGGGGGCATCAGTGGCCTGGAGTGCTGTCTCCCAGCTTCATTTGGGGTCTCAGCCATGACCATATCCAGGCAGTGATAGCTTGCTATTGATCTTCTATGCTCTGGTAGCCTTGAAGCTAGATTACTGCAGTGCGCTCTGTGTGGGGCTGCCCTTGAAGACAGTCCAGAAGCAGGAGCTGGTGCAGAATTCAGCAGCCAGATTGCTAAGAGGGGCCACATGATCTGCGTGTGCAGCATTTCTGGCCTGCTTGCGTTCGCCGTCCAGAGGCTCGCAAGCCCAATCCACCATGCGCGTCTTGACCTACCAAGCCCCTCGTGGCTCGGGGAGGCGGCCCCTGCTGGCGGGCCTCCAAACTGCAGTTTGCCCGGGTGCCATGGTCAAGGCCCAGGGCTCGCCCTAGTTTTTGGCAGCCAGGCAAAGGGCCTTTTCGGTGGTGGCCCGTCAGCGATGCAACAGGCTCCCCACTGGTGCCAACTGTGACATCTTTCGGATACCATGTTTAAGGCTGTGCTCTACCACAGGGCATTTAATTACTTACTATTATATTGGGACTGAATTAGCCGCTTAAACAGGTCTTACGATTTAAACTATTGTTGCTTTTTAACATTCGCTTGGCGTTTGCCTCTGCAGTGCAGCTCTTCTGCTTCGAGGGCAGGGAGCGACAGAAGAGCCAAACCAAACCGTGCTGGTTCTGTCCCCCCTGGGAATGCCCTGAGGCTCAGGGCCTGCAGCAAACAGGCATTCGTGTTCTCCCCTGGATCAGAGCAGAGCAGCCTTTCCCAACCTGGTGCCCCTTGATAGGCAACTCCCCTCCTTCCAAAGGCCAGCAATGATGGGAGTTGCAGTCCAATGCATCAAGGAAGCAGAAGGCTGGGAGAGCTCCGAACTCGGAAGCAGTGCGCTGGTGCAGCGACTCCACTGGGGCACAAAGGGATGCGGGCGTCAGGCTTTGAGGGAGTGACTGGAGCCGGCGGACGCCAAGAAGTGCCCGAGTTCGTCCTCACGGATGGCCCTCTTTCTCGATGCAGGCCATGAAGGAAGGCTGCAGGTGTCGGCACAGATGAGGATGTGAGGCCACTGGGCTCCTCTTGCCCCCGCCGCCCTGCCTCGGAGGTCGATGCCTCTCGGAGACGCAGCTTGCTGACTCCCCTCCTTCCCCCCAGGACCGCCTCTGCTTGGCCCATCATGGGAGGATGCTTCTCCAAGCCCAAGCCAGGTGAGCCAGCCTTGCAGGACCCCTCCTCAAATGGTCCCCACATTGCCCTCCCCGACTGGAGCGGAGCGCAAACTAGGTCACGCATGCCGACGGAGCCCTGTGGAGAATGTTAATTCGCTCTGCCCGTGCATGGAGGGATTATCAAAGCAGTCGGCCAGGCCTCTGGAAACTCTGCTCCTGCAAGGTGTGAGGCCCCGTGATTACTTGAATGGCGTACCAAGAGCTTGGGGATGGTGGGAGGTAACCCTAAAAGCACGCGGTGGGGGGAGGGCTGGTGGGGATACAGTGGAGGAAACGATCTTCCCAAGGATTTGGTATAATCGGGAACAATATGGGAACTGGTGTAGAATCACACAGAGATGGACAGGGCTGAATGCAAAGCCGGTGGAGTGGAAAATGGGGAGAACACTGGCATATTACAGCGAGCACCCAAAGGATCTGGGGCTCAGGACCGATTCTCTGATTCCCCCGAGGTGGGCTTGTCCCACCTCTCCACCCCCTGGTGTGCCTCCTGGAACCCCAGCATGTAGCAGAGGCTGTGGGAACAGGAGGCCCTGGCTGGCCGTTTGGAGACTGGACGCTTCCCTTGGCCTGCAGACCTTTTTCCGCCTCTGCTTTCGGTAAGCCCCAAAGAAGAGGTGCGGCTGCTCCCTGTGGGAGGGGGGGAGGGGTGTCCCGTCTTTCCTCCAAGCATTTGCCGCTGGAAGGAACTGCCAAGTGGGGGGGAGCGACTGCGGCACGGTCGTTTCCTTGGGTGGGCAGCCCCCACCCTCTGTTGCCTGGTGGCCCCCTTGGCCCCAGGAGCTGCCCTGGGAGAAGTGCCACGCCCCAGCGGAGCGTTCCGGGTAACTCTATCTCGGGCATCGGGTTGCAGCCTTGGGTGCCTGCGGCTGACTTGGCAAAGGCTCTGCTGCTCCTTCTCCCTTTGCCGTCATCATTTATGCATCTTCATGTTTTCTTCATGCCAAGGCTCCTCCGTAGGAAACCGCCTGGCACACGCCTCTTCTTCTGTGTGGCGGCACCCGCTGGGCACCTTGGCTTTGCCCCTGCGCAGCCTTACCTTCCCGCTCCCTCGAGGCCTAGGCCGAGGCCGCTGGCCCGGCCTCCCGGATGCTGCCCCGCGGGGGTGTCACCGGGCTACGCTCAGGACCTGCTGGAGGAGCGGGCCACCTCCACCGCGAGGTGACGCAACGGCTGCCTCGGCCGACCACGGCTCTGCGTGGGCGGCGTGGAGGACAGCGCTGGAGGAGGCGGCATGCCCCTCGCGGCCCCAGGGCTCCCAGCGATGAGGCCCGATGCATGCGCCGGTCCGGAGCACCGTGGGCAGCAAACGCCTCGGAGCAGCTTTTTCCTAAGACCTCCAGGCATATCACACGCTGGAAAGCCTGGCCTGGCGCTTGGGATCCTCCATATGGCTGTGCCCGGCCCCTGTGCCCAGGTGACCCATCGGTGGGTGGCTTCGGGTCCGCCCCCTCCCCCGGCCCATTTGCAAAGGCTGGAATGCCTTCCCAGATGCGCAGGCATTAGGAGCAGGAACTGGAGTCCGCCGGCAGTGCCTGCCCCTTCGCCTTTGGCTGTGCCCACCCCCAGAGGCACCTCCTGGGCAGCCCCCGCAAAACCGCATTTGGCCCTCTGCCTGGATGAGGCTTGTCACCCGATGCAGGTCATGCCAGCCGTGCAGGGACATGGCAGGACTTTCCCTTTCTCTGCTTTGGTGCACATCTCCTCAGGTTGCTAAGCCGGAGCGATGCTGCCCTGAACCGTTAGGGACGGGGCGTGCGAGGGCGCCTGCTTGGCGGGCAGACGCGTCTCCGGCAGACCCGCTTCCTGCGGGAAAAGTGGCCGCTGCAGCATAAGCAGGGACACAGCAATGGGAGCCAGAAGGCAGCAAGGATGGGCAGCGGAGGGGGGGGGAGGGGGAGGGAGGATGTGGGTGCAGTCAATGGGAAAATTGAACCCATCGTTAGCCGTCCCGCCTCCAGGCCTATAAACGCATAGAGGTTTTGGACATCTGTAACGATTTTATTGAAATAAAAACATACTACAAGAGTTACAACACTTGCCACATTACAAAATTAGAAAAATTAGAAAATTCAAAATTTTGTAAAGTACAAATGTACAAACTTACAGGATTTCCAAAATGTACAAATCAAATTTACAGAAAGAACTTTTACAGAGTTCTCCTTGCTAAGTTCATGCCATGCGTCTTACTGAAATTTTCTGTGCAAGAGTGTTACACAGACATTACGTAACTGGGGTATCCGCCCCAGAGAACCACGGCCAAAATTTCCTCTAACGACTTGGTAGCATCCTCCCTTTTTCTTCGTGGCTCAACCAGAAGGTCTTCTCTTGCACAAATTTTACCAAGCTGGCCACGTCAGCCAAGTTTTGTGTCTTTGTCTCCCTGTGGTGTTGTTACGGCAATGTCACCGGAGCAGGTAGATTAATCAGCCTAATCATAGACCACGGCATGGTCGGGGTCGGGGTTAGGAAACTTTAAGGAAACTTTGGAACTGTATGGGGGCGTGTGCTGGCGTGTGTCCACAACCATGTGTCGTGTGTGTGCATGTGTGTGTGCGCACACACACAAGCCTTTTGGTTTGGAGTCCCATCCCAGAAGCCTACCTTGAGTGGGAGAAAGCGCCCAGAGGCAGAGGCAGACTCTAGCACCACAGAGGCAGAGGAATGATACGTCCAAGCTTCACACCAACAAAACCTTGTTTGGAGAGAGGGAGTTTGCATTCCAAGGAACAAGATGCACATCTGCAGCACAGCAGCCCAGCTGTGGCAGGTCTTAGCACAAGCAGCAACCTCTTCAGAAGCATCAGCCCTTCCAGGGGATCTTCCATGCAAAGGGAAGAAAATACAGTCGGATTTTAAGAATGTGGCAAATATTGCTTCTTGCTGATTTCACGGATTTCTTCGTGCTTCTGGCAGACTGGACTGGCCAGATCAGTCAGTTGGAAGAGGGCGCTTGCTGTCTTTCTGCATTTGGGGAGGCCTTCTCCTGTTTTGCCCTTCTCTGGTGGGACCTTTTGGTGTGTCCACTAAGATCGTTGAGAAAGTTGTTGAGTGGACTGGTGGGAAAAGAGAGGCTTGTGTGTAGAAGGGCAGGCAGCACATGTCCCTCTAGTGTGAAGAGGCATCTTGGGAGAATTGTGAACTTTGGAGAGCCTGCCCATAAGCTTCAGTCTTGGGTGTCACAGGGTGGAATTAATGATCGCTGCGTTCACAAATTCCTCTTTGTGGTCACCGTGCGACCGGCACTTCATGACAATGCTCGGTCTGGCCAGGAGGCTCCCCAGCTCAGTAATTTTGTCCCCGAACATGGTCCTCTTTTAATTCAGATGAATGTTCAATAGCTTCAGGGGCTTTTTTGTGCTGGGGATCCAACATCTCTGCTTCACGGACTGTTGCCACAGTCGGTCTTTCTCTTAGGAAGGATTCTTCAGGCCAGGCCCTCTTGGACAGCTTCTGGCATCCCCGCCCACACTTCAGTATTCACACGACTTACTGGAAAAGGGTCGCGGACTTCTGAAACAGTTCTCTGCACCCTGGGGAGCCTTGCCCCGTGCTGCAGAGCCGATGGGAGCTCCTTTGGCGGAGGCGGGGAAGTGGGCATCTGTAGTCGGGGGTGCATTTCCAGAAGAGTGCGGCCGCTCACTTGAGGCAGAGTCGCCAGTGGCGTTCAGATCGCACCGCTCTTGCGCGCCTTCTGTTTCGGAGCTGCGCACGTGTCTCAGGTCCTAGGTGAGCAAAAGCGGCTTCGGACTGGACTTGACCTGTGTGGGGGTGGCCGCTTGCACGCTTCCCCCGTTCCTTCGGCAGCCTGCTCAGGATTCGCTTTGATGGGCTTCGGCTCATTTGGAGCCTCATCCTTAGGCAAGGCTGCAGATGCCGAGGATAATATGGGGGCCGTAGAACTGCCCACTTCACAGAGTTAATCTAAATGTTGCAGAGCTAATGAGGCATCACTGCGGGGTTAGTCACATACTCCAACAATAAACCTAGCGTTTACCTGCCCCCCCCCACAAGTGAGTTCACACAATGCAGCACAGCCCCATTGAGGGCTGCGTGCCCAAAACGGTGCTCAGTATGTGCCCCCGTGCATTGTGGGCTGAGCGGAAGGGGAGCTGGGAGGCTAGAGCAGCAATAGGTGCTCACCTGGAAAGTGCTGCTGCCTCTCTGCCTGCCCCTGCACCTATTTGCCTCAGAAGTTCCCTGTTCACCCACCTGCTCCTACAGATTTTATCCAGTTCTGTCAAACAGGAAAAAGGAAATACCATTTGTTGATTTGCAGTTATACTGAAAGGGGGAAGTGAACCTTCCAAACTGAGATCTGCATTTGACCCTTTAGTCAAATCAGGTGGGCTTTAAACTGGTCCCAAGCAAACCAAGCTGCTTTCCGGACCTCTGAATTGTGGCCAAGCTGAAACTTGTGACCAAGGCACACTCCCACTTTAAAGGGCAGTGTAAATGCTATTCATTAATGGAACTCTGGCGAGGTTAAATGATCTACCCTAACGGCTCACATAATTTGCTGGATTTGTCAATTAACGAGAATCTTCCAGGATCAGAAACCCTTCCTGCGCAAGAGTTGACTGCCCTTGCAAACTCACCCATGCAGCACGAGGCATGGAAATTGCTGTGTCAGCAGCCTGTCACAGTGCGAGATAAATGCGTGTAAGTGCTGAACAGAGATTTCTGACAGCCAACCAGCGTTTATCTTAAGTCGGAGAGCACACTCTCGTTCCTGGAAGAGCAAACCAGCAGCGGAATGTTCTCCAGGCCTGAATGCCAGTGATGAGAACACAGTCTTGCATGTGGGATCTGCTAGCTGAGGGGGCTTTCGGACACGGCCTGGCCCTGCTGCAGCAGAGCATGCCTGCTGGAGAAAATGCACCCACGCAGCACAGGCTGGGGGCGCTGATCTGGGGGCAAGGATGCTCCTGCGGAATGGCGGAGGCAAGCTCGGCAAAATCGTGGAGGGACGGGGGCAGCCCGGGGGAAGGGCCTCCTTTTGCTGCATCTGACCTGCTCTCCTTCTGACCCAACCCTTAATTCATCTGAACCAGAGCCATCGCGTTCTAGGGCTGCCCTGGGTCTGCCCTTACTCATAAAGCTGGGCGTCCCCCCTTGCTGTGCTAACTTCTGAATGATGAATAACTTCAGATGATGAGGCCTGGCTTGCCCAAAATATGGCCCCAGGCCTCCTTCCTCTCCCTCTCGCTCTCCCTCTGACTTCTTATCCACCTTGTTGCCCTGACACTCGGCCCGCCGGAGGGGTGGGCGCACGTTAGGGATCCAGGAAGCTGCCCCAAGCCCCACTGTGATGTGGCTGCCCACAAGCACTTGCCCCCACCTGCCCCCGCGTCCACTCGGCCCAGGGACACCCCCAAAAGCGGCACACAAATGGACTCCTCCGCGAGCTCCAGGAGAGGCCTCCGGTGGCCGCCGGCGTCCGCAGGGGCCGTGCTGCCGACCCCGATGGGGACCCGGGGACCCGGGGCACGGGCACGGGTTATCCTCGGCGTGGCCCTGAGCCTGCCAGCAGGGGAAGGGGCCTGGCCAGAAATAGCGAGGTGGTGCATGGAGCATGAGCCCCACCCTCCCCCGTCGGCAGGGTCCAGGCTCCTCGGGGCACGAGAGCCGGAAGGAGGGGACTTGCGATGGATGCGGAGCCCCGCTGGTCGGGGCAGGACCGCCCCCTGCGCCTGGCTTCCTTTCCTGGCAGTGGTTGGCCAGAGGCGCGGAGCAGCCCCAGGCGTGGCCCCCGGGCAGCCTTGCCAGGGCGCCCCATGCATTTTGAAACTGCCCGCAGCCTGCTTCCCGCAGCCCTTTCTTCTGCCAGGGGAACTGGGTGGCTTTGGCTGCCGCAGGGCAACAAGGCCTTGGGGCCCAATCCGAGTCCGCGCTCCAGAGCCCCCACCCAGCTGCACGCTTCTGCCGAAGCCCCCTTGAAGCCCACGGCCACGACCTCTTCCCTGAGGGGCTCGCTTCTGCCCCCCAGCATTTCTCTCGAGGGGCAGGAAGCATTCCACACTTGCGCACGCATGTGTCTGCGCATGTGAGCACATGAAACGGGAACAGGTGGCCCCAGGGAGGTCCCTGTCCTCCGAGGAAGCAGCGCGGTGGCTTCTGGGGGAGAATACCATTTCCAAGGAGCAGTTTCTGTAAACCAAGTTGCTCAACTGTTCTTCTGTCCGGTTGGCAAGGTGCAGTTGCCCTTGGACTGTGTTTTGAAAAGTTAAGCCCCTTGGAGAACGGCAGGGGGACAGCTCTCCTATGGCAACACGATCAGTAAGTTTTTAATCCATGGCATGTGACAGCATCTCCCTTATTGCCTCATTAACGGCTTCTTTGGAGGTGAACAGGAGTTAACTGGAGTCCTGCCAGGGCATAGCTCCAGCAAGCCTCCCCAGGGCTGGAACTCAGCCCAGCAGCGTGCGAGCTGGCAGGGAGTGCCTCGGGGCATGCGCAGAGCGCCTCTGCGCCACCCTGCGCTGTTGGGGGTGGCGCGCAAGGCCCACTGTACTAACAGGGCTTCTTAGCTGTGGGCAACCCAAGAAGAGGACCTCTGGTTTGCTACTGGGATGTGAACCGTGCATTGTTCACTGTGCTCTGTCAACCTGACTTGTCTCGGATGCCCACATTTCATAGAATGGTAGAATTGGAAGGGGGTATGAAGGCCATCGGGTTCAACCTCTGCTGTTGCAGGCTACCGAGTCGCACCATCCCACTCAGAGGGCTGCCCAGTTTCTCCTTGAATGTCTCCAGTCTGAGAGAGCCCCCCACCTCCCTTGGCAGCTGGTCCCACTGCCCTATTGCTCTGACGGTGAGGAAGCTCTTCCTGATGTCCAGCCTGAAACTGGGTTGTCCCAACTTGATTATCCCATGTCCTACACTCTGGTATCAGTGAGAGGAGAGCTTGACCTTCCTCCTTGTGGCAGCCTCTGAGGTCCTTCTAGAGGGATCCCATGTCCCCCCTCAGTCTTCGCTTCTCAAGGCTGAACATGCCCGGTTCTCTCAGTCTCCCTAAATATAGCTAGACTTGCTCCAGAGTAAACATGGAGAAGACTGTGCTATGAAACTAATTTCTGTGGATGAACCAACCCCACAGTCTGGGGTAGATCTCAGCTGGGCCAAGGTGTCAGCCAGCCCTGGGCAGCGCTCTCAGGAATTCCAGGTCTCCCCTGGCGAGAATGTTTCTTGCATATTTTTGCCTTCAGCACCATCACATGGCCTTCATGGAATCATAGAATAGTAGAGTTGGAAGGGGCCATGGAGTCCATTAGGTCCAACCCCCTGCTGGTTCCAATGTCACATTTCTCTGACAGTGAGGAAGCTTTTCCTCATGTCCAGCCTGAATCTGTATCCTACACGCTGGCATCTGCAAGAAGAGATCTTGGCTGAACGTGCCCACTTCTCTCAGCCCTTCCTCACAGGGCAGTGTTTCCAAACCCTGGATCATTTTTGTTGCCCTCTGCTGGACCCTTTCTAATTTTTCTGCATCTTTCTTAAATCTTGGTGCCCAGAACCGGGCACAGTATTCCAGGTGAGGTCTGACTAGTGAGGATTAGAGAGGAACTGCTACTTCTCGTGATTTGGAAGACTACTTTTAATGATTCGGTAACTGTCGATGGTTCCACAGCCCTCATTCAGCCCAGACTCAGCCCAGACTGAGTGTGGGTTACTGCATAGTCTGGCCCCAGATTCTGAGATTTCTGAAAGGAGAGTTCTCAGCGTGGAGACCTGGAGGCAGAACCTCTCAAGGGCCTGATAAGGGACAAAAGAAAGCAGGTCATGTTCTGCGGGTGTCTTTTAATGGGAGCTGGAATGGCCCAAGAACTTACAGGAAGCAGCCTGTTTCTCAGCACTGGCGGGGTTGTCGTGGGACCGCAGCCCATGCCTTGTCCTTGGGCTCGTGCTGCTGAGCGCCATGGCTTGTCTTGTGGTGCAAACCTCAAAGAACCCCTGACTTTTTAAGGGTTGTTTGAGGGTTGTCTGCACCCCTTGCCATCTCGGTGTGTGTGGCATGACCAGGCACAGCAAGCCTGTGGGCCCCCAACACACTGTGGTGGCCCCACAGGTGAATACTCCCACCATGGGCTGCCAGGCCGTGCCACGCAGACAGCCCGGATCAAGGGGCGCTAGTGGGGGCTTCTGTAGGAGACCCTACGCCATTGTGCGTCCCCTACACATCTGACGTGGAACCAGCATTCCCTGGCTTCCCGAGCGCTGCGGCTCCTCTCACTAGGCTGAATACATCTGTCGATAAACCTGACGAGGTGTGTCCAGAAAGTGATGGGAATTGTATTTTCAGAATTCTTTTACTGAATTTTTTTACAATTGAACAGTGTCTCCTTCAAAGCAGGCACCTTGTGAGTGCACACAACGCTCCCAGTAATTTTTCCGTTCTTCATGGCATCCCTGGAAGTCTTCCGGTGGGATGGCGTTCAGAGCCCGTGTAGTGGCTCTTTGGATGTTATCCATATGGCCAAAATGGTGTCCTTTCAAACCGTTCTTCACCCTTGGGAGGATGAAAAAGCCGCAAGGAGCCAAGTCGGGGCTGAGGGGTGGATGGGAAGCCCCATGAGGTGTTTCCAGCCCAAAACTCCCTGACGGCCGAAGCCCTGTGCCTCTGTGTGTTGTCGTGATGAAGGATCCAAGCTGAGCCGATCTCAGGTCGCGCCATCGGTATGCTTGTGCAGATGATAGCGCAGCTTCTCCGTAAGCTTTCCTCACTATTTCCAAAGTTTCCGATGCATTTTACTCAATTTCGCACAATTTTATCGCGTGCCACTGCTCCAAACTTGCTTGCATTTTTCTGAATACGAGGCGCTTGAGCAGGGTGCCACGAACGGGAATGGCTCAACTCTGGCAGGGCTGGAACGCAGCTGATCGGTGTTCTCACGTGCACCGGGACCCCACCTGAGCGCCCTTGGCCAGCCTCTCCCGGCACAGAGCCCGTCTCAAGCGTAGGGGCTTCGTTCTCGTGACTTCCTGGACACGCTCTGTAGATCACCGAAATGCGCTCGGTGTCCAGTGACCTCCTTCTTGGGACACTGGGCCCAGGCTAAGTGCTGGAGACCCTGACCCATCCGAGGGCTTGGCAGCGGGATGCCACCAAGCCGCGGTCTTTGCGTGTGCAGGCTCAGGGCTGCTGAGTGAGGAGGAATGGGCGCGGATGGCCAGCTGTGGCCCAGCTTGCCAGCAGGGGGATGCCAGGAAAGCCCCTGGGCGTGTTCAGCCGCCCCTTCCCTGCCACGGAGCAGCTGCAGGCAGTCGGTTCCCATACAGAGCAGAGGCATCCAGGCTCAGAGCCTGGTTCCCACAAGGCCTGGGGGAGCTGCTGGCCGCTTCCTCGCCAGCAGACAACGCTTGAACAGGGTTTAGTATTCCAGTGGACTTGTTGGGCTTGGAATGGGGGGACAGCACCCATGGGGGTCCACTGCCCCCCACACTCCCAGCCCTGCGCTCAGGTGAAGGTGTGGAAGGAGGAGCCCTGCCACAAGCTCGTTGCCGTTCATGACAGGGAAAAAGCTGAGCAGGTCGTCCCTCCGCTTAAGTCAAGGGAGGGGGAGGTGTCGAGTGCAGCTCCCATCAGCCCCAGCTGGCGCAGCCGGTGGAAGTGCACCTGGGAGCTAGGGGCAAGCGACACGCAGAAGGCCAGCGATCGCTCCCAGCCTTTGGGAAGGTAGGATGGAACCCTGGAGCTGAGAAAGGCCGACAGCGAAAGTGGGTGCAATTTGGAGAAGGCGCGAAGAAGGCCACTGGCAGAATGGAATGGACCTCTGAGCAGCTTGTCGCTGGCCGGGGGGGCGGGGGGGGGACTGACTTAGAATTCAAGAGTGCAGAGTCTGGTTTACTGCTCACAACACGAGCCACTCGCTCTGTCCTTTGGAAATATGGGCACTGGGAACACTTCCAGCTGATGCTCCCAATGGAATGGTGCGTATGTTGAAACATCTCGGGCTGGGTGTAGGTTTCAGTAGTTTTATGGAGGGGCTATTCTGGGCAGGACCAGAATTAGTGTGTGTGTGTGGGGGGGGGGGGGGTGCCACAGCACTTGCCAGCATGCCTGCCCACTGCTAGCCCCCGCGGCCTGCTCCGTGGCCCTCTCGTGGCGTCGCCTGCTCCTGTGCCCCGCCTGAGCCAAAGCAAAGGGCCAGCAACCCATGCTGGCCTGGCTCCCTGCAACTTGCGGAGGGAGAAGGCGGGGAGCACAAGGGCAGCCACCCCGCACGGCCCGAATGGAAGCTGACGTGCTGTGTGTGCACGTGCAAATGGCACACAGACGTGCCTGCTCAGGAGCCAGCCCCTCGGAGTCCAAAGGGACCTGCTCCCTCCCAGGCCGGCCTGTGCCTTTCCTTGCCTGGCACACCCTGGCCGGGCGGGGGGCTGGCTCGCCCCACCGCCATCTGTGCAGCAGATGTGTCAAGAAGGAAGGCCTCCTTCGAGCGGTGCAGGAGATGTAACGGCCACCAGCTAGGGTGGTCTCCAGGGGGGCCGGACGACATGACGACGACCCCGGCTGTCTGCCTCCGTCAGTCATGCTGGCCACACACCACTGCCTGGATCAGAAGCCGCGTGCCTCCGGAAGGGAGCGGCTGGGACCCATTTGCGTGGGGGCGCGACAGTTCGTGTGCCCTGCCCGGGCCCCCATTCCGGCCTTGGCGCAAGGCAGGGCGCTCCCCGGGGCAGCCTTTGGGCTGTTCTAGTTGCTTTTCTCGCATCCTCAAAACTGCTGCAGTCGCACTGAAAGGGCTCCGCGTCGTCGGGACAGTAGGTGGGACGCACTCTGGACAAGGCGCCTGCTGCAGGAGGGGCAGATGAGCATCTACTGAAGTTGAGCATTTTTAAATCCGCAGGACCAGAGCATGTGCAGCCAAGAGTTTTAAAAGAATTGGCCGAGGAGCTGTCTGCACCCCTGAGCAGGCTGATTTTTAGTAAATCTTGGAATACTGAGGCCGCTCCAGAGGACTGGACAAACCCTAAGCCCACGTTTAAAAAGAGTAGACGGAATGAACTTGGTAAATATGCACCGGCCCACGGAGCGCCCCCCCCCCCCAGGTGAAACCGGTGGAGGGTTTCAATGAGGATCCAATCAGTGCATCATGAGAGGGTCTCGAAATGAACAATGGGGGCTGTCAGCTGATTAAAGGGGGTGTGTGGCTGATTAATAATCTGCATTTAACTGATTCATTACTTGATTAAGCACAATTTTTCCATATCACCCAGCTCTGCACACCCTAAAAGAGAAGATCCTGAAGGAAGTATGAACATTTAGAATTTGACTGCTCCTTGTTTGAAGGGAAGGCCATGTATAGTTAGTGCGTTTTTCATCCAAGAGACTTACAGGGTTAGGAAAACCAAGGGGTTTGAGGCTGCAAGGTTTTCCAAGTTTCATCCTGAAGTAATTTCTTGATCATGAAGTTTTTATTATTGTCTGAACTGGAAAAATAAGCATGCTTTTCTGTAGTTTACATTGCCTAAAGCATGAAAATGCACAATTCTCCAGCATGTGCATTGCTGAAAGACTCTATTTTTCTAAAGCACACAGTTTACAAACATCATTCGCAGCTCAGCTCTGGAGTATTCAGGCGTGGCCTGTAGAAGAGGCTTGAATTTGTGCGTGTGAAGGGCGCATCCTGAATGGCCCTGGTATGCTCCTGGGCCCTGTCCTGCACCAGAATGGCCTTCACACTAAAGCGAGCAAAGTTTGCTGTGGTCACTTAATCAGGCCGAGGTTTAGCTCCTGGGCTTACTGAGCAACATGTTCTGTCCTGCTAACTTTTACCGAGCAGGGCAGGGTGGTGGAGCCAAGAAGCTTTTTAATGTGGGGAAGCAGACAGTCCCTCTTTGTCCGCTTCCTTTCGACCGTTCTGAAATAGTGCTGCTGGGCACATAAAACGGACACGCAAGTGGCTTCATGGAGGTGGCTGCTTGACGTGGTTCTAAGGTCTGCATCCACCAGGACTAGGAACAGGCACGGGAACAGGAGAAGCAGAGCATGTCCAAGGGGAGGAGGCGGGCCAGGGGCCCCGGGGGGCTGTCTCCAAGGGACCTCCCCCGCGCCGCCCGCCTGCGGCCACAGGTGCATACCAGGGCCGTGGGCTGGTTTCAGCCCCACCTCTGCCCGGCACGCGCTCAGCTTCCTGGGTTGCTCCCCCGTCACCAGTCCTGGTGTTCCCTGCTCTGGCGCCTCCTTGGTGTCACCCTAGGCCGGGTTGAAAGCTGCTTCTTCCAGGGGCATTCAGCTGCTGGCAGCGCAGAGTTTTACTTCTGCGCCTTCGTGTGATTTTGTCCGCTGCGTTTGGTGTTCTGAAATTCTCGCTGGCTGAGGTTGCATGACCAGCTGGGGAACTTCATCAAGTGAGCGGCTAAAATCAGAAATGCCCAGGATACCTGGCTGGGGGCGAAAATGTGGCACAGCTTTCCTGACCCTGGTGCCTCCCAGATGTGCTGAACAACAGCTCCCATAATCCTTGGGCAGCTTATGGGAACTGTAGTCCATCACCTGTGGAGGGTGCCCAAGCCAGAGGAAGACGGTTTGGGGGCTTCAGCCAGCAAGGCCTGGCCTCCGATGGGGGTGGGCTCGGGGGCTTCCCAGGCCAGAGACTCCGTGTCCGTCGCTGCTGAGGGAAGTGGCTTCTTTCTTCACTTTCTTCACTATGGTTTGTAAGCTGCCCAGAGACTGTTTGGTATTGGACAGCATATAAAACTTTAAATAAAGAAATAATTCCTGTGATGGGGGGGAACTTCCGGGGGCTGCAGCTGGGGAGGAAGGCTCCCCGCCCCCCGTCCATGTTGCAAAGCCGCCCACAGGGCAACCAAGCATAGAATCTTCCCTTGCGGCTCATGCAGGCTCCCCAGCGCAGCTGCCAGGCGCCCAAGCATGTGCCTGGTGCGCCGCAGGCACGTGACCCCGGGGCACCAGCCTTCGCCTTGTGGCGCGTTCGCTTCCCAGGCGCGAAGGGTGCAGCTGGGGTGGATGCGCGAGCCGTGTGGCCTGCTGTGCCCTGGGGCCGCCGCCGCCCGCCAGCCGCACCGGGCCTTTACGACCGACATGCGGCCCATCGCCTGCACGCCAAGCGGGCCCAAAGGGGCCCCAGCGCTGCCTCCCTTCCAGTGTGGAATCTGCTTGCGATGGGCACTGGCCAAAGCCCTTGTGAACCCCAGGAGGGGCCCAAGACGTTCTTCGTGCGGCTGGCCTTTGGTGGCCAGAAACCGAGTCAAATAATTTGCAGGGTATTGTCCACGCCAGCGCTTTCCTTTCCATCCACTTCATTCTTGGCCGCAGTTGGCTTTTCGTGCTGTGTTGGAATTACATTCCTGGCTTTCCCTCCGCAGGGCTGGGTATGTGGGGAGCTTCGCCTGTGCGGAAGAGCCGCATCCGTTGTGTGTCCTTTGTGTTCTGCCATGGGCTGCCCATGCGCAGAAGGTTTCAAGCTTCTGTGGGAACCTAGCAAAGGCAAGGCTGAGCTTGGAGCCGGCAAGAGATCAGTTGGTCCGTCTCCCGGCATCACCCAGAGCCTTGGTTGCCCCGAAGACTGAGTGCTCCTGAGATTGGGCCCTGATGAGCAGCTTTGCAGAGAGCAGCTTCAAAGGGAGCAGACAGCCCCTGGCGAGCTGGACTCCAGGCTGGCAAGTCCTCTTGGAGGGCTGCAAGAAGAGAGCGTGAAGCTGGGCTGCCTGCAGACCGGCTTGTCTGAGGAAGCCGGGCAACGTGGCAGCAGCCCCGGCTCAGCAAGCCTTGTGGAAAGTACTGCATGCCCAGCAGATCGATCGAGAGCCCTGCTGGTCCTGAAAATCCACAGAATTTCTGTAGCACAGCGTCTGGCAGAAGGCAGGCATTGGCTAGTCTCCAGGCAGGGGTGGGGCAGGGGCCAGGTGAGCCCCTGGCCCTCCAGGGGCCAGAGATACCAGGGGTGTGGCAATGTCCCGGACATCCCCTGGCTGGGCAAAGGTGGCTGCAGCAAGCAGCCCTGGCCATGGGCCTGCGGGGGGGGGGACACATTTAGGGCTCCCTTCCCTTCCCTTCCCCATCCCAACCCCCCAGGGGCCCCTAACGGGTGGGGCTTGAAGAGAGGAGCCATCACGGAGCCAGAAGGGTTTATGGCCCCACTGAAAAGCCTCTGCAGGCCAGGGAAGGCCTGTGGCCACGGGGGCTTCCCGTCCGCCCAGGGCCCCGCAGGGACTGCTCCCTGCCCCGTGGCTTGGCTGTTGCTCTGCTCGGCTGCCTTGGCTGGAGAAAGAAGAGAGGCGGGTGTCTCTTCCGACGCAGCGAGGCATGGGGCTTCAGCTACCAGTGTCCACCACCCTGCTTGGAAAAACTTCCTTTGGGCGGGTAGCACGATGCCTTGATGAGCATCAGTCTGTGTTCAAAACAATGTCTGCTTCCCATTAAAACGAGATGAAGAAGAATCCTGAGAAGACCAGTGGCGCTCCGGGTATGTGGCTCCACTGCTGCCCAAAGTTCGCTTGGCCGAAGCAGCACCCCAATGGCAGGACGCCTCCCGCCTGCCCACGGTTCCCTGCCCCGCCTCGAGGGCTGGGGACTCTTCTAGAGTGACGCCGTCGCTCCAGAGTCCGAGGGAACGGCCCCGATGGCGGGTCGGAGATCTCGCGGTGTGCCAGCTCAACTGCCACGGCTCTTGCTCCTGGCCAGGTGCTGCGACGTGGTGTGGGTCTAGATTTTATGTAGCAGTTCTGACGAGGGAAAAATTGGTGAGGCGTCCAGCTGTCCCTGGAGGCGGATGAAGCTCCCCCCTCCCTCAATGGCTGGTGCCAAGTACGGGACGGGGGGGGCGGGATACCTGCCCATCAGGTACAACCGAGGCCTTTGTTTGCCCATGCAGTTGAAGTGAAAATCGAGGTAGTGTTGCCAGAGAAGGAGCGAGCCAAAGAAGAGATGTCGCCCAACGGGAAGGCCAGCCCGATCACCTACAAGGCCAACGGGACTTCGCGGCATTACCAACTGGAGGAGCGCCCCCTGGCGAGCAACCCCTACCGGAACCTGAAGGACGTGGTCGAGGCCTCCGTGTGCTACGTGAAGGACCTCGACAACGGGCAGTGAGTGTAGCGCAACTTTTAAAGGCAGAAATCTGGATGCGTAAGAAAGCATTTGAAACACACATTACCTCTGATCAGTGAATGAGATTTCTGTAAGATGGTGGAACACCATAGCGGAGGTCAGCCTTTGCACCGTCGGTCCCTGTGTCCCAGAGATCAAGAACATTGGCTTGGCTCGGTATAAAATACGTATGGTCAATGTCGGTACTTTTCACAGTTTAGCAAGCCAAGCCTCCAGTTCCCGTATCTTCCTGAAGCTGTTCACTTGCCAGAATTATCAGTGAAAGAGGAGGACAAACGCTGTCACCTCCCATTGATCTGGAGTTCGACAGCCTGGGGCAAATTCAAATGTGCGGCAAGGCTTTATGAGTCGAGTTGCTAGCAAGACTCCCGTTGGCGCAGCTTTCGGCAAGGGGAGTGGAGAGGCCCGGTGTGTGGATGCACGCTGGCGACAAGTTTTCCTTCGAGCTCCCGCTTGGATGGCTAAAAAGCAGCTTGGCCTGGATCACTTCAGAGTTGCGCAGAATGCGGAACTGCCACTTGGGCCCCTTCTGCTCGTAAGCCGTCCCAGCAGCAGCGGGCACACAGCTCCTGGCAGGGCCGGGGCCGCGCATGAAGCGGCCCTGGAGGAGTCTCATGCCACACAGCTGCATATGGCCAGGCTGGAGGCCGTGCAGCGCAGGGCCACGAGGAGGGTGGCCAGATTGCAGGGGAAGCCGAATGAGGCGAGGCTGGGGGAGCTGGGTCTCTTCAGCCTGGAGAAGAGGAGACTCCGAGGGGATCTGTTGGCGACATACAGGCATGTGAGGGGGTGTCACACGGAGGTGGGGAGAGACCGGTTCTCCCCTGCAGAGGAAGGCAGGATGCGCTCCAATGGAGCAAAGCTCAGGGAGCCAAAGCTCCATTTGGATGCCAGGAAGCACTTCCTGACAGTCAGGACCCCAAGGGTGTGGATGGGCTTCCACGGGAGGTTGTGGAGTCCCCATCGGTGCGGGTGTTCAAGGATAGGCTGGACATGCACATGGAGGGCATGTCATGAGCAGTGCCGGCTGGAGCCGGGGGTCAGACTAGATGGCCCGGGAGACCCTTCTGACTCACTCTGTTTCTATGTTTCTCTGAGCCGCAGCAGCAGCTTTCTGGCCCCAGCTTCCTGGGCCGCCTCAGCGGCCGGCCCCCTGCTGCATTGCAGCACCAGCACCGTGCACAGTGGCCAGCTTCCGAAGCGCTGGGGTCAGGGGATGCACAGGCCCCACCTAGGGCACCAGCCACTCCAGCAGGGGTGATGGGAGCTGTAGTCCCACACACCCAGAGTGCCAGGCCAGGGAAGGGTGCTCCAGGAAGTGACGTGGCCGAGCGGAAGCAGCGGGCGTGCGAGGCTCTTGGAGGACCAGCGTGGCACACGAGGCCCGGGTCTCTGCACAGGACCCTCCGTGCCCGGCTGTTCTCACCTGGCTTTCCAGGGTGCTGGGAGCCCCTCTGCTCCTGCCTCGCCCTTCCCGCTCAGGCCGCTCCACTTGGCAGTCCTGAGGGGGTCCCGCTTCGTCTGGAAGGCAGGGGCCGCGGAGCGCAGTGAGGCCCCTTGTGTGGCAGGGAAAGCAGGCCGGGCTCCGGTGGGCCCAGCTTCCAGGGGCCCACGGGCAAGCGCCGCTCCACGGACCTCCCTCCCGCCTGGCCACCGGCCGCTCCTGTTGCCTCTTGCCGTTGGGTTTTTGTGTGCACTCCCCCGGCAGGCAGGACCCTGGGAGCAGCCCGGCTGCCTGGGTCGGAGCAGGAGCAGCGGGCAGCCCGGCGGTGCTTGTCGGGGCTGCCCAGCCACCCGGGACGCGCCGTGTGCCCAGAGGGGCGACTGCCTCCGGAGCGGCTCTGCTGGCGGAGCATCCGCGTGCCACTGCTGGCGCTTCGTGTGTGCTGTGCCCAGGGTGCGGTTGGTGGCGTGTGTGCTGGGGTGGCGGTCTTGCTCAGCGGAAGAGCCACACATGCTAAAGTCGGATGTTTGAGAGCCACAAGACATGAACAGATATTGTTTATTTAGTTAGTTATCATGACTTTGAAGGTGTGTTCCTGCTTATCAGGGTATGATTTTGTTTCGTGTGCATGGTAAGATACGCAGATGCCAGCAGCATGAACTACGGGATGCCCTTCCGGAGAAACGGACCTTTAGAAACAAGAACCGCTCAAAGCAAGCGTTGTGTTGATCAACAGTGGCAGAGTTTTACTCTTGCCACAGGCAGAATCCTGGCCATTCCAGCTTTGTGGGAGGCCGAGAAGGCTTTGCTGGGATGTCAGAATCCACCCAGCCTTTGGGCGGAGCTGCAGAGCAGACCAGCAGCAGTGGGATCGCCGCCTTCGGGGCTGTCACAAAGCCCAGGCAAATTCTCTTTGGAGCGGCAGCTGCCCCCCCTCCCCCCGCGCTCAGGAAGTGGGTCAAGATGCTTCTGCTGAAACTGGCTTTTTAAACTAAGCAAGAGAAGAACAGGGCAAGCTGGGGCAAGGCCGGTGGGGGAGCAGAGGGGACTCCAAGCCTCTGCGAGCCGCAAGATTAGCTCAGAGAGCCACATGGGCCTCGGTTTGGGCACCCCTGGTAGATGGTATGAACCAGAAACCTCATGGTCCGAAAATGGGGCCACGTGCAGAGCCCGTCGGGAGTGTTTTATGCAGTCTCAGAGCCCCTTTCCAGTGCGGAAGTGCGACAGCAGCCCCTCCGATGGGCACTCGTGCAAAGCCCCTGCTCGGCCAAGCCTGCCTCTTCTGTGCCTGACCCTGCCGAATCTCGGGAGCTAAGCAGGCCTGGTCAGACTGGGTTAGAATCTGGATGGGGGCCCTGCATCCTGCTCTGAGCTGAGGGTGGACCTGCTGCTGCCTTCCGGCCATATGATGAGTGTGAGGTACCTGGAGGCGGAGGCGAGGGAGGCACCTTGCCTCCGGCCACCCGCCAGTTTCATAGCTGAGAAGGCGTTTGACAGGTGGGCCTTCCTGGTTCAGAGCTCTGTCACTCTGCGCAGAAGCCCTCCGCATGAATGCCCCATCCGCACTACAGCCTTCTCTCTGCCGTGCTTCCAGGTAACAGCGCAAGCATGAAACTCAAATGTGCTTTGGGGAAACGTGAAGGCTATTTTTTAAGCAAAACGCTTTTCCTTCTAGGATGCGAGAGGTAGATCTGGGCTGTGGGAAGGCACTGCTGGTCAAAGAAAATGGGGAATTTTATGCCATGGGCCACAAGTGTCCTCACTACGGAGCACCGCTGGTGAAAGGTCAGTCTGTTGTCTGTCCCGCAGTCCATGCCTGACCAGGCGTAATCTTGAGGTGTCCCCGTGTATTCTGGGGTTTCATGGGGGTACTGAAGAGACGCAGGAGGTGAGGTAGAGCTGCTTTCCTCAACCTGCCATCCTTCAGACATGCTAAACTCTCTGGGAATGATGGGAGTTGTAGTCTAGTGCATCTGGAGGGCACTGAGGTGGGGAAGGACGTGATGGTGGGTGCATGATTATGCTTCTGATAATCTCAGCTTTCCTAAAAAACCAACAAGCTCTCTCACATTCAGGGCCATCGGGATTTGCTCAGAAATGAGTCCTGAGAACGTCTCAGGAGCAAGAGCTCCCACTGAAGTTGCTTGGGTGGGAGCACAGTGACAAAGCCGATATACAAATGATGCAGAACAGGCGAAATTGCTCAAATGTCCTGAATCATGTAAATCATGCAAATTGCAGAATATGGCCGATTGCCATGGCGTTTTGGCTTTGCAGTGTAGCGCGGCCCTGAGATCTGCCTCGGGTTCTGAAGTGAGAACGTGGCCTTCCCAGCCGGTGCCATCCAGATGGCTTTGGTCTAGCGCTAGTGGCAGCTGGAGGGCCGGACTGGGGAGTGGTCGCTTCTCGAGGAGATAGAGGCTCATGGGCGCTTCTGCACATGATAAAGAAGCATTCAGCATATTGTGAAACGATTGAACTCCTGGGACACCTTCATTTGCGCAACTCCGTTATCCGCTGGGTTCTGTTAACCGTGGTTTGTGGCTTTGGCTGCACGCCGCCTTGCGCACAAGCAAACAAGCCACGCGTCCCCTCCCTGCTCCTGCTCCTGCCCTCGTGGTTCTCTGCCGCCCGTTTTGCTTGCTTCCAGTGTTTTGATTTTCAGGCTGCTCTTGCTGGGCACTTTCAGGGTAGGCAGCAGGGCAAACAAGCCAGGAATAACCTCATCCTAGAGGTAAGCATCCTGGCACGCCGTGTTTTAAAGAAGCTGGTCTTCAGAGGCCAACCAGACGCTTCCGCTTGAAGTTTATAGCCGCTTAGCAAGCTATGGTGTGTTTGTGGACATGGGTTTGGACACAGCAACACGCCGGGCCCTCTTAGTGTTGTGCACATCCCAGGCTGCCTCCTTCCCCATCCTGTTAGTTGCTTGCAACTCTGAGAAATGCACAGAAGCCTGAGGAGCAGCAGGTACGGTGCGGCAGGTGAGAATGTTGCCTGCAGCTCCCTCCCTCCCCGCCTTTCTGCAGGGGTCTTGTCCAAAGGCCGTGTCCGCTGCCCCTGGCACGGAGCCTGCTTCAACATTGCCACAGGGGACATAGAAGACTTCCCGGGGCTGGACAGCCTGCCCAAATTTCAGGTGAGGACTCCCTGGGTTTGGTAGCCGCATGCACCTGGGATCCCTCACGTCCCTCCCTGGCGGGCACCGAAGGCCCACGACGGCTCCTTTGGGTCCCCAGAGTTCCTCTGTGCTGGCACCATATGTCGCTGCAGGGGAAACCTGGCCCAGTGGCACGCCACTTGTGGCACACCTGGATGGGCACACCCCAGAACCATCAGCGGGTCTTTCCCGGGCCCCTTTCCTTTGGTGGGCGTTTCTGCTTTTGCTTTGTGATGAGTCCTTTTGAATCTTAATGATGTTAGAACTTAGAACATGCAGTTTTTAAAGGTTCATGTTTACTCGTAGGTGAAAATTGAGAAAGAGAAGGTGTACATTCGAGCAAGCAAACAGGTAAGGTTTTACCTTGCTGGATCTAGGATCCCAGCACAAAATCTCACCACATGACCTAGGCAGGTTTACTCAGAAGTAAATCCCTTCAGTTCAGGAATGTCATGGGGAACCGGCAGAGGCAGGAATGCGCCTGTCGGTGAAGGAGACCGCTCTCGTTTCTGATGCAATAAGCAAAGTGGGACTTCTTGCCCACGGGGGACAGATAAGCGGCCGCCATGCAGGGATTTTGCTGGAGGCAGGAATGGAGTCGGGCTTTGCCTGTTGCACTGGCATCACCTGGGGAAATGGAGTGCAGCACGATGCCAGGCCTGCGCTGCACAGGCGACAGGCACAGGCCGTGGGGAGGAGCAGGTGCACTTCCAGAAGCCGTCCCTCGGGTGCTTCGTCTGCCGTGCGCGCTTGCCTTCTTCGTGTGGCAGGAATGTCTCTGGGAAGTGGGATGCTGGCCCGGCCATCCATCTTGCCTCTTTTCTGTCTCGCATCAGACATGATGTGCACCTTTTACATTTTCAAAAATTTGTGCAAGCGCACATTCCCTTATGGACGTACCCGTCCAGCCCCTTGCCAAAGCCCTGGGTGGACAAAAGCGGTATGATGAGAAGAGCGTCCAGAAATTAAGAAGGCGGAGAGGGTGCTGCCCAGTGGTGCTGGCCAGCAGCTGCCCCGGGTGGCCCCCCGGTGCCCCCCTCCGCCCTGGAGGCAGGTGAGGCTGAGAGGTGTCTTCACGGCTGAGTGGGGTGCACGCCTGCGCCTGCCGCATCCAGCTCAGCACTCCGGCTGGCGTGTTAGCGCGCCGGTGCTCTGATGGCAGGGAAGCTGAAGTGGGCCCGGCGGCATCGCTGCCCCCAGGGACGCATTCGGGAGCTTCCCCTCTCCATGTGTGGGGGCAGGCCTTGGGGGGGCCTTGGGGCTTTCCAGCCTTGGCGCTGGGAGCCCCCACTCCACAGCAGGACGGTGGCTGACCCAGCGTTGTCTCCTCACTGGCCCAAAAGGCGCTCCAGGCGCAACGGCGGACGAAGGTGATGGCCAAGTGCATCTCGCTGAGCAACCACAGCGTCAGCAGCACCAACGTCCTCATCATCGGGGCAGGTAGGAGGGGCCAGGCAGGCCGCAGACACGGCGGCAGCGGCGGCCCTGGGGGTGCGGGGGGTGCTCATGCCCCCCCCAGAGGTGGGATGCAGCATGTGCTGGGAAGGAGTCGCTGTCAGGAAGAACCAACGAGACGACGCTGCTTCCGGGGAAACAGCCTTGGACAGCCTTGGGGATGCAGCCCCCGCCTCCCGTGCTGATGCTCCCGGGCGGGGCTGGTGGGAATCGCAGTCCCACTCCTGGAGGGCGGCAGGCTGGGCGAGGCTGGGCGTGGGGACGGCCACGGAGCGCTCGTGCGCGCCCCGCCACCGTGCAGGTCCCTCCGGGGGAGGCCTGGGCCCTGGGACGCTTGCCCGCCCATGACCCTTGCGAGCAAAGCTTCCCAGGGCTAAAGGGCTGGACTCTGCCGTGGGGGCAGCAATCGGCGGTGGCCGGCCTTGGCCAGCGGGGCTTCCATGCAAGCTGCCCCGTGCTCAGGTGCTTAACTCGCGCGCGCGCACACACGTGTGGAGTGGCCCAGCTCCCCGCGTTTTGGAGGCCTCTCCCTGGGCACGTGGCCACCAGGGCCACTGCCTCCGCTGAAGAACCACGCCGTCTGTGCAGGCCCTGCTGGGTTGGTGTGTGCAGAAACACTGCGCCAAGAAGGCTTCTCGGACCGGATCGTGATGTGTACGATGGACCGGCACCTGCCCTACGACCGGCCCAAGCTAAGCAAGGTCCGTGCCGCTGCGTGCGCCCTCCCTCAGGCGGCTGCGCTGCCAGTTTGACAGTCTCCTGACCCCTTTGCTTTTCACGTGCCACGGCAGGCCTCCCTGTGCCCCTCCGGATCTCCTCCTGGCTATGTGGGGGGTTTGGGGTCCTCGGATCAGGACTCTCTCCTCAGCCAGCAGCCCAGCCCTGGCCCAGCCTAGCAAGGGCTTCTCCGGTCGGTCGCCCTGCCTGGTTGCAGGGCCCCCGGCGCCTTCGCACTGCCAGCTCCAGCCTGGGCGAGGAGTGGGGAGGCCCCGCGGCACCGCTCAGGCGCTTCTCCTGGCCACTGCCCAGTCTCTGGGGCCGCTGGGGGGAGGTCACGTCTCCCTGCTGGGGGGGGCCCGGCTCCGTGGGGGCCCTCAGTGGTACCCTTGCAGAAGACGGGGCCATTTCTCGTTGCAGTCAATGGATTCTCATGCAGACCAGATCGCTCTGCGCCCCAAAGAATTCTTCCGCACCCACGACATTGAGGTCCTGACGGAGATGCAGGTATGTTTGCCTGCACATGTGTTTATGGGGGGGCAGTAGACCTCCAGGTGTGGGGTGCTTCATGCAGTGTTCCCTGGATTGCCCCCCCTCCAGAAGGATTGGACTACAACTCCCATCATTGCCTCTAATGGAAGTTTACAGTACAACGTGTCTGTAGGGCACCAGGGTTCTTGAGTCTTCAGCTTCAGTCTTGAGTCTTTTCAGAAAGGGAGCCGCGTCTCCAGCTTCTTTGCTTGCAAGGAGGGCAGGATGCGTTGCTCTGGCCGAGGGCAAGATTCCACTCTGGGGGAGCTTGAAGGGGCCCCGTTCCAGTGACGGGCTGGGTCGAGGTGCAGGCACACAAGGCTGAGGAACCCCATCCCGGGAGGGAGCGGTCCGGTCGAGCACCATGCCTGTCCTGGAATAAGCGGGAGAGCATAACTTTGCTGCTCCGCTGGGACCCCCAGGGGCCACGCTCCATGTGCCTGCACACAATCAAGTGGGGCAAATCTCAGGAGAAGGCAGGAGAATGGGCGAGGCCAAGATGCCGGAGAAGGCCGGGCTGACTCCCCTGGCAGCTTCCTCGGCTCACCACGCTCGCCCTACAGGGAAGAACTCCTCTCTCCAGTCGGCGACGGGCTGGAGAAAGCTACTGTCCTCTGCTGAGCCCTGAGGAAGGAAGTCTCTTGAGGGCTACGCTTGGGAAAGCACTCCTGCTGCCTGTCCGTCCGTCCGTCCGTCCTTGTGTACCCCTTCTTTTTCCCTGTGAGGAACCCAAACCAGCTCACGCAGTCCTTTCTCTCCCTTTCCATTTTGTCCTCCTGACAGCCCTGCAAGGAAGGTGAAGCCATGAAGTCCGTGCCGGGGCTGAGGGGGGGCTGGGTGCCGGCTTCCCCAAGCCCCAGCCCAGCCCAGCGCCCTCCCTGCTCCCCGGCCTGGTCCTTTGCTGGGCAGCTGAGTGCAGTCAAGTACTGCCCCCACGGCAAAGGTGGTGGGGCTGCCTTCTGGCCCCACAGCCTGGATGGCAAGGGTGAATGGGGTGCCGAGCCCCCACGGGTCTCCGGGGGCGAATCGTCATCCACGGACCCGGGCCGGCCACCGGGGCACAGCCTCCCAGGGTTCTTCTGGGAGCGCCAAGTGGCCCCCCTCCCTGTAGCTGTTCCCAGTGGCCGGTGGGCGGGGGTCGTCAGCAGGCACTTCCTCCTGCCCCCACCCACCGGCGGGGGCACAGCGAGCTGCCGGCCGCCGCCTTCTCTGGCCCAAAGAAGGAGCAGGGCGAGCGCGCTGGGGCTGGCCAGCAGAGGCGCTGCCACGCCGGGCGTGTGGCCTTCGGGTCCGGGCCATCGGCCGGCCGGGGACCTGGAAGGAAGCGCAGCGGCCCTGCCGGCGGGCCTGGCGGGAGGGGTGGGTGGCCCTGCAGGAGATGGAGGAGCCCCGGCCTGCCGGGAGCCCCGCCGAGCGCCGCGGGAGAGGAGGGCTTTGCCCCGCCCTTTTGCCTGTGGCTGTGCCCACGGCTGGAATGCGGCCCCGCGGGGGAGCCGGGCCCCCGGGCCCAGAGAGGCTTCTCGCCCCTGCGTTGGTGGAGCTGCGCCTGCAGGCGGCGCCCCAGGCGCGCCTCACGGTCCTGCCGGCGCCTTCCGCGCTCGCGCCCGGGAGCCTCTGCAGGGCCGCTGGTCGGGGGCTTGCCCTGCTCCGCCCCCCGCCGGGCTGGCTGCTGGCTGGCTCGCCCGCTCCGCTCCGCTCCGCTCCGCGCCGCAGGGGAGTTGTGCCTGCCTCCCGCCGGGCGCCTGGGCTGCGCGGGGAGGAGGGGGGGGGTTTGTGGGCACGGGGGGAGCGGCCCAGGACTGGCCCAGGAGCTGCCTCGCTCACTTTCTGCCAGGGGCGTCGTGTCCCGCCTCGGCAAGCAGAGGAAACTTTATGAGGGATTTGCCAAGCAGCGTAGCTTAAGAAATGGCCCGGCGACAGTCTGGGGGCCGCCCAACGGTGGGTCTCAGGCCACCCAGAGTCCCAGCTTTGGAGTTGCTCGGCATCTGAGCTGGGGGTCCAAACTCAACGCCCCCCCCACCTCCTCACATCTTGCAGCCAGCACTGAAAGATGCGCACCAGCTGCTTCTCCAAGGTCTGGACCTGGCCTTGGAGGGGGCTGAAGAGGCATGCCGGGACGTTCCCTGCGGATGTTCCTTTTAACCATCCGGGGAATCGTTTCAGGTTGTCGCCGTGGATGTCAAGAACAAGACGGCCGTCTTCAAAGATGGGTTCAGGATGGAGTATAACAAACTGCTGCTTGCAACCGGAAGCACGTAAGGCGGAGGCAAAGTACTGGCGCACGCAAGTCGGCGCATCCTTCGGACGGGCGGAGCGAGGGGGGGCCAGGCCGCCGAGCTGCCCCTTGCCCCGCAGGGAGACCCTCTGCCTGCCCTCGCTGAGGAGTCGCTGCCGGGCCACCGGCCAGGTGGCCAGGTGCGGGCGTGTCCGCGGCCCACGTCTCCGGCTCGTGGGCACGGGGGACGACGGTGCCACCCTGGGGGGAGTGGGCGGGCTCAGCGGCAGCCCCGCCATGATGGGCAGCACACGGGCGGTGAGTCCCGCCGCTGCTTCCGGGCCGGCCAGAGCGGGACCCGTGGAGTTCAGCCAAGTGCTCTGGGGGGGCAGTGCCAGGTCCAACCAGGCAGGGTGCCGGCCAGCCGCCTCAGCACGGGGCTGGGTGAGTCGGAGCTCTCTGCTGAATGAACGTGATCCTGCCACAGCACGTCAGCGCATGCGTACCGCAGTGATCTGGGGCTGCCCTGTGCCACTGTGCGACGCGGAAGGGCCTTTGTTCAGGGCGAAGGAACCAGCCCACCCTTCTCCGCCGCAAACGGAGTGCTGCATTTTCTCTGGCTGCGAATACGCGGAGCTTCGAAATGTGCCTTTGCTGTCAGCTTTGGACAGTACCTGATGACCAGCATGAGGTCGCGGGTGCCCTGCGCAGGAGCTGCCCTGAGGCAGGGCGCGCTTGGCAGGGGACGTGACATCGCAGCATTTAATAGTGTCTGATCAAGGACCCGCAACGGAGTGCGCAGCAGCCTTTAGCGTGCACCTGGACAGATGTCTGCTCCCGCGCTTGTGTTCGGGAGGGTTCCTCACAAGCGCACACATCTGAGACCGCAGCTGCTGAGGCCTGCAGGCTGCGTGGCAGCTTCGAATGTCGCTCTCCAAATTGCAGATGTTTAACATTTACCAAACCCGCATTTTGTAGAATTCTTTTTCAGCCCTGCTCTCTCTCTGAATTCATGTATTTCCAGGCCCAAAACCCTTAGCTGTAAGGGTAAAGAGGTGGAGAATGTTTTTACTATCCGGACTCTGGAAGACTCCAACCGAGTGGTAAAATTGGCCACCGGCAAGAATGTGGTCATTGTGGGAGCCTCGTTTCTAGGTAAGGAACCTCTGGATCAAATTTCAGTAATGGGCAGTGAGCAAGGAAAACGGAGTGAGACTAAATTTATTTATGTATTTATTTATTTATTAAAGCATTTTTATGCCGCCCCATTCGCCGAAGCCTCGGGACAGCTCACAACAATAAATAAAAGTAATTATAATATAAATTACAATAAATATAAACATTAAAAATCCAAAAAATACAATACAAAATAAAAAATTCCCCAAATACAGTAGCTGAAAGCTCTTCTACTTTGCAAAGGCAGCATTTCAGCCTTTGAGAATGGGAGGAAAGGACACAAAAGCTGGAAAAATCACCAAACAGTTGGCAGTGGAGGGATGGCACAGAGCTCCAGGAAGGAGGAGGCGGTGCCACCGGCAGGTCATGGCAGGCTGGATTGGGACCGCAGGGGCAGCAGAGATCCACCATCCTTTTCTGCGGACTCAGGGCAGGTTTGCCCTTCCACCTTTTCCACTGCGGTTCTTTTTCCCCGTTCGAAAACATACATTCTGTGCCTCTGCAGCAGTAAATGGGACAGCAGAAGGGGCTGCCCGGTCCTGCGATGCAGAGAAGCGCTGGCTTGGCTGCATGGCCGCCTCTGCCCCGCCGCTCCCTCCACCGCTCTCCTCGTGGGGTGCAGCTCCTCGCGTTGTTGCGGGGAGAGCCCTGCACGCTGGGGGATGCAAGGCGCCTCAGGCTTCTTTCCATCTGAGCAGGTGTAGGACTGTGCCCGTAATGGATGTTTGGTTTTTTTTAAAGTAAAAATGATCGAAGAAGTAGTAGGAAAATGCGGGAGGGCTGCAAATAGAAGATGAGGACATCCGGAAACTGTCGTCCCCCCACAGACGCCCATTTCTAGCAGGCCAATCACACCACAAAAGTTCTGCCTGGAAGCCCCCACCGTGGTTTCCCTTTGCCCCACCAGGCGCCACACGAGAGAGGCCTTGCCCCGTGGCCTTTTCCCAGCTATGAGGTGGCCCTCGTTAAAGGTGGCAGGGCGGCAGACGGACGGACAGGGCCGGCCCGCGTGGCCGCAGTCCACATGGACGGGTCACGGCCGCTTGGCTGCGCTCTGCACGGGCGCAGAGGTGCGTCCTACCCCCACTTGGCCCCAGGAGTCGGGTCTGCTGCTCTGCTGCCCTTCATGAACGCAAACCTTCCGGGGCTGCTTGTGGCCGCGCCATCGGCGTCCTGGGTGCCTCCTCGGGGTGGCTCGGGGCACTTCACCAGCCTCGCCATGTCCCACCGGTGGCTCCATGTTCCAGGGATGGAGGTGGCAGCTTATCTTTCGGAGAAGGCCCACTCGGTCTCTGTGGTGGAAGTCGAAGAAGTGCCCTTCAGGAAGATCTTTGGGGAGAAGGTCGGCCGTGCCATCATGAAGGTAATGGCAGCAGCCTTCCGCCCGCGGGAGGCCGACGTCTGGCTCGGCTGGCTGCCGGAGGAAGCCCCTGAGTCTCCCCCTCTCCCCTCTTGCTCCGGAGCAGATGTTTGAGAACAACCGGGTGAAGTTCTACATGCAGACCGAAGTATCGGAACTACGGGATCAGGAGGGCAAGGTAGGATGCGAGCTGAGATTTGCTCAGAGGAGCTTCGGGGAGGAGGGCGAGAGCGTCGCCCAAAGTTGCAGCTCCCGCTTTGACGGCGCCCAGGCGAGGTCCAGCTGCCAGCGCCTTCCCCGCGAGAAAGGTGCCACGTCGCACAAGGCCCACCCAGCCCAGGCCCTCCGGCCACGGTGGGTTGCAGTGGCCACCTTCCCCGCCAGCACCGCCAGCGCTGGGATCGGATCGGGGGGTTGTGGTCCAACACCCAGGCAGGGCGCGGTATTGGCAAAGGCTTTCCTAGCTCTGGGAAGAGTCCGGTTCCCCACGGGAGTTATCCTGGGGGATGAGTCTTTATGACTCAGTGCATGCGCAGAGTGAGACAACGCAGCCAGCTTGGCTTTCTTGTGGAGGCCAAGGTTTGCTTTGGCTCTGCTCACGTGATTGCCTTGGGCACGTGCGAGCGATTGATTCCACAAGCAGTGGGGGGGGGAGGCAGCAAACCCTGGGAGCAGCAGAGGAAATGGGGGGCATGGCGCAGTGGGTCGGGTACCGCCCGTGCGGACATTCCGGGGACAGGCCTCCGAACGGAACGAGGTCCTTCTGCACTGGGCTGGTGCCTGTGTGAGTGGTAGAAAGCAGCCTTCCCCAGCGTGGTGCCATCCAGGTGAGTCGGATGCGTTTGCCGATGCTGGAGCCCATGGTCCAGTCTATCCGGTGCAGAGCAGCTGTGCCATTTGTCCCGTGCCCTTGTCAGCGTGGAGAGCAGCAGCGCCAGCTGAGTGAAAGATGTAAAGTGTTCTGAGAGTGTTGTTAGCTGTGAATGGTATCCAAAAGCAGGAAAAAAATAAAATAGAATAATAAAATAAAATAAAATATCTCACTGTGGCTTGATGTTGCTTGTCTCTCCGCTTCCACCCTGAAGCTCAAGGAGGTTGTGCTGAAGAGCGGGAAGGTGCTCCGGGCCGACGTCTGCGTCATCGGCACAGGCAAGGGGCTGGCGGGGGGACTTTGGGGAGCCTCCTCCGAGTCTGTCCTTACAGGAAGCTCTGGGCAAGGGGGAGGCCTTCCTAGTTGTGGCCCCAGTCGCAGTTGTGGCTCCCTAGCGAGGGCTGCCAGGCACCAATATTGCCATCTCTGGGGCTGGGTCAAGGCTTTCTGCTGCCACCAGGCGTTTGACAGGTTGTGTAATTCTTGTTGTGGTATCAGGTCTGGGACTTTGTTGTTCTCTGCTTTTTGCTGTAGCTGTGTCCATGTAAGATGTTTGCGTGTGGAAGGTTTTGCATTGTGCTCTGTTGTGTTGCATTTTAGATTTTTAATTCTTGTGACCTGGCATGGCAGCGCAAGTGCTTGAAGCGGCTTTGAGCCACGTCCCGCCTGGGACGCGCCCGTTGCGACGTTTGTCCTGCGCAACACAATGTGCTAAAAGATGTTGCGCAGTGAGGCCTGGCTGGGGTTGGCTCATTTGTCCGAATGGTCCTGTTTTGTGTGTGAGCTCAGAATTCCTGGGAAAACCCATTCTGACACGGTGTTTCCAGACGGATGAAGCTTCCAGAAGGCCGCCAACTCCCTACTATGATTCTGTATTGCCCCTCAATTTCCTAATGAACTGGGGGAGGGGGCCCTGGGGCAGCTTGGGCAGAGGGCGGGGCTTCTGAGGCTCCTCCCCCAGCGATGCTTTCTGTACTTTTCCGGCAGGTGTGACGCCAGCAACGGCGTTTCTGAAGCAGAGTGGCATCCATGTGGGCTCCAAAGGGTTCGTGGCTGTGAACAAGGTAAAGGCGGCACAGCTCTGAGCGGGGAAGAGGCTGGAGCCGGGCCGGCACGGTGGCGCCTCGTGGGGAGACGGGGGGCGGGAGCAGCCCTGCGGGCGGTGGAAGCAAAGTGCGAACGCTCTCGAATGTGCATTCCTTCGATCCCAAAGTGAAAATACACACAGAAAAGTCCCACTGGTATTGAATTCAAACTTAGTGAGTGCCAAGCAAAATCAGTCTTATCTTATTGATTCCACAGTAATTTTCCCCATTTGAATCTCTTTCATAGGTTTTTCCCCATTTGGGCTTATTGGTTTGCCGGGGCGGGGGTGGGGGAGGGATGCAGCCCTGGCAAAGTATCTGGGGACGGGCCTTTCCCGCTTGGGTTGGCATAAATCAAAAGCAGGGTGTGAATCTAAGAAATGAACAAATAAATAAATAAATAAATTCCCTTCCCTCACGTGGGTGACTTCAGGTCCCCAGCTGCAGTAGTTTTTCCTTTGTTCAAGTCAGCAAAGGCTTCCACTCCCTTGACTGTGGGTGTAAAAAAGGCTGCAGTTCCCAGATCAGCCAGGAGGAGGCAGCAGTGCACGCCTCCCGCACAGCAAGGACTCTCAGGGAGCCAATTTTGGTTTGGGGTTGATCGTTCCCCACCCATTCACACACACACACACACAAGTTAGGGGATGCTTTGTTTGTCTTCCATTCCCTTTTCTGAAACATACATTGACATCCATAATACGAAGGAGCTGGATCTGAATTTCAGAAATGCAAACGCAAGAAACGACAAAAACAATTTGTCCTCTAAAGCACAAAGGGGGAAAATAGGTGCGCTTTCTTCTGCGGAGCACGGGCTGGGAAGTCCCCCGAGGCGGCTGGCTTGCTGCAGTGAAGCAGGGAGGTTCGGGCCAGTGCCTGGATGGGGACACGGGGAAGGCCCCTGAGTCCGGGTACATCACTGGCAGAAAAGGAACATGTGGCCGCCTTTTTCTGGTAAGGATGTGAGACCCTCAGAAGAGCCACGCTGGATCAGAGCACGTCTTTCCACGCGGTGGCCACACTGGCCTCGCACACGATCCCACAGGCGGGGCCAGCAGCACCCCCCTGCCCAGGCCCCCTGCAGCGCTGAGTCCTGGCTGGCAGCCCCCCAGCTGGAGGCCGTGTGCCAGGACTGGCAGCCGTGGGTAGCCCGCTGTCCGCCCTGCATCCGCCTGCCCTTCCAAGCTGCCCAGATTGGTGGCCGTCGCCAAGGGGGCTCCAGTCTGGGCTGTGTGGAAAAGGCCTTCCGTTCCTCTCCCCAAACGTCCCTCTGGCTTCTAGCATTCGGGGAGAGGGAGACAAGGCCGCCCACGCTGCCTCCCCCACACCAGGCGTGATCTTGGGCGCCTCAGCCGGTCGTGTCCCCTGACTCGCCTCTTGCTAAGGAAAGGATCGCGGGTGCTGTGCGGAGAGGATTCTCTCTTCGCAAGGAAACCGCACCCTTCCCTGAATCATCTTGGTGTCCCTTTTAGGCACCTTTCCCAGCTGCACAATCTTCCTTTTTTAATGTGACCTGGGGGCGGGGGGAGGGCATAGCCCCCCCCCCCGAGCAGGAGTTTTATTTATTAGTACATTTACAGGAGAATATTTCCCTTTGCAAAGAGCACCAGGCCGCTCACGTGGTCTGCCTCCTCTTGCTGCGCGGTGGGCGAGGCTGCAAGCCAGGGACTGTCCCCAGATCACCTGGCAAGCGCCCGGCTCGGCGGGTCTGCAGCGCCACGCAGCTCCTGGATTCCCCGCTTGGGGACCCGGACCCTGACTGAGGGGCCTTCCCGCTTCTTCCAGATGATGCAGACCAGCCTCCCGGGCGTGTTTGCGGCTGGGGACGCCGTGGTCTTCCCGCTGGCCTTGAGGAATGGCAAGAAGGTGAACTTCCCCCACTGGCAGATGGCTCACATGCACGGTGGGTGCCACGGGTGGCCGCACGGAGAGTGCGCTCGCGGTGGCCAACAACCGCACCGTTGCGCCCTGCGCCAGGTGCGACGCAAGCCCACCCAAGCAGCTGGCGAGGATGGCGATCCTGCCCAGCCCGAGCAACGTGCCTCTGCCGGCGAGCAGCAGGGCAACGGGCAGGCCTCCACCCTAGCCCCTCCCGGCAGGCAGCCCCCAAGCAGGCCCGCTCCTCACCCCTGCCGGCTGTGCCTCGGAGGGGGCAGGAGCCAGAGCGGGGCTTCCTCAGCGCCCCTGAGCCCGGGCAAGCTCGCCTGGGGGAAGGCACCCCTTGGAGGCCGGGCTCGCCACATGCGGGGGCCTCCCCATCCCTCCTGTGCCCGGCGAGGACAGACCCGTCCGCTGAGGCTTCTAGCCACCCCCGGGCGCCAGAGCCCAGGGCCTCCCCACACCCATTTTCTCTCTCCCTCTCTCTTTGCTGTCCTTGCTGTTGCCTTCATGGTCTGCTTCATCCGTTGGTACTTTTTGATATGCTTCCTGATTTGATGATATCCGTATTGCACTTTGATCACCTGCTCCTATGGGCTGTGTAACCTGCCCAGAGAGCCTTGGCTGAGCGCTGGCACCAGAACGCAGCGGGCAAATAACTGGGGCGTAAAGGCCGTGCCCACCATCCTGAGCTGTGGGCCACACACAGCGCCAGCGAGCTGTTCCGCCACTGGCGTTGCGGGCCTGCCATCCCCTCTGCGCTCAGCCACCTGGCTGTGGCATTCAGATGAGACCAGCCGAGGTTTCGGAGCATTTTCAAAGGCAGCCCCTCCCCTGTCTCAGTGGCAAGCCCCGAGGCAGCTGCGACCGGGCCCCGGTCAGACATCGCCGGGAAGTGGCGCATGGTCTCCGCGTTCATCCGCACCGTGCGGGCAGAGTCTGGGTGCCGCTGAGAGGCTGAACCCTGGTTCAGTCCCGTCCCCAGGCCGCCTCTGCACTAGCCCGGAATGCTCCCGCCGTGTGCAGATGGAGCTCGGCCTGTCCACCCGCATCTGGTCCGCTGCCAATACCTGAAGGCTCTCCGGCCCCAGGAGGCTTTGCCCAGCTTGTTGGAGAGGCCTCCGAGTGGGCGGCCTGCGGAGGGCGGCTGTCCTCGGGGCGCTTGGGCAGCATGCGGAGGGAAGAGAGGGTGTCCCTGTGATGGCGCGGGACGCATCCGTGCTGCATTTTAACCTTTAGGCTGCATTAGCTTTATATTACTGGATCGCGTACTCGCCATTTGGCATCTTCACTCTGGTGGGCGCAAGTGCCGACAGGCCAGCTGAGAGCTGCCAGGGGAAACCGGCCGAGGGGAAGCCCTGCCGGTTGCTCCTGAACGGCTGGCTCCGCGGGCTCCTTGGCCAATGCTGTCGCTTCCCTCCCCCCCCCACCCTTGCAGGGCGCATCGCAGCACTCAACATGCTGGCACACGGGACGGAAATCAACACGGTTCCTTACCTGTGGACGGCCATGTTTGGCAGGAGCATCCGCTATGCGGGTAAGAGGGGGGCGGCCATCCGAGGGCCCCAGCCACGGCCGCCGCGTCTCCCGTGTTGCGAGGCTGCGGGGGCCTCGTGCGAGAGGGCTGCTCTGGCGTGGACCACGCAGCGGTGCCTGCGACGCCGGGGGCCTCTGCACACATGATGGCGCGGGGCAGCCCTGGAGGGAAAGGCTGCGAGCAGGGCCTCCTGGGAGCCTCATGCAGAGTGACCGGATCTGCGTGTTCCGGCCTCACCTGCCTGTCGGAATCTGGTTTTGCATTCTCTGGATTGCAGCTCTCAGCTCCACACACGGTTCCCGGGTCCATTTTGTAATGTGTACTTGAGGATAAAAGACACAAAAGCTTCTGTGGAGATAATGCGCATTCATAATGCCTGTTTTGAGGGGATATGCACACACCACAGTACATATTTCCATGCAGGATAATTTTTTGCTTGCATTTGAAATGCAGAAATATGAACTAATGGATCTATGCCTGAATCCATGCAAAGGTTACCCAAACCAGAAAACGACGAGCTGAGACATCCCTACTTGCACTACAGTTCTGCAGGAGCACAGAAATTAAAAGGCTCCGCACGCATGCTGATCACTGCAGAATTTAGCTTCCTGCAGACCGCTGCATTCGGTTGGAGCTGAAGAACACATTTCCCACCCTTGCGGTTGCCAAGATGCGTTTGGCGGTCGTGCCAGAGAGGCGGCTGAGCCGGGCGGCAGGGCTTGCCTGCCTCCCCATCCCCACGACTGGCAGAGCCACAGTTTTGCAGACGAGGGCAAAATAAGGGAGGAGGGCAGGAGCCGAAGGAGGCAGCTGCCCTCCCTTCTTCCGTGTGGCACGGGGCTCATGGGGGTGTGGGCAGCCCTCCCACCTTTGCTTTCCTCTCTCCTTTCGCAGGTCACGGGGAGGGATTTGATGACGTGATCATTCGGGGGGACTTGGATGAGCTGAAGTTTGTGGCTTTCTACACCAAGTAAGTGTGCTGCAGTGACCCCGTTTTGCTCGAGCACGAGGAGAGCCCTGCGGGGCAGGCCGGGTGCACGGTGTCTGGGGCCCTGGGCGGCACACGCTCCCCCCCCCGCCTTTGAGAGGCACGGGTTCTGCTGCCCTCTAGTGTGCATTTGCCCACTCGGGTGTATGCGTCCCCCTCAATTCCCTGTACAAAGACACGCATCACGTATACGAGAACTGTTATAGGGAAGGCAGGACAGATGCAGGGCCTTAAACTGCAGTTTGAATATGATCCATTTATTACTGCTATTATTATTTTACATTTATATCCCGCCTTTCTGGAACCCAGAGCCCCTGAGCCCCCAGGTGGCACTCTGCCTGTCCCACCGCGCTGGCTTTGCCAGGCAGCCATCCACAAGCACAGCACCGCCCCCGTGAGAGCGAACAAAGAGCCCAGAGGCCCACTGGCCTGTGGGAGACGAGAGCCGGGGAAGAGCAGTGGAAAGTGGAAAGGAAGACAGGCAGCAGGGGCCGGCGAGGGGAAGCTCGGCCGGCACCCTGCCCTGCCGCGCCCTCCGTAGGGCCATTCTCACGTCACGCTCGGCATCCTGTTCGGACACTTACATCCTGTGGCTCTTCCACAAACTGACCCACAAAAAAGGAGGACAGTGACACCCGCAGGACGCCCCCGGGGCACACCTAGACTTGGCGAGGTCCCGCTGGTGTCACGGAAGCTTTTCTCCCCAGACAGGCAGGCTGGCGATCACGGCGGCACCACAGCATCCCTGCCTGGGCGCCCCCAGAGCACACCGGCTGCTGCGCTGGGGCCACAGCAACGACCAGTTAAAGTGTGTGCAGCGCCCTGGGTTGAGGCGGAGATTGGGCGACTGTGTGCTTCTTTGAGGCCAGCTTGTGGGTCGGCAGAAATATCCCAGCACCAGGAGATGTTGCGTGGAAAGGCACGTCCGGGCACTCGCTTCACGCTGTGGTGGACGCCTGCCTCATCCTGCTGGGCGGTGTAGTCACCCTGCGCTGGGAGCAGTCCGGGGGCTCCAGTTAGGCAGCCCGCGTGGTTCTTAGCTGCATGATCCCACCGCGAGGCCAGGCTTCCCTGATGGCGAGGCCGGTTCCTCCAGCACTGCAGACCGACACACACTCTGGGAGCATGGAAACATAGAAGCATAGAAACAGAGCGAGTCGGAAGGGGCCTCCCGGGCCATCTGGTCTGACCCCCGGCTCCGTCCGGCTCCACTCATGACATGCCCACCATGTGCACGTCCAGCCTATCTTTGAACACCCGCACCGATGGGGCCTCACCCACCTCCCGGGGAAGCCCATTCCACACCCTCGGGGTCCTGAGTGTCAGGAAGTGCTTCCTGGCACCCAAATGGAACCTTGGCTCCCTGAGCTTTGCTCCGTTGGAGCGCGTCCTGCCTTCCTCTGCAGGGGAGAACAGGTCTCTCCCCACCTCCTCTGACACCCCCTCACGTACCTGTATGTCGCCAACAGATCCCCTCAGAGTCTCCTCTTCTCCAGGCTGAAGAGACCCAGTTCCCTCAGTCTCTCCTCGTACCTCATCCCCTGCAAACCGGCCACCAACCTTGTGGCCCTACATTGCACTTACTCTAACCTGGCTATATCTTTTCTGTAACGAGGGGCCCAAAACTGAACACAATATTCCAGTTGTGGGTGCACCAGAGTCGTATAGAGTGGTAGTAATGCCTCTCTCGATCTAGAAGCCTCACTTCTGGCTATGCAACCAAGGGTGGCGTTCGCCCTCTTGACCACCGCGTCACACGGCTGACTCACGTTTAGCCTGCAGACGACCAGCACCCCGAGGCCCCTTCCACAAGTGCTGCTCTCCAGCCACTTGTCTCCAAATCTATACCTGTGATGCCCATTCCTGTGCCCCAAGTCCAAGACCTTGCACTTACCCGCACTGAACGCATTAGAGCATTGCTGAGGCGCACCCTGAACTCACGTGGGTCAAGGAAGGCGCGGTTCGCACAGCACGAGCCAGTCTGGAAATCAGCCCCTCCTGCTGTAGCCCCAAGTCTCAGGGAAGGAGGGCGCCCCTGCTTTGCACGCACACGGCCCTGGGCTCCCCTGGGCATGGCCCTGAGGGCAGGGAGGGACCCCTGTCTGGAGCCCCGTCAGCGCAGACTCCGCTTTCTGCAGAAGCTGAGGATCACTACTCCCATCGCCCATGACTTTGGCCCGTGTTTGCTCGGGCCAGTGGGAGCCAGAGGCTGAACATTTGGAGGGGCGTTGACAGCAATGGACTCTGAGGATGGGTGGCCTGGCTGCACGGGTGTTTCTCTGGCCCCTGGGAACCGCGCGAGAGACTGAGGCGCAGCCAGACGCGTCTTCACCTTGGGTCCCAATCCCCCTTCACGCTGATGAACACGGGCACTCGGCCGAAGGGCGCGGCGTGACGGCAGCACCTGTGGTGGATTCCTGGCTGCAAGGAGGGGCCTGCCGTGGCGTGGCAGAGACCGGCTCCCCAAGGCCGGGCATGGGCAGCCCCGTCCTGCAGGCCACAGGAGACTCCCCCTCCGGAACACATCTTGGGAGGAGAGGGCGTGTTCCGGGGGCCTTCCAGAGCAGCTGCACCCTCCGACACGTTGCTCGGAGTATTCTGAGTGGTGCTTGGAATTGCACAAGAATTCAGTGTTTTTCCAATGGAAAGCAATAAGGTGAAAATTCAGGTCCACTGCTGCACAGCCCTTGACCGGCTTGCAGAGACATTCGCCCTGCCAACGCTTCCACACGATGTGTTGCGAACCGCCGGTGCCTTTGCTTTCCTCCTTTGCAAGGGCACAGAAAGCGCCCGGCCGCCTGTTTGGGGGGCCTCGCGCGACCCTACCTCCTGCAGGAGGGCTAGGGGGACAATGCCCACCTGGCTCGCCACGTGCTGCCTCAGGCTCCAGGCAGGGAGGGCCACCTTCGGGGGCATTCTTGCTCCCCCAGCAGCAGCGTTGCCCACGGCACCTGACTCCCCCCCCCCCATCTCTTTCAGGAGTGACGAGGTCGTGGCTGTGGCGAGCATGAACTACGACCCGCTCGTCTCCAAGGTCGCCGACGTCATGGGAGCCGGCCGGACGATCCGCAAACGCGATGTGGAGTAAGTGGCAACTCCTGCGCTCGGCGGCGCTTTCTGCAGTGGGCCCCCCACCCGGTTTTTACTCTTCTGCTTGAAGTCCGCTGCAGGGGAAGGGTCTCCTGTCGGCCCCCCTCCCACGTCCAGGGCCTTGGGCAGGGCTCTCTGTGTGGCACAAGGGCACTGTGGAAGCTTAAAGCGGAGCGTTGACTGCAGCTTCTGGTGGCATTCCGTTAAATGCAAGATTCTAGTCCCTAAGCCTGCAGGTACTGTCTCGGCAGTCAGGTGCCAGCCTTCCTTTCCTTCCCTTCTGCCAGAGGCCCCTTGGCTCTCCCAGTGGCCGGGAGGTGGCGCTTCTCCCAGGGTGTGAACACCAGATCGGAAACGGCCCGCCAGCGGGGGGCATCTCTGGGGAGGTCCCCGGGGGCTCCGAGGGGGCAGCTGTGCACGTGGGACCGGCTCTTCTTGGCTTTCATTGGCCCCCCCAAGAGGCAGGAGAAACGTTGCAAAATGTTGCGGCAGCGACACAACGTGCGGAGTGCGCAAGAGGCGCGTGCTTCCTGAGCGGCTGGCGCCTGCAGAAAGGCCGGGCGTCAGAGCGCTGGCCGGCCGTGGGGGTGCTCGGCTTGGCTCTGGCCTCGGAGCGGCCCCCCGGCAGCTGCTAGTCACCTTCCTCTCTCTCTCTCTCTCTCTGCCTGCCTCTTCCTCCCTTTGCTGCTGCCCGGAAGGCTCTTCATCCGCTATGGCAAGTACGTAAGCTTTGCTCCGCCTCTCAGGTTTGCTAGCAGCACTCAAAGCTTTGCCTCCGAGCCCAGCAGCCCCGTCACCTCTTCCTTCTGCATTGGCAGAAATGGTGGCGTGTGAGGACGCGCGACTGCTGAGCACGAGGAGGTGCTCAGAAGAACGTGGGAAGAGCCCTGCTGGATCAGGGCCGAGGGCCCTCCAGTCCGGCACTCAGAGCACCCGGGGCAGACGGGCTGCCCACGGGGTCCTTCGAGCAGGACGCGTGCGAGCCCCCCCCCCCCGTCCAGCCCCTCAGGCAGGCTGCTGGCACGTGGCCGGCGAGGCTAGTAGCCACCGGTAGCCGCCCCCCTCATGGACCGCCCGATCCTCTGTGAAAGCCGTCGGGACTGGCGGCCATCAGCACGTCCCAGGCCGGGAACTCCGCGTGTGACGGTCCTCGCTTTTCTCTGCCTGAACCCGCGCCCGCCCCGCTCCGACCTCGCTCCTCCTGCCTTGATCCTGAGGCTGCATCAGGCTGGAACGGAGGAGGGACGTTGGTAGGTCTGGGCCCTGCATTTCGTTTCAGGGGTATGCTTGTATATACTTTTAAAATACATCCTAAGAGCCCAAAGGGGTTAAAAATAGTTCGCAAGCAAGCCGTTTTATTTTGTATTAAGAGTTTTTTGTTTTGTTTTGACTGTTCAGCCTTTCGGGGAGGAGGGTGAATGTGGTAGCCGGTCCTCTCACGGTTGCCTGCGGTGGGCACTTCTGCAATGCAGGGAGGCGCCGAGCAGCCCCCCCTCCCTCGTGCTCACTGTCCTGGTGGGGGGGGCAGAATGGTGGCAAGACAGCCACACACGGGAAGCCCCCGTCAGGTTCTGGGCAGAATGGCAGCCCGGGGAACGGGGGCACGCGTGGCTTTAGGAGAGCGGGGCTGAGGGCCAAGCCCATGGAGGAGGAAGGGCGAGGAATTCGGGTGGTGGGGAAGCAGAGGCGGCAGGTGCGATGAGAGCAGGGGGTGGAGGGGAGCGGCTCCCATATCCTTCCAGCCGCGAGGGCTCCGGACCCTTCTGACATGGGGCTCCGCACACCTGCTTGCGGAAGCACCTTTCTTCCCTGCTCCAAGGGGGGAGCGGGCAGAGGATGCACCCTGCAGTCCCCCCAGGCTCCTGCCACACTCTCCCCCAGCTCCGCTCCCTGAGCGGCGGAGACCCGGAAGGGCAATGTGGGAGGGCCACCAGGCAGCCCCCGGCACCCGGGCTCAGAGCAGCCCTGGAGCGCAGCGCTGTGCCCACAGCTGGCCCACTGCTGGAGAGGCACGGAGCCAGCACCCACTGGCTCTGGCCGCCCGACACGGCCCTGCAGAGGGCGCAAGAGGACGGGGGCCTGGCGGACAGCGCAGGGGCCGCCTGTGCCCCCGGCACCACTGCGCTCTCCTGTCGCCTGAGCCCAGCTGAGAGAACGCGCCCGGGCTGCAAGCCAGCGGCAAATGCTGGGTCGCCTCTGGGTTCCGTGTGCCTCAGAAGCCACCGCTGAGCTGCAGCCACAGATCGACATGGGTCCGCGCGGTCCCTGCTCCTTGGCGGAGCGTGTGCTGCCGTGCGCCCGATCCCCGTCCACGGGAGCAGCTTCACTCCTGCCTGCCTCTGCCGGGCTGCTGGCCGCTCTGGCCACCTTGCGGGATGCACACTCGGCCTCCTCGTCAGCCGCAGGACGCTGCTCTTGCGGGGAAGGTCAGGGCCTGCTCCTGCAGTGAGTCTCCCTTTTCTCTCCCACAGAACTGGGGACATGTCCTGGCTCACCGGAAAAGGCTCGTAGCGGCCTGGCAAGGAGCGGCTGGCTTCCAATGGACTCTGCCGCAGCCGGAGGGAAAGACCTCGAGGAATCCGGTGCCTTCACAAAACCTCCCCAGCTCTTGCCCTCTGCCTGCCTTCTGGGCGTCACGCTCGGCGCCGCTCGTGCCGAGGCTAATTTGCACTTTAGTCAAGAGACACGGGCCCTTGCGGATCGCAGGCTCTTCCGCTCAGCCTTCTGGACACGTCCTGCAGGGGCCGCCTCCGAAGTCGGAGGAGCTGCCGCAGGGAGAGGACATGCTGGCCGCCTTTCCCGTGCTGGTATGCGGAGCCGGGAGCAAAGGATGCCGAGGAGTCCCTGTGGGCTGCTGCCGGCCACGGCCTCGGTGTGGCCGCTCTGCTCGCCACCTCCGCTGGGGCGCCGCTCCCCCTTTCTGCCCTGCGGCCTGCCGTGTCCCCGCCGGCCGTCCGCCCAGGCTTTTCCTGCAGCTGGGCAGGGAGCTGCTCCGCGCCACCTCCTCCTCCTGTGGGCGAGGGGCCCAAGCCCTGGGAGACGCCTCAGTGCGGCCGCGAGGGAAGAGAAGCGGGGCTGGGCCCCGGGGCAGGCGTGGGGCCTGGGGTGCGTGGCACGCATGCCCCGTGCTGGGGCAGCTCTTGCCTCACTGCTGCTGCAGTGGCTGGGTTGGGGTGCATCCCAGGGCTCCCCTCCCAGCGATCCCCTGCCGTCCTTCCCATGCAGTCCGCACAGCCACGTGTGTCTCCCAGGGTTGTGCAGAAGCGGCACAGAATTCAGCTTCCTGATCACCGCAGCATTTTTTTAAAGCAAGTTTCTAGCCCTCAAGGTGTTACCAAGGTGTGTGAGAGAGCGTGTGGGCAATGTATGCTGTAATCTCAGTCGCTGGAGAAGCGAGGGGTTCTCGCCCTCCTGTGATTCTCAAGCCAGAATAAATTCCACGGGAACAGAAAAGTAACACGCAAGTGCAACTCATTTGCATCACTGCGAGGATTCTGGTTTAGTGACCTGCTTGGATGCTTCTCTTCGTTTCAGAGAGTGGCCCAGACGCAGGCAGCCGCCTGTCTGATGAAGTGGGAGCCACGGGGGGCTGTCGCTCACTCCAAACGGTTACTTCCTCTGGTTGCCAGCCGCCTTCTCCAGCTACCTTTCCGCTGTATTCATGGGGCGCCCTGGACATGCTGGCTGGGCCTGAGGAGAGCGGTGGTCCAGCCCGTGCAGAGGGCTCCAGGTTGGGGAGGGCTGACTTAGGTGGTCCCGGAGGCCCAGTGCTGCCCCAGCTCAAGTGGGAGGTCTTGATAGTGGAAGCCCCAGGCCCCAAGCGTGAGCTGTGTGTGTGTTGGTGCACTGCAATTCCCTTCCCAAGCAGACATCCCCCTGGTGGGGGTGCAGCGGTAGGAGCGGTGGTACCTGAGCCCTCGCCTCTTTCCTCAAAGAGGGCTAGCCTCTTGCTTGCAGCTTCAAATGCAGTCTCCGCCCCCAGGATACCCCTTTCATGCTGCTAGAGACCTGGTAGCTGTAGAAATATCTGCAGGCAGGACTTCTGCAGGTGCAACATTTTTCTTTGCTACTGGGGTGGGGTGGGGGAAGCTCCTGTTGAATGCCTGCTGCCAAAACCCCAAAGAGGGCCACAGCAGTCGCTTGCCCGACGTTTCAGCTGCACGTCCACCACTCGGTCGCTGCGTCCTGCATCCCACAGCCTTTCCTGGGACCTCAATAAAGGTCTCTCTCTGTATGATGCACCACGTGCCTCCTGCCTCGCTTGGGTCGTGCCGCCGGAGCTGCGGGCTGGGACAGGAAGAGGCCTCTTCCGGGATGCCCCTGTGCTTGCCGAGCGGACCCTGCCCTGCCGGAGCCCCTCGAGGCTGTGCGGAGGGCGCGTCCTCGCCCGACGCCAGGGCAGAGGCCACGCTCTGAGTTGGGCCTGGCAGCCGGAGGGCAGCTGCGGGGCCCGGCACACCTGTGTTGTCCCTCTGGAAGAGTGGGCATGCGTCCGCCTTGTGGGCCCTCCCTCTGCAGCATCCGTGCTGCGTCCGCCGGGGTGGCTCCTCCGGCAGCGCAGCTTGGCTGGGCGGAGGCTGGCAGGCCGGCCATGCTTGCTCATCTCCCTGCTGCGCAGAGCTCGGCCACCGATTCTGCCGCTCCAGCGGCTGTTGAAGGCACAGCGGGGGGGGAGTGCCAGGGGCCTCCCCACGCAGGCATTTCACGGTGGAGATGCCCCCTGCGCTCAGCCCACAGGGCTGACGTTCGGCATGAAGAACAGGAGGGGTTGAGCACAGCGGCCTCGGTGGCCACCCCCTCGCAGACGGCCCACCTCTGACTCGCCCTTCCACTTGCGCTCCCGCTGGGCCCCATCCGCACGGCCATCCCAAGGGGGGCACTTCCTCGCCTTCATCACTGCTCCACGGGCTTCCCTCAGGTGGGCAGGCGGGCGGGCCAACACAGAGGGTGCCACCCCTTCCGCAGAGGAAGCGGCCTGGAAGGAAGGTGTTCCAGGAGACAACTCGGTGCAGGGGGAGTGGCGAGGGAGACCAGCCCCCCGTACGTCAGAGCTGACTGGCAGGGGGGCGTGGCAGTACGAACGGAGCCCATAAGCGAGGCAACAAGCCAAGTTGGAGTGCGGGACCTTTGGGAAATGCGGCTGGCTGCTGGGTCGATTCCACGTGGATGCTGCCCCACCTCCCAGGTGGGCTCTCCTGCTCCACAGCCAGCGATGGGCACACCTGAGGCCTCTCCCCTGCCCCCTCTTCACCTGATGCCGCGTCCTCTGAGCAGCCGAACTGGCTCTGCACCGTCCCCTTGGCCTGAGTGCAGGGACACAAGAAGCGCAGAAGAGCCGCACTGGCCCAGCCCCGGGCCCAGCCCCTCACGGCACCGGGAGCCACCGGGAGTCTGCGTGCTGGACATGGTCCGATCCTCGGGCCTGTCCAGCTCTCCCGGGGTTCCGCTGCGCGTCCCGACCCTCCCTGTGCTGGGCCAGGGCTTGCCTCCGAGCCGTGGGAGAAATGGGCCGCATCCCTGCAAGCGTGGGGCTCGAGGAGGTTCCTGGTGGCGGAGCAGAAGGATGGGGTTCAGGGGCAGGGTCCTCTTGGGGTATAAGAGGCAGTGAGCGTGAGGGCAAAGGCTTTGGGAGGGCCGGCACAGCACTGCGGCTGTGGGAAAGGCTGGGCTCTGGTGAGGGGCCTGGTGGGGCAACGGGAGGCTGGAACGGAGAGCACCGAGGTGGCCCGGCAAGTGGCAACCAGGCTGGGACTTCGCCACGGGGGCCAAGGGTCATCGCGCTTCTGCAGTGCCGTAAATGGAGCAGTGGCCTGACATGGCGATAAGCACGGGAGAGAAACCCATTCAGTTCATATTTTAATGCAAACTTGACATCACAGTTTTGAACCGAGGCACTAACCAAAATTTGATTATATTTCCAAACGTGCTCTTTCCCAGAATCAAATTCTCCAATCAAAAATGGGCACTGGTATTTGTACATGTGTGAGAGAGAGTGAGCGAGCACAGGGGGAGCACACAAGTGCGTGAAAGGGCTGGGCCAAGTCCCTGGAGGGGAAAGTAATCCGTGGCCACGCACCCTATTTTGATCACGGCCGGATTACCGCCTTGCCACTCTGGCCTTCCAATGCGATTAGCAGCTCTCCTTCCAGCCCTGCTGATCCAGAGAGGTGGGTGTGGAGATGGACGAGGCAGGCACGATGGCGCCGCAGACGCCTCTGCCTCCCAGTCTCCGGAGGCGGTTGGCGGCTTTCAGCGGCTCCCTCTTCCTCAACAACAAGACAGTCGACTGCGGTGCAGCACAGGCCTCCCCCCCAGGTACGGCATTTGGGGAGGGGTGCTGCAGAGGGCCTGGGCAGCGCTGGCGCGGCCTCTCACAGCCGCAGCGGCGGTTTCCTGCCCAGCACTGCCTGGGGTATTCTCTCATGCCCCCACATCCCAAGACGGCACACTGTGTCCCCCGCTGCTCGTCCTCAGCTCTGAAGCACTTTTGCAGCCCTGGCCTCAAGACGCCCTTCCTCTCCCACAGCAGGATGAACGGTGATGTGCTTGCTTGCGTGTGGCATCTGTACCTCACCTTCTTTCCCCAAGGAACCCAAAGTAGTGTGCGTGATCTTTCCTCGCTCTGTGTTACTCTCGCAAGGCGTGCACAGGGCCAGCCAGGCAGCTGCAGCCAAGGAGTCTCGATGGGTGGACAAGAGGGTGGTGTCGGGAGGAGGGGTTCAGACCTGTAGACACTGAAGAACATTTTGGGTCAAGCCAGGCCAGTACAAGGGGGATGTACCCCACTTCAACTAAAATGGAACCGGCTGCTGATGCTTAACAAGAAAATGGTGGCAAAGAGCATTTGAATGAAACCCTGAAGGAAAGCCAAGGAAGCATCCAATCCAGCCAAAATCTTCCCAAGGGGATGCGGGCAAAGGCATTTCTGAATGCCCGAATGCAGGAGGGGAAGACAGAGCCTGCCACACGTGATATTTCGCCCAGGTGCCAAAGTGGAAGTTGCATGTGCCAGACACACTTGGAGAGGCCCCCCTCCCCACGCAGGCCTTTCTGTGCAGATGCTAGAAACTTCCGGACAAACTGGAAGCGTTGGAGTGGAGAAAGGAGAACCCAGAGGAGGGGGCATGGTAGACACTTGGTGGAGTGGAGGGAACCAGCGGGAGGTCCTCTTCCCTGGATGCAAACTCTGCGGCCAAGCCATGGAAGAGCAGAATGGCGGAAGCAAAGAGGCCAAAGTGGCGAGCAGAGTGGAAAGCTTAAAGGGGCAGACTCTCCCACAGAAGCATTGTGGGGGCCAATACCAGGCTCCAAAACTGGGACTAGCAACAGGTGATTGCCCCAGAGCAGAATGCTCAGGGAGGTCTTGAAACATGGAAACAGAAACTGAGTGAGTCAGAAGGGGCTTCCCGGGCCATCTAGTCTGACCCCTGGCTCCAGCCGGCACCGCTCACGACATGCCCACCATGTGCACGTCCAGCCTATCCTTGAACACCCGCACCGATGGGGCCTCAAAGACCTCTCGTGGAAGCCCATTCCACACCCTCGGGGTCCTGACTGTCAGGAAGTGCTTCCTGGCATCCAAATGGAACCTTGGCTTCCTGAGCTTTGCTCTGTTGGAGCGCGTCCTGCCTTCCCCTGCAGGGGAGAACAGGTCTATACCCACCTCCGTGTGACACTTCCTCACATACCTGTATGTCGCCAACAGATCCCCTCCGAGTCTTCTCTTCTTGAGATGGAGAACAAATCAAGGAAGTGATGGGCAACTCGCACACCATTATTACTATTCCTTTACATTTCTATACTGCTCACAGCCAAAGCCCTCTGGCTGGCTCACAGCATCTGAGAAGTCCCCCATCCAGACTTCAACCAGGCCCAGCCCTTGTGAGCTTCCAAGATTAGGCAGGACCAGGCACTTCATCATGACCAGGTGCCAGAAATGACTGCGCCCTAAAACAGTTGTTTGTGGCACTGATGGGAGAAAGGGCAACCCTGGATTTGACATGGGACCCGGTTGAGGAGATGTTGCTGCAGGATGTCCTGCTTGCTCCAATCCAGCCTTGCTCTTCTTCTGTCCTGATGGAGCCCCAAGAGGCTGTTCAGCTGAAAGTCACCCAGTGAGCCTCATGGCTGAGCGAGGAGTTCTGGTATTCCGGATCCAGAAGGGTCCGGACAGACTATGGAAGTGGGCAGGAGACAACAGGATGGCGTTCAATGTGGATAAGTGCAAGGTCTTGTGCTTGGGGCATAGGAATAGGTGTCATAAGTACAGGTTAGGGGACAAGTGGCTGGAGAACAGCACTTGTGAAAGGGACCTCGGAGTGCCGGTTGACTGCAGGCTAAACATGAGTCAGCCGTGTGACGCGGTGGTCAAGAGGGCGAACGCCACCCTTGGTTGCATAGCCAGAAGTGTGGCTTCTAGATCGAGAGAGGTTTTACTGCCACTCTACACGACTCTGGTGCACCCACAACTGGAGTATTGTGCTCAGTTTTGGGCCGCTCATTACAGGCAGGATAAAGCCAGGTTAGAGTCAGTGCAGTGCAGGGCCACAAGGTTGGTGGCCAGTTTGCAGGGGATGCCATATGAGGCGAGACTGAGGGAACTGGGTCTCTTCAGCCTGGAGAAGAGAAGACTCAGAGGGGATCTGTTGGCGACATACAGGTATGTGAGGAGATGTCACATGGAGATGGGTAGAGACCTGTTCTCCCCTGCAGAGGAAGGCAGGACGTGCTCCAACGGAGCAAAGCTCAGGGAGCCAAGGTTCCATTTGGATGCCAGGAAGCACTTCCTGACACTCAGGACCCCGAGGGTGTGGAATGGGCTTCCCCGGGAGGTTGTTGAGGCCCCATCAGTGGGGTGTTCAAGGACAGGCTGGACGTCCACATGGTGGGCATGTCGTGAGCGGAGCCGGCTGGAGTGGGGGTCAGACTGGATGGCCCAGGAGACCCCTTCTGACTTGCTCTATGTTTCTATGAACTGGGCACTGTGGGGTCCCCACCCCACTCATCTACACAGCACATGGGCTCTAGGTCTGCACTGGAGCTGTAACCAGCGTTGCCCGGCTGGCAAGTCTCAGACTAGGACTGGGGAGATCTGAGTCCAAGTCTCCACTTGGATCCCTCCCAGCTCGGACATTCTGTGAAGCTCAGTGTGTGACCTGCGGCCAGCCCGTGACTCCCAAACCTGCTGCCCTGCAGGGAAGTTGCAAGGATAAAATGGAGGGGGGGGGGACTAAGCCCGCCGTCTTGGGTTCTGTGCAAGAGGAGAAGGAGTAGAATCCACATGCAGTAATAACCACGTAGCCAAAACCCAGTGTGGGCCAAGCGGCCTGAGCATTCACCCATTACAGATCCACCCACACCCCAACAGACACACCTTCGAGAGTCTTTCCTGTTAAGGTAAACTAAGAATTGCTTTTGTGTGTTTTATTAACCAATTCAGTGTTGTAGTTACAAATCTTATTTGCTCTTCGTATTTTAATAGCAGTTAGGAATAGTAGACAGTGGCAGGGAAGGGCTGCTAAATGAAGCCAGCAGCAGCAGCCAATCCACAATTCCGGGAATAAGCAGGAAGGCTGGCGATTGTCCCGTGGCAACGCTTCCTGCAAGAAGCCCTCTGTGCTGTGTCCCTCCCAGACCGCCCTGTGCTGTCCAGTCTGCCGCTGCAGGTGATGCTGTACTTCAATGCCTTCTACGTCCCGTTCTGGGGCCTGTCGGAGGGAGTCATGCTGGAGCTCAAGGTGTGCAGGGCCAGGGAGGGCGGCGGCGTGTCTCCGGGCGGGGTGCTGAGGCTGCTGGCGAAGGCTCTTCAGTCTCCTCCATGCTTGCGATGGCTGGACGGGGCCCAGCGTGGCGGACCTCCCTGTCGTGGACAGTGTGAGAGGCAGTGCCGTGTTTGGATGCTGCAAGCAAGCTCTGTCTGCCTCTGCTCTGTTCTGTGCTGAGCAGGCAGCATTCGAAAGGCAGCCCCTCTTAAGCAGGGCATTGTGGTGGCTGTGGGGACCTCACCTGGGACCAGCTGCGCCACCCAGCTCAGACACACCCGGCCTCCTCTAACCCAGGGGCACGTGGTCCTCTGGGGATGACTGAGGCTCCTCCCCAGATCGGGGGTGGGTTCTACTCAATTTTTCCTGTTCGGGCACATGAACAGTTGAACACTGCTCAACATGAGCACGGACACATGAACAAACAGACTGGCTAAGGGATGGTCAGATGTGTTGGATGGCAGCTCCCATCTTTCCCAGCCAGCATGGGAATTGCTGTCCAACGCGCCTGAAGGGTGCCAGCTGAGGGAAGGCCGTGGCATCATGCCGCATTCTGCCTGGTGAAGCCAAGCGTTTTTCTTCCCACATTCTTCCTGCCTGTCCCTTAATCTTCCTGCAGTATAATTTGCTACCTGCTTACTACCAGTTCCTCCTTGTTGCTGCATACTTGACGCTCGTCTTAGCCGAAGCTTTGCGCCTGTACCTTGGATACATTGGAAATTTGCAGGAAAAGGTAAGATGCTACTGGACAAAGATACCATCCTTCTCCCAGAGAAGGAACATTGGGAGGGCTCCTACTTGGGGACGGGGAGCTTAACGGAGCCCCCAGGAAAGCTTCCCAGGCCCTTTCTGTTAAGGTCTGACGAAACGTCCTCCTGCCACTTCCAGCACTAAGCTGCACTGGGTCTGGGCGGCATGGGTGGCCTGCCACACCCGGGAGCCCCCGAGCATGCGAAAGGGACTCCGTACGTTCCCGGCAGAGAGGAGAGAGGCGGATGCGAGCGAGCGAGTGAGCGGAGCAAAGTCCTTATGCTTGCTCACCACTGAAGGTAGCAGAGGGTTCCTGGACTCTGCCGGGGAGCCGTCAGTGTCCTTCTCCTATTTCACACAGAGGGGCTGGATGGCTACAGGTAGCCCCCCCCCCCCGCCCCTTATGGTTGCTGTGCACTCTTTTGCAGGAAGGCAGGAAGCACTCGCTCAGAGTTCTGATCCCTGAGCAAACCCACCTTCCAACCCCTGCTAACCTCTGAAACACGTCTGTTGCATTTCCTGCCTTTTTATCCAGGTAGCTCAGCCGTTCCCACTTCCTTTGACCCTCACAAGGACCCAACAGGGTAGGCTGTTCTGACAACAGCTTGATGGGGTCAAGATCCCCTTGTAAGCTTCAAGGCTAAGTGAAGATTTGCACTCAGGAATCCCAACGCCTCCTTCTCTTCCTCTTCTTGGATTGCATTTTTATCCCATCTTTTTTCTTCTTGTGGGGAACCCTGAGCAACTTACAGAGCTGCTTCATCCTCACCTTCGCAACCCTGTGAGGTAGGCTAGGCTGAGGAGTCGTCACTTGCCCAAAGTCACCAGTGAACTTCATAGCCAAGTGGGGCTCCGAACCGGATCTCCGGGGTCTCTAACTGTAGGCACACTGGCTTTCAGAGTTAAGGGCTCAGATGATGTCCAGTGAAGGGCAAACATTAACAGGCACGGAGGGGAATTTTGGGGAGCAAATGGATTTGGGCTTTATCACAGAATAGGGCTCACCTGTGTGGCAGGCCGGGTGGCCTCTGAGGTCCATTCCGAGGTGAGATTTGGGGGTGGCAGCAGCACCGTGTTGGGGTGCACCTGCCCTAAGCTCCCCAGCAGGTGGCTAACCCCCTTCCTGGTGCCTGCAGGTTCCAGAACTCGCCAGCTTCCTCCTCCTGTCCTCCCTGATCGAGATGCCAGTCCTGCTCTTTATCCTGATGGACCCACACATCATCAGGCTGCCCCTGGAGACGGCTGTGCACCTGCTCCTGCTCCTCTTCCTCCTCTCAGAGATTATGGCCGCCTTTGTGGCACTCCGGGCCATGGCCAAGCACCTGGCCAGGCAGTTCTACCTGAGGCAGTTCGAGGAGGGGGCGGGCGGGGCCGGGCGGGCCAGGAGCGCCAGAGGCGGCCAGTAGGGGCGGGACCCCGGAGGAGGCGGCTGCCTCTCGGCCCCGCGCCCGCCTCGCTTGCTGCACAGGCCACAGACAGGCCAGTGCCTGCCCAGGAAGGGCCTGAAGCGCAGGGCCAGGCCAGGCCAGGCCGGGGAGGGGCGCCGGCCCTCTCCAGAACTCTTCAGCAGGCTGGCCGGGGGCACCGGCTGCCCTCCCAGGCACTGACGTGGCCCCGACCCTCCCCAGACTCGGATTCGTGCCCTTGGCCCTTCCCCGCTGCTGCGTACGCCCCCGAGCCGGGCGCACGCACGGCTCCCGGGGCCCAGGTAGCGCGCGCCCCGGGAGCCAGCGGGATGCAAGGCCGGAGCGCGGAGCGCGGAGAGGAGGGCCCGGGTCGTGCTCACGCGGCCCTCGGCTCCGCCTCAGCAGGGCCGAGCCGTGACCCGCCTGCCCTCCGCGGCGACTGGGGGAGGCGCTCGGCGCCACAGAGCCCGGCCGGGCCGGGCCGGGCCCACGCCGCCTGCACCCACCGCAGCAGCCCTCCCGGCTGCGCGGGCACGCCGGACGCGCCGCCAGCCTCCAGAAGTCCCGACCTTCGGGAAGAGCAGCCTTCTCCAAGGGGAGCGCGCCGGAGGACCCTCATTCGCCCGGTTTCTCCTCGGAGCCCGCCTGCTTCGGGACGTTGCCTTTCGGCGGCTTGGCCTGCAAAGCGAAGGAGGAGACAGAGACTGGGGGCCGCGGGGGCCCGGGGCTCGCCCGGCTTGGGAGCGGCTTCGGGCCGAAGCGGGAGGAGCACGGCTTCGGGGCCCATCGCCTGGCTCGCGGAAGGGCTCCCCGGCCGCGCTCCTCACCAGGAGGGCTGCGCCAGGCGCTGTGCGGCGTGGGGGGCGCGGCGGGCGCCTGCCGGGTCCCTGGGGCGGGAAGCCGGGCAGCCAAGAGGCCGCAGCCGGGGGCGCACCGGACGAGGGCTGGGGGATGGGAGAGCAACCGAAGGAGTTCAGATGTGGTGGACTACAAGCTCCATAATCCCAGACCGGTCTGGGGCTCATGGGAGTTGTAGTCCAAAGCAAGTGGAAGGTTTCAGTTTGCCTACTCCTGCCTTATGGGGTCGGGGTGTGTTTGTTTGTCTGTTTCAGTTCCATACTGCCTGACAGCGAAAGCTTTCTCGGTAGTTTACACAGACCATAAATGCAGGTGATAAAAGTGCAATAAAATATTATATAATCAGAAACCCGCCTATGGAATGAACTCCCCAGACAGGTCTTCCTGGCGCCGTCATTATTTGTTTTTCAGCGCCAGGTTAAGACCTTTTTATTTCAACAATATTTTAATAACTTTTAATATTGATTTATATATGTTTTTAACTGCTGCCAGTGTGGATCTGTAATGCATTTGTGTTATGTTTTATGTATGTAAGCCGTCCTGAGGCCTTCGCAACAGGACAACATATAAATATTTTAAACAAACAAACAAACAAGCATATTAATAAATGTAAAACAGCAAAAGACAGATAACAAAAACTGACAATAAAAAGGTATAAAAACAACAACAAAAAGAGTCACTTTGTGAAATACCTGGTGATCCCACAGAAACCTCTGGGTGGCTGAGCAATTCTTTAAAAGCCTCAGAGAAGAGGGCTGTCTTATCCCGGTACTAAAGGATGACAGATTCAGTGCCAGCTGGGCTATTGCATACAGGGGGGCCGCCACTGAGAAAGACTTTCCCCTGTTGCCACCGTTCCCACTTCCCTTGGAGCTGGTGCTTGGAGGAAGGCCCCCGAGGTCCAGGTTGCTTGCAGCTGGGAGAGGCACTCCCAACAGGTACTGTGGCCCCAGGTCTTGTAAGGCTTTGTACGTGAAAACCAGCACTTTGAATTGGGACCGGAGGCATTCAGGCAGCCAGTGCAAGTGGGCCAGAACCAGTCCTTTCTGTCCCAACCTGCGGGTCTCGGTTAACCTGGCTGCTGTATTCTGCGCCAGCTGCAGTTTCTGAACTCTCTTCAAGGACAGCCCCACACAGAGTGCAGTGCAGTAATCTAGCTTCAAGCGTACCAGAGCAAGGACTACCTATAGCAGGCTTTCTCTGTTCAGATAGGGTCATAGCTGAGCCACCAGCTGAAGCTGGTAGACAGCACTCCAGGCCACTGATGCCACCTGGACCTGCAGTGAGAAAGATGGCTCAGGGAACAACCCCAGAGTATGAACCTGCCCCTTCAAGGAGAGTGCAACCCATTCAGAGCAGGTTGAAGTCCCTCCATCCAACCAGGAGAACCACCCTAATGAGCTTCAGCCTGTGCTCAGTCAGCAGGCCATGCTCCGCAGGCCGTTCCCGCAGCCAGGCCCCGGTTCAGCACATCCACAGCCCCACTTGCTGCTGATGAAAAGGAGCGATGGAGCTCTGTGTCCTCGGCATACTGAGGGCAGCGTGCCGCACAACTCCGGGTGAGCCCCCTGCAGCAGTTTCATGGAGATCTGGAATGGCCTGGGGGACAGAACAGATCCTGAGGAACTCCACATTGGAGAATCCCCGGGGCTGAATGGTGTTCCCCAAGTGCACACAGCCCTCCTGGTGGGAGCGGAACCACTGCAATGCAGTGCCCCCACTTCCAGCTCAGTTGCCCCCAAAGGATGAAGTGCTTGAGGGAATCGAAAGCCACTGAGAGATCCAGGAGAATCAAGGAGGTCACACCCTGGCCTCTCCCAGGCATGGTTCATCGTACAGGGTGGCCAAGCCGTTTCCGCACCACAGCGAGGCCTGAGCAGGGGATCCAGGCACGAGTCTCATCTGAGAGCACCTGGAACCTCGTCCAGGACAGGGGTGTCCGCCACCTGCCTAACAATACTGGGGTCTTCTGGGCCAAGGGAGGATTTCGTCAGAAGTGGCCCCACCACTGCCCATTAGGGTTATACGGGACACTCCATCACCTCCCTGGCCAGCCCGCCGTTCCCTCCTTGCCAGCTTTTATAAGCCAGGCAGGGCAAGGCTTCGCTGCAGAGGTGGTCGCATGAGCTTGCCCAAGCACCTTGTCTACACCCTTGAGCAGTACCACCAACCTGGGTCAGGCTGTGCTGGGGGCTCCCCACAGATTCAGCTGCTTTAGCTCCGGGGTCCAAGCCCCAGCGGATGCAAAACCTTTCCTTCCTGGAAGTGCTGGTGAGTAGGCTGCAATGGGCTGGAGACGGCCCAAGGTGTCCCTGGGGCCAGACTGCAAGAAGCCCCAGGCAACCCTGAATAGCTGCACTAGGGGCAAAGCGGAAATTGGTTTCCTTGCCGCCCTCGCCACTGCTTGCCGGCAGGCAAACGCCGGGTGTCTCCTGCTCCCTTGGGGGTCCTCCCCCATCGCTCTCAGCTCCAGGATCCCACGGAGCAGCATGAGATCTCCGACAGCGAGGGTGCTTGGGAGCGACCGGCTTCACACCCGGGTCGCTTCTGCGTTCCCCAGCCACCCAGGGCTTCAGCAGGAGCAAGAGCTTTGACCAACACTGTTCAACAAAGGTCGCCCGCCAATGGCCCGCCACGAGGGATGCAGCAGCCACTTGCGTTCTGCCCCCCTGCTGTTCCTGTGCGAATCACAAGGGGGCGTGAGTGGCTTTCCTGGCACAGCAGTGCTGTGTGCTGGGGCAGCGGGATGCGGCATCGGCAGCTGAACAGCGCGGGATGGCGGCCTGCGGGCCACCAGAAGCAACTCCTCTGCCATGCAAGAAGGCGCACAAGCACATGTGGATCCAAGGGCAACACGCCCACGCCCACACCCACACAGGGCACCAGGCAGGCTCCCTGCGTACCTCCTCGTACTTCTCGCGCCGATAGAATTCTGCTCTGGCATCGAGGTACAGCAGAACAAGATCACACACCACGGTGGCCTTGGAGGAAGAACGCCGTGTCAGTGTCAAGCAAGCTGACAGTTCAAGTTTCCACAACATATTGAAGCAAGCAAACAGCCCCCTGGTACAGAGAAGAGGCTGGACAGAAGGGCTGATGCTTGACCCACCTGACATTGGCTGCACATTGAACCCCAGATGCACGTGATGCAAGCTGTGAGAGCAGGGGGCTGGGCTACCCACTCAGCGGTTCAGCACGGCCTGCACCCCCGCAGCAGCCCAAACCATCAGACCAGGGCAGAGCAAAGTTAACATTCGGCTGCCCCCAACCCCCCTTTCTTAGGCTTAGTCAACCACACTCACCATGTACTCAATGGTGGGATTGTGTGCCATTACACAGTTAGCCTTCCAAACATTTGAGTCCTCTCCATTCCCCTCATGTCTATGGGGAACTGATAGAAATAAATAGGCCCCCAAATCTTACCTTCCTCTAGAAGCTGCTCCGGTGCTTCTGCACCACCCTCTCAAGGAAGAGGGATGGCAGCTCCCTCTCCTGCAGTGACTGCGGGACCACAGGAACACCCAGGAAGGCAGGCTCCCCTGAAGAGGACCCGGCACGGTGCCCTGTGCTGCATCCCTTCCACACCTGCCCGGACTGCTTTGGCTGGCAGCGGATGCTGCCTGGGCATACTTACTGCACCAAGAAAAGCGGCCCCAGTGCTCAGGTTGACTGCGGTGGGAACAATGCTAAATTTTCCAGCCTGAGCAACAAGAGGAGGATTGGAGAGAGAGAGAGAACGATTCCACACATGTGCGCATGTTAGCAGAAGGCACCGCTACATTTATGTTGTGTAAACAGATAAGTGTTTGAAAGGGATGGGATTTGGGGATGCTTGGGAGAGAGATCGTCTCAAAGCAGTGGGGGGCAAGGTGAGGGCAGCCACCTGGACAGAAATCAGCCAGGGCAGCGTTGCAAGACATGGAGGTGAGCACTACCTGGCCAGGCAAGCTCTGTGCTGAAAGTACTTTTCAAGCCAGAGGAAAAAGCCCAACTGCTCTGCCTTGAATCAGCTGTGCTGGAGGCCGCCAGAGGCCGGGGCAGTGATCCCTGCGCTCTGGCCTGCCTGCCCGGACTGGCAGCTGGGGCTCTCCGGGGCTCCAGGTGGGGATGCTCTTCCGCCCCACCTTATAGGCAGAGCCGCAGCCTTCTGCGCCAGCGAGCTCTGCCCCAGGCCAACGGCCCTTGCACAACCCTGCCACCGTTGCCTCCATCCCTTCGTGGCACTGACGGCCACAACGGCACCAAGGATTAGGTCTTTCCCCGCTTTGTGTCAGCAGTACAACAGACCTAGTTCGTTTTTAATGTACGGCTTTGTGTGCTGCGGGCAAAATGAAGGAAATAGCCAGTCTTTATGAAGCGATGGGGGTGAGGGGAAGCTGGGCATGCAGGGGAGAGGATAAAAGACTGTAGAGGAGAGAGGCGAGGGGCAGGGAGGCTGGGAGGTGGCGGCAGTGCGAAGAACAGAGCAGGATGGGAAGGGGGCCTGCCATGCAAACCAGCGCCTGGGGCCACGGACCAAATACCTGCACAGCCTGCAGGCAGGGGTCCCATGCACGGGACAGCTGGGTGCCGTACCTGGCCATGGACAGAAATGTCAAAGCGGATGCCGTAGAGTTTCAGCAGGCTTCGGGAGAGCCGATGCTCAGGGTCCTGATAATAGGTGGCAGTTCTGAGAAGAAACCACGTGGCTGGATGAAGAGCAAGACTGGAACGCTGTGGGATGTCTTGATTCCATATCCTGCTTCCTCCCGCCCCACAAAGCGGTGCTCAAGGCAGCTCACAATAACAACGTACAGAAAACAAAATCTTTGTTGAATGGTGACAGAAGAACAAATTTTAAACACAACAATAAAAGAAGCAGACAGCATCTGAGCAGTTAAACCCCCAACAGCAACAACATTAAAAGCCAAAGGAAGGAAAGGGGGCAAACGGGCTTCTCTTGGCAGGGCGTTCCAGAGACAGGGAGCTGTCACCAAGAAGGTCCTTCCCGTGCATTTCCTGGGGAGCCACCCTGCAAAGGCTCTGCAACCTGCCTCAGCGTGGGGCCGTACGGTCTCCCAGGCACCCCACACCCAGCTGCACTGGCCTCGAGCTCCCCTTGGAAGCCTCCCAGAAGCAAACCGGCTGAAGCTGTCGCAACAGGGGTGCTTCGTGTGCCTTGCAACCCGCTGTGGCTACAGCGAGCTGGACCCGCTGCAAGTTCTGGCCGCCAGCGCTCAGTGGCAGCCCCGTCACGCTGTCCACCTGGGAGGCATGAATGCCTGTGGCCGGACTGGGTGTCTTTCGGAGGGGGGGGCGCTGGACCCAACTGTGGGAACTGCTGCGGTGTGGCTGGCTCCAGGTGTGCCTCCAGACTGGCAGCCCGCATCCTCGAGGGAGAAGTGCCCCCACCCATCATCCCCAGTCCCTCTCCGTCCCTGGAGAGACTCAGGGCAGGCTCGCGGCACCCCTGGCGCCCGGCCCTTCCGTGCTGAGGGGCCCTCCTGACCACTGCGTCTGCTCTTGGCGGCAGGGCCTGCGCGGTGCCCACGGCAGCAGAGTGGAAGGTGGCTGGATCCAGCGCATGAGGCGGGCACCGCCCAGCTCGCTTTTATAGGGATGTTGCCATGGTGCCATGCTGACTGGGGGCTTCTTGAGACTCTCAGCCTCAGTTTTTAAACACCAGGTGACTTTTTAAAAACTAGCTTGTTTCTAGTTGTTATGGCTGTAGCTGGAAGAGAATGATTGAATAAGTCAAGAGGGCTCAGGCTGGGCAAGCGTCTGGGCTCTGCACGTGGCCAGCTGTTCTCTGTGAGCAGCAAAAGCAGCAGATGCAGGCAAAACAGTCAGTATGGCAGAGTATCTGTGCAGCGTACGTATGAAAAGGTGCCAGTCCACATGGGCTGCAGATGGCGGATGATTCAGTGACACTGCAGGGCACCCGACCCCGGATATCTGGCCGGGAGAGGTGGTCAAGCAGGCAGGAAGCAGGAGGTTCTTCCAGTCTGCCCCACTTCTACACCAAGGGGAGGGCACTCCCCACCTCAGCTGGGACACAGCACTGTCCCTTCCCCTGGGGCCTGAAAGACTAAACATGGGAAGGACTGTGGCTGCACAGGGAGGGAGGCGAGCTCTGGGCCTGCTCGGGCCACGTCCGAGCATACCGGGAGGAGGAGGCCCGTCGCAGAAGGATCCTTCGCAAGGCTAAGGCTGATTATGAGCTGAGACTTGCCAGGAATGTCAAGAGCAACAAAAAGGGCTTCTTTCAGCATGTAAATAGGAAGAGGAAGGGGAGACAAGTGGTGGGACCACTAAATAAGGAGGAAGGAGATCCAGTGACTGATATGAGGGAACAGGCACAGATGCTAAATGACTATTTTGCCTCTGTGTTCTCCCCAGAGCAGGACGGGGATATCCGCATAGGAGATTAGATGAGCCTGGGGACTTAGGGGCACAGATAAGGGCATTGGACATTACAAAGGCGCTAGGCCCTGATGGGTTACACCTGAGAGTACTTAGAGGGTTGGCAGGGGTTCTCTCACACCCACTGGCCTCCATTTTTGAGCCCTTGTGGAGAATGGGTGAGGTTCCAGAGGACTGGAGGGTGGCATCAGTGGTTCCAATTTTCAAAAAGGGTAGTAGAAGGGACATGGGGAATTACAGACCTGTTAGCCTTACGTCCTGTGTAGGAAAAACAATGGAAAGGCTCATAATAGAGAGAGATCTAGTGATGCTAGATAGGGAAGGGAGGCTGGCAGCCACACAACACGGCTTCCGTAAAAACAGGTCCTGCCAGACAAACCTTGTGGAATTCTATGACAAGGTTTCGAGATGGCTAGATGGAGGGGATGCAGTGAATGTGGTATGCCTGGATTTCAGCAAGGCCTTTGACAAAGCGCCCCATGATATCCTGGTGGAGAAACTGAGGAGTTTTGGGATACACCAAAGCACTGACCGGTGCATTAGGGCATGGTTGACTGACAAAAAGCGTAAGGTAACCATTAGTGGGGAATCATCGGGATGGCGGCCAGTGACAAGCAGGGTGCCCCAGGGCTCTGTCCTGGGGCCAATCCTGTTTAATCTTTTCATTAACGACATGGAAGAAGGGGTGAACAGTCTGCTGATCAAATTCGCAGATGATACTAAAACTGGAGCAGTGGCCACAACTGAGGAGCAGGTACTCCAGATCCAAAAGGATCTGGACAGACTATGGAAGTGGGCAGGAGACAACAGGATGGCGTTCAATGTGGATAAGTGCAAGGTCTTGCACTTGGGGCATAGGAATAGGTGTCATAAGTACAGGTTAGGGGACAAGTGGCTGGAGAGCAGCACTTGTGAAAGGGACCTCGGGGTGCTGGTTGACTGCAGGCTAAACATGAGTCAGCCGTGTGATGCAGTGGTCAAGAGGGCGAACGCCACCCTTGGTCGCATAGCCAGAAGTGTGGCTTCTAGATCAGGAGAGGTATTACTGCCACTCTACACGACTCTGGTGCACCTGTAACTGGAGTATTGTGCTCAGTTTTGGGCCCCTCATTACAGGAAGGATATAGCCATGTTGGAGTCAGTGCAGCGTAGGGCCACAAGGTTGGTGGCCGGTTTGCAGGGGATGCCATATGAGGCGAGACTGAGGGAACTGGGCCTCTTCAGCCTGGAGAAGAGGAGACTCAGAGGGGATCTGTTGGTGACATACAGGTATGTGAGGGGGTGTCAGAGGAGGTGGAGAGAGACCTGTTCTCCCCTGCAGAGGAAGGCAGGACGCGCTCCAACCGAGCAAAGCTCAGGGAGCCAAGGTTCCATTTGGGTGCCAGAAAGCACTTCCTGACAGTCAGGACCCCGAGGGTGTGGAATGGGCTTCCCTCGGAGGTGGCTGAGGCCCCATTGGTGAGGATGTTCAAAGACAGGCTGGACATGCACATGGTGGGCATGTCGTGAGCACAGCTGGCTGGAGCCGGGGGTCGGACCAGATGGCCCGGGAAGCCCCTTCTGACTCGCTCTGTTTCTATGTCTCCAAGCACTTCCACACTGCACGCAGGCCAGGGCCCTGGGGGCCAGCCCCCTCCTTCCTGCCCTTCCGTACTTTGTGGCACCAGATCACTTCCCCGGGGGGCTGATTCAGAGCAGGCAGTCTTTGTGTTGTGAGGTCGATTCACCCACCTGAAATTGAATTTCCTCTCCAGCAGGTGGAAGGAGTACCAGGGCTGGCATGCTGAAGGGGGGCAGTCTAAGTCGCAGTCCCAGTTGATCCGCAGGCCGATGGCTCCCCCCTGTGCAGGACCCACAAGAGTAGCCGAAATGGGCTGCGGACGCTGGGGCCCCTCAGTGGCCAGTGCCCGGAATGCTTTGCCTGTTCCCACCCTCCACGCCTGCCTTCCACACGCCCCTTCCTGGGTGACAAGAGGGTCCAAGAGCATCTCAGCCTCGGCCTTCTCTGGAAGCACCAAAGGCTCGGTCGAGGTGGGGCTTCATCGGACTGGCTTGATGTGCAAACATAAATGGAGAGCCGGCATGATGGCGAGGGTGCTGGAGTGGGATCTGGGAAGTCTGGTTCAAGTCCCCACTTGGCCAGAGTTGACTGGGAGACGTTGGGCCTAACCTACCTCACAGGGTTGTTGTGAGGGTCAGGTGGAAGGAGGAGGATTATGCAAGCTGCCTTGAGCTGCTTGGAGGAAGAGATACGGAATCTCGGTAAAAAGTGCCCAGATAGAGAAGAGCAGAGCAGAGCAGAACATCCTTTCAGGGCGGAAATCACCCGGCCTGCCTGGCCAGATGGGGTCTCTGCCTCCTCACACCTCCCCAAGGGCGAGGGATGCACTGGCTTCGCTCGGATGGGGCTGTAGTGCCAAGAGGCCCCTTTGCCTGCCCCATGCGCCTGGCCTGCAAGTGTGTGGCATGCCCAAATGCCGTGGCCCGCTGGCCCAGGGCCCTGGAGGGGGAGCCTACCCAGAGTGCCATCTTCTCGAAGCTCTCTCCCGCTGCTCTGACCATGTCACGAATGCGAAAGACGGGGCAGTGAGGGCTGGCGAGTCTGTCGTACCTGCAGCTCTTGAAGTAGGAGTCGTCAGTCGTCTTTAAAGTGTTGCTCCTGGAGGAAGGCGAGAGGAGAACTCCTGTCCTCAGGAAGCAGCCGCTGAACGGCTCAGCCCCAAAGAAGCCCGACCCCAGCGGAGCACTGTGTAAGCGAGGCTGCGCAGGGGCTGCGCCACTCGGGCCCCCAGGGCAAGGGTGCAGCAATTCTTGCTGCTGAAGGGCCAGGTTCCCTTTTCAGGGATGCTCAGGCACCTGCATTCCAGCAGAGGCGTGGGGGGCAGAAGCAAGTGAGAGCTGGTGACAACCCACCTGGTCCACAACCAGCAACAAGCCAGGAGTTCTCTTCACGGGCTGCTCATGGTTGACGAGCTTGGCTGGGTTCAGACATCAGGATGACCCAACATTTCAACAACAGCCCACAGTTCACACACGGCTGTGAAGTCACACGCAACCCAGGCTCAGTCCTTGAGTGGGGTTATCGCAGCGTCTGAACTCAGGGCCTTTTGACTGGTAGAGCTGGTAGTTCAACTCCTGGACACGCACCTGTGATCGGGTGGCTACTTGCCCTTGCTGAGCGCCTGCGGAGCTGGAGGCAGACGTGGGAGGCGCCCACAGGCCCCGCCCTGCCTGCTACATCCTTCAGACCCCCCGAAAAACGGTCCCCAGCTTTGGCAGCTCTGAATCTGAATCAGCCCTTACCTGGAGAAGTTAAACTTGGTAAAGTTGACCGTGTTTTTAATGAAGAGAGTGAAATTTTCTGCAGCAGCCAAGACTGGTTTCCTAGACGGAAAATGAAGTGAAGCAACTCAATGTAGGAACATGACTGGGTTTTTTTTACAAACTGTCAGCTGTTTAAACCTTTGGGGAATGAATGAAATCAATGTGCAATGAGAAAATGCAGTTCCTGGTAGACACCTGAGAACAATCGGTGCTGGATAGCTTGGGCATGGGGCATTTGTGTTTTTGTTTTGGAAACAGACAATACTGTTTTTCTCAAAGAGTTGGCTTGGAAGAGGGGTTGAGCCAGTAACCTGGGGAGATTATGAGCTCTCCCATCTGAAGGTGTTCAAGATGCGGCTGTACGTCCACCTGTCAGGGATGCTTGACCTTGGAGTCCTGCACTGAGCAGGGGCCGGACCCAGTAGCCTTACAGGCTCCTGCTATTCTCTGATTCTATGCTGCTAGTGGGGTTAAACAGGTTTTGAGGGACTTTGCATAGGCTGAAAACCTGCAAGACCTATTTGATCAGAAGACAAAGTTGGCACACTGAAAGAGAAGCAACGTCTCCCAGGCCACTTCCCCCTTTCTTAACAACCTCTTTCTAGTGCAGGGGTCTCAAACACAACTTACCTGGGGGCCACTGGAAGTAGAGTCTGGGTGAGGCTGGGCCACATCAAGTATTCCACCACTGCGGTGGTGGGGGACCGCTCATTCCGTGGCCGGCCCAGGCGCCGCCGGCGCTTTGAAGGCTGCAGGGCCCCTCCCCATGCCCCCCCCATCCCGCCAATTGGCCCGCAGGTTTGAGACCCCTGTTCTAGTGGAAGAATTCTGGTTGCTTCTGGTGGGGTTTGGGGACAGAGGCGTAGTCTTGCTTCTCTGCGTGCTGGGTCCCTACATGGCCAAGGCAGAGGCATCTGTGGACAAAATGAATCCGCTGGCCCAGGGAGCCCCAGACCTTGCAAAAGTGCCACCTCTGGTTCTTGGGGCAGGGCAGCCCGAGCCCAGAGCAGCCAGATCAGGACGGAGGGGACTTGGTGGTCAAGGCACACTGGCTGAATGTTGGGGGGAAGCCAAGGGAAACACGGGGGGTGGGTCCAGGACCCTGAACAAGGACACTGCGCTGCAACATCTCCATGCAGATCCCCCACGCTCGATGCAGCTGCAGTTGAAGGAGAGGCCAGGACAAGGGCTGGGTACCTGGGCAGGGTCTTGCTTTCCACTGGACACCACCCGTAGACCTCGCAGGTGCCATGAGAGGCATTAAACTGGACACACTTCCCTGTTTTTATACCTGCAGGCGAAGAAACCCCCAGCTCAGCCATGCCTTTCCCCGGCTGCCCCCACCTGCTCCTGGCACATACTCCCCACCCCACCCATTCGGGCCTTTGGATGTCCGGTGGAAGGGAAGCTCTCCAAACAGCTGTTTCCTCTCGGGAGATTTTGGAGAGGTCCTGAAATGGGGCAGGACCAGGGCAGGGGAGCAAAGCAGATGCTTGTCATGCAGATGGTCCTGGGTTCAACTTCTGAGTGGAAGCCATTTCTAGTAGCCTTTTCCCTTCCGCAGCTGATCCTGGGGACTGACTCCAGGCAAGAACAGATTCTGCTAGACCAGGAGGACCAGGGCCCTGATCTGCTTTGGCTGCTTCCTGGGCGACCTGGGGCACAGAGCCAGCAGCTCACTTCCGGCTAGGACTCTTGGAGGGTCCTGAGGGCGAGATAGCCTGGAAGGGCCCTAAAAATGCCAGGGGCAGAGCAAGCCTAACAGCAGGCAAAGGGAAGCCAAGCTGGGGTCGGTGGGCCGAAGTAGGGTCTGCTCACCATTTCCGTGGACCACAGGCTGCCCCTCCAGGCAGTCCAAATCTCCCTTGCAGTTTCCACTGGGAATAGAAGGGTGCTAGAAAAGATGAGCGGCACGGAAAATGTGCAGTGAAGAGTGGATCTATGCAAAAACATTCCTTTAGCAATAAAGTAAAGCAACACTTCACGATGACAGTCGTGTGAGTGCGGTGGTGTAAATTAGTGTCCTGCACCAGCAGGGGGCTGGACCATCCGACGGCCGCCGTGGCCCCTTCCAACTCTCCTCTTCTATGAGTCTATGAACACATTTATTGTGGCACTTGCTGTTGTGGGCTGCAGGACACTTCATCACTATGTCCTCAGCTGGCTGGGACACGTGTGGGGGGCGGATTTGAGAATGGGGCTGAATGGCCGAGGAACGCAAAGAATGCAGTTGGTGACCATTCAAGAAAAGGGCGCATGCACAGCGCAAGCAGTGCTGACACAATCATCTCGGCAGAGCAAAGTAACACTCATGCCTACTAATTCGGGAGTTCCCCAAATGATTCTCAGAATTGCCATTTGGCCACAGTATGGCGAATTCTCTCTCTGAGATTCCATAGCCCAGCCTTCCCCAACCACCCCAGTTGGGGATGATGGGAGCTGTAGTGCAACAATCTGGAGGGTACCAGGTTGGAGGAGGCCACCATAGTGTCTCTCCCCAATTCCTCCCAAAAAGTAGTTCCTTCAAAGGAAACTGTGAAGATGCTTTTAAGTCTCCAGAGGAGTGACACCCTGAGAGCAGAAAGCCTGTGTGGGCTCATCGCGCTCCCTCTGATGCCACCTGGATGTCACTGCGCACAAGCCAGAAGCCCGTGAAGAGCAGAGGGGGCTCCAGGGACATCCTGGCTTGCACCGGCAGCCAAGCCATAGATGAAGCCAGAACGCCTGTGAGGTCGCGGGAAAAGCGGAGCCAGGGACATACCTCTGGGCACAAGCCCTGGACTTGCTTGGGAGTAGCAATGAAGTTGGTCACCAGAAAGAACACATTTTCTCCCTAGGAAATGTTTCAGAATATATACTTTTAGTTCTATGATGGGTTGTCCAGTGGAGACAAAGCCTTGGATTTGGTCTGAGAAGGTCTGGGCTAGACCGAAATGTACTCCTATTTAGAACAGACATGCTCATCCTGAGAGATTAAAGTCCTGTAGTTTCAGTGGGTCTTCTCTGAGCAAACCTAGATCCAGTCTCCCATTCACCCATCAATTCACTGGGTGGTCCTGCTGGGAAATTTTAGATAAATCCTGGCAGAAAAGGGTTAGGGTTAGGGTCAGTCCTCACACTGTCAGTCCTCACAAGGAAGCAGCAATTTCAGAGATGCCTTTTTGGTGGAGGAACACCGTGCAGCTGCTTCAAGGGGAGAAAGAGGATACGCACTGCAAGGAGCAGTGAAGAGACAAAGAGGGTGTTTTTCTGGCCAAGAGCCAGAAAAACCACAAACGTCACAAGCCCAACAAAATTGCATCTGACTCTCTCTCTCTCTCTCTCTCTCTCTCTCTCTCTCTCTCTCTCTCTCTCTCTCTCTCAAAACTGATCACAGCTACAGGCCAGTGTGACTGTGCATTTTATGCATGTTGAACAAAATTGGAAAGCAACATGGGAAATGCAGCCAAACTTCACAAATAAATTGGGTGGCAGGTGGAATGAGCAGCCTGGGAGGCCATGGATCCCAGGACAGACACCCCACAATCTCGAACGGGAGGTGGCCGAGTGACCTCCTGAGCGAGGGGGCTCCACGCCTGAGGCTCTGTGGTGGAGGCAGTCCTGCTGCTCCTCGCCAGCCTCTTCTCCGGCCGCGTTGGGACCCAGAGCCCCTTTGCAGAGGCCTGGCCTGATGGGCAGAGGCGTGCGGCAGGCGGCGTTCCAGCGCCCGGAGCCCAGGGCCCAGGCATCCCGTGCAGGTGGCTGCCACGCTGGGAACGCTCCGCGCAGCCCCCTCAGGACACGCCCGTCCTGCCCAGGCACCGCCCCCTGGCTTGGGGCGCCCTGGGGGCTGCGTTGCAGGACCCTCCCGCTCAGATTCACTCAGAGGCCATCCCTATCAAACTGGGTGTGAGTGGGGGCAACGCTGCATGTCTACTCAGGAGGAAACTGTACTGGCTTGGATGGAAGAGTTTCCTGACTGTCAGAGCAGTACGACAAGGGAACCTGCTACCTGCGGAAGTTGTGGGCTCTCCCTCGCTGGAGACGTTCAGAAAGTGACTGGACAGACCCCTGAATGGGAGGGTGTGACTTAGTACCCTGCAAGGGGGGGGGGGAGAGGACGCACCGGGTGGCCTTCTGGCCCCTCCCAACTCCACTATTCTGTGATTCTGCGGGACACACGCCCAGGTGAGCCACCCATAGGCTGAAAGCCCAGGCTGGGGGCAGTGTTCACAGAGTCCTACTCCCAAGTAGACAGGCATAGGATTGTGGGACTCACGTCATGCCCAACTTTCTTCTCAAGAAATCTCACAGGGGCACAGGGATATACATTAACTGAAAAGTGGATAATCTATGTAATACTGTATTTTGCCGTGATGCTACTTTTTCTTTTAAAAATTTAGCTAAAAATGGAGGTGCATCTTATACACTGGGGGGAGGCGCTCGGGGGGGGGGGGG